>NC_079362.1:17326331-17626331 GCF_029582105.1 Oenanthe melanoleuca | reverse complement strand
AACTATGCAGGCACATCAGATGAGAATTTAGCTATATGGAATTAAAGATTTTAGATAAAAAGTCTTGCTTGACAATGTAATTGTTTACTAAAGAGGTACAGGTACATGACATTCCATAACATGGATTGGGGGGGTGTGGAAAGAAGGGGTTTCACCCTGGTTGGTTTTTTTTTTCCTTTCCTTCGGAAAAGACCATCCTGCTTACTGAGCTAGGTCATCAGTTCTCTAACTAATAAAATATTTATCCTTCCTCTTAAAAAGAAAAAAAATACCCAAAATCCCAGAATCACAATAATTGTATGAAGTGAGGACAAACCTAAACAAAAAAAAACTTCAAAATATCTTTGTGGTATTCAGCAAAGCTTCCCTCGTTTTCATCACTATCAGTACAAAAAGTATCCTAGGTCTGTTTCTTATCATAACGATGAGAGTAAACTCTTCTAAACAAAAGTATCAGGCCCATTTTGAATAAGCCAGCCATGTTTTGGCTGATGTTTTGGTGTAGTTTGATTTTTTTGGCTAAAGTACTAATAAATGTTTAGGTTTGCCAATTTCAATATCTTTATTTTCTCTTGTGAGAGTTAATTAGGAACAAAAGTAAGCCAGGCCTAAAACTTAAAAGTGTGTAAAGAAAAACTTTATCAACAACACAAAGAAAATAATAAAATCAGAGTAAGACTTTCAGACCACTCCCTCTTCCCACCTCCCACACATTCTTAACAACAACACACAGAAACACTTCAGTCAGTTTCCAACTTAAATATTTTTTTTTCGAGTTTATTTTATGGAGAGGAGTCTCTTCTTGTTTGGCTATAGGGATTTTTTCCACAAGAGGAAAAAAATCAAACTAAGAGTTTTTTGTGGTTTTATTTTTCACTTGATCTTCTCATTTTTGCAGCTTTCCCAAACTGTATTTATGGGCTCTCATACTTTTAAGAATGAACTGTTTAAAAGCAAAAGTTCTTTTTATCTCTCTTTTTTTTGGTTTATAATTAATTTCCAGGAACAGATAGCTCCTTTTTTTTCTGGGCAAAGGATCTTCTGGACACTTCAGCTCTATTTGCTTTTTTCATGGTTCATAGGAATTTTTAGTGTAGTGCAGTCCATCCCCAAGGTGTTACCTTGTGAGAGGCTGGAAATGAAAAAAAGATTTTCCCAGGGTTTACTTGCTTCAAATGTGGATTCATGGAAGTGAGCTAACTTTTCTGATTGGTTTTTCAGGCTGTCAACAACTAAACCAGCCTCAATTGTTTTTATTAACTCACAGAGGAAGTTTTCATGGAGAAAAACTTCCAAGTATGCATTTCCCCCAGGGGCCTTAATACACCAGCACAGCTGATTATCCAACCATATTTATTTTAATTTCTTCTAGGTGAACCAAAATCTTTCAAATTCAACAGAAACTTCCCTGTGGTGTAAGGAGAAGGTGTGAACCTCACAGTATTATTCCTTTAGTTCCATGGACAAGTGAACTGAGCAGCAGAATAGCCCACATGCTGATGGCCTTGTCTGAAAAACACACGTTTAACAAAGGATTTTAGTCTCATTTTACAAGACTGACTACATCACAGTAATGTATGTTCATGATTTTTATACAAAAAAGGGTGCTTTTCATGGGCTTTGTGGCTAAGTTCATAAATCTGCCAATAATGCCATTCTTGAGTTTGATGAGGAAAGTTTAATTGAGTAAGAAATGGAATTTTATTATTACAGATGCCTCTGACTACAAATGGTTGGTACCTAAAGTTTTCTGTGCTTTTGCCTTGCTTCATCATAGCAGACCCTAACATTACCCCTCTTCCTTCATTCTTATATTGATACTATAATCCCCAGCAAAGTATGGGGTTTTATTTTTTGTCTTTTGTGAGTAATTACACAAAAATATAAAAAGTTGAAAGATGGCACATGTACATCAAACAGCACATGGGCAAGCAATAAAATTCCATATTTTGTTGATGCTGAAAGTTACTGTGCCCTAAACTGGGAAAAGTAAAATTTTACACAAAGTGAAAACTATGGAGAGCTACTTCACTCTGGAAGCCAGAACTTGCAAGCAGAGCCATGGAGCAGAACTGGAAAAAGTATCACATTCCTTTCTACACTCTTGAGCTCCTATTTTAACTCATCCTCAGGGATGCTGAACTTGGGCTGGTTCAAAGCAGTCAATTTTATGTTCTTGCATTCCAAATTTGCTATTTTAATTTACAGTAAAAAAAATGCTTTTTATGCAATTCAGTAGCTGTGGATATTCATTGGGGGTTTTGTTTTTTGTTTTGTTTTGTTTTGTTTTGTTTTGTTTTGTTTTGTTTTGTTTTGTTTTGTTTTTTTCCTTAGAGAAAGGTGCTTAAGAGAAAAAATGAAAAGATTGTGTCCTATGAAAACTATTAATTTTTTGTTTTAAGGGCAGACTGAGTCTCAGACAGTCTCAGGGCAGCCTGATTTTCTCTTACTGGTTAGAAGACTAAATACTCATAAGAATTTGTAGCTGCAGTTCAATAACATGCTTGTTCAGCAAGTGTGTAAAATCTGCATGTTTAATGTTAATGGAATTTCTGTGAAATTTTGATCCTAGAAAGGTTTACTTTACCCAAAGCCTATTTCACCCAAAATCTGAAATATATGGATATTCATGTGGTTCAATCAACAAAGTTCATTTTGAGCAGATTGTAAGTTAGTGAATTACTTTTATATTTTCATGCAGACATAGAAGCTCCTAGAATATTTTTGCTGACTCCTATCTTCCTGGAAGGTCAATTTGTTATCCAGTGTAGTGAGTTTAGGGTGTAGAGGTGGTAAACTGACTGAAAGATACAGGTTTTGTCTCTTCATGTTGTCAGGGGGAAGGAAAAGAGGGTGTGGGGGGAGGAGAAGTGTTCTGAAGGTTTATTCTGATTTTCTTAAATTTTTTCTTTTAATTCTCTTTTATTTTAATTTTCTAAATTTTCAATTTTCTTTGTTAATAAAATTTTTCTTTATATGCTTTAAAGTTATGAACCTGTTTTTCCCTCTTCCTCCTAATCTTTATCTCACAACAGGAAATGAGTAAATAATTTCTAGTGGATGCACTGGCATTTGGCCAGCACTAAACCCACTACATAATTGGTGCATTGGCCAGGAAACTCAAATTAGCAAACCAAAACTGCCACATCCAGTTATTTTGTTCTGCACACATCCACGATTCTTTGTCCTGCCAATTGTGCCCCATCATGAAGTTTCCACTGACCTCAGCTCTCAGGAGTTCCCAGACAGATCATTCTTTATCACATTTACCAGCTGCACCTTTGTGATGGTTCCCTCAAAAATGTAAAAAGTTTATATGAACTGGCACAGGATAAAGATAATTAACTTTTTAATTGTTCTTGCACACATAGTAGATATATTTGATTACTGGGGGCATTTCAGCCAGGTTGCCTTTATCTCTAGACAGATTGTTCCAGTCCCATTTATATCTCTTTTTTCAGACGTGGGTCACAGTTTTCAGCTTGCAGAGAACCTTGAAAAGAGTGGGATTGTGCCAGCATGAGACAGCAGAAGCTACTAATGATACAAACAACCAGGAATGATTGATTTAGCTGTTTTAGTAATTCCCATTCCTTCAAAGACTGTTGAACCTGAAAGAGACACAACTTCCACAGCTTCATGCAAGGAGTAAATGGGCGTTTAGAAAAGAAATTTCTGGGCATCCAACACATCAGTGGAGAGTTTGATAAGCTTGACTACTATTAGTCTGCAGAGAGCCTTAAAAGCATTGAAATAAGGCTTAAGTTTTAAAGTCTGAGTATAAAGATATTCTGATTTTCACCACTGGCAAAGTACTCTGGTAAGAAGAATTTGTGTCTGTCAGCTGAGTGTTTTTATCAGAGCATTAAAAATCTTGTGAGGGTAGAGACAAGCCAGAAAGTCTTCATTTAAAAATCTTACATAATATTCCCATCTGCCACCATTTGTTATGACAAGACCACACTGGCCACACAGCTGGAGTCTGATTTATTCCGTGTAACAATATAAAGTCTGTTCTTATAATATGGTTCAGGCTTTATCACTCTTGTTCTTTGTGCTGCAGTCCTTATATCCAAGCTTGTAAACAAGTTGTCACCCTATTTCCCATTGTCCTTAAACCCCCTTTAATTGCATTCTTGAATAAAATAGCAATTAACTCTGCCTAGAGTCACATCATCTACTGTGTGAAAGTGTTTTGCCACATCTCTGAATTTAATGAGGTCATAACTTCATTTACTCGTCATTCACAATATGAGCTATCACAGAGTCAGTTTATTTTATTGAAACCACTGAATATGAATCTACAAATGCTCAAAAACCAAGCCATAAACTGAAAGAACAGGACAAGAGTTGAAAGGCATGACATTGCCAGCTCAATTTTGTAGGCTTTCTTTTAAAATTAGCTCAGCAAGAGACCCCTTGAGAGGCTGTGGGGCCACAGCATGGTGTGAAAAAAGGAATTTGGTTGTTTTTTGAAAATAATCCAAACCCAAGAGAAGCTTTTGTGGCTTCCTCCCATGCTCATGAGTGCAGGCAAACAAGGGCACTGTGTTGAGAAGTACCACATGCTCTGTGACACCAGCAGCCCTGACAGAGCTGTAACTTTTTGTGGCATTGAATCTTCCATTCGAAGGGTCTCCAGCAGTTCTGCCTTGTTTCAGTTCCTCTGGCACAGAGCAGAGCTCAACTCCAGGCACTGTGCAGGGGAAGGATCATGTGCATTAATTCCAATGAGCAAGTGATCAGCAGTGTACAGCTGCCAACAGGAGCCACAGGAAATTCACTTGGAAAGAGACTTTGGCAACAGCTCCTTCCTTCCCTACAGGCCTCAAGGAATCCTTTCAGAAATCCTCTGATTTTTAGGCACTTCTAAATTGTGAGAAATATTCAGGGTCTTTATTAATACAGAAGAAATATTTGGAAAAAGAAATTTCAAGTTAAAAAGTCCGTCTGGTCTGACCACAACCTAATTTGATCTGAAATACCACTCAGTTTTAGCTCAGTTTATAGTGTGAGCCTGAAACAAACATTTTCAGTGACTTCTGTGGCTCTGAGCATGTATTGCATGCAGATAAGGTTCTACTATAATATGGTCACATATCATAGTAACAAACAAACAAGGTGTTTGTGTTGTGGTGTGAAATAACCAGCACATTTTTTTAAAAGCATACAGGAGACAGAATTCTTGATTTTTTTTTTTTTATTTTCTTCTTAGACAGAAAACTAAAAAGTCAGAGGAAAGAGGGGTTTGAAAATTCATCTCGGGGAAATATTTCCCTTTATGTGTTCATAACTTGAACGTTAATAAAAGCAGTGTTAGTTATGTAAAAGGATTTACAGTTCAGATGATAGATGTTATAGAATAAAAAACTGCTTAAATATTCATGCCTGCAAGTAAAGGGATCTTAACCTACAATTAATTCTAAGAATACTTACTGTCAAAGTAAATGGTCTTCAATGTCAAAAAAAAAAAAAAGTTTCCTAATTCTAGTATCTCTCATTTGCCCTTTAAATCCAAGAAATGCTCAATGAAAATACCTGTTGATAAAGATCTTTAAAAATGGAAATTAAATGCTACAAAAATAAACAGCAGAAGTAATTTCTTCTCTGTGGTGAAAGACAGAGAAGCTTTCACCTTTGGAAAGCTGGCCACTAAAGTGTAAGGCTGAGTCTTAAGACTCAAGTGAGGAATTTCCAAGACTTAAATCAGTTGCACTCTTTTCGCTGTGCCTTGTGTGTCTGAATCTCTGCTGCAGGAATTGAAGTCCCTGTCACAGTGTCAGTTCTGGTCCTGGTGATGGAATGCCATTCCTTCTGATCCTGCACAGAGTTTCCTCCCCTGCTGTCCCCTGGCTTGTGACAGGCTGGGGGACAGTGGCATGAAACAACCTGGTGTGCCATGCCAGCCAAAGCACAGCCCCTAATGAGAATTTAAAAGCTCCAAGACAGCTTAAAATCAGAGCAGGTGTGAAAAAAGTCGTGGCAAATCATCTGCCAGATGTAGTGAGGTCCAGCCTCTTTCCCCAGAGTGAAGATTTATGGCTGGGAACAGTAGAAAAACCTCTTTGTCACAGAAAACCCTCTCCAGGCAGCATTCTCCACCACTTGATGAATGTCTCCTGCCAATCCTGAGTGTCCTCAGCTCTTGCCAGCTTGAACAGAGTACTGTAGCATCAATAAATAAATATGACAGCAAAAAAATGCAACTAAGTTGTTATATTTCCAAAACTGCACAAACCCAGATTATCTTCCATTGCACTAATCTTTCACTGCCACCCTGATTCTTGCATTTCCTGCTGAAAGCATTTTATCTGTGTTTCTTCCATTGCATTGCTTTCACACCTTTCCTTCAGACTACTTTCTTATCACCTGATCTCTGGCTTTCTTTGAGTATAAGTATTTTAATTCAAACTTGCTTTAAATAAGAAAAAAGTCACCTGCCTTGCAGCCTGAAGGGAGGCTGTGCCTCAAGATGCCTGCTAGTTCCATAGTGCAATCCAGAAAAACCTTCAGACATTTACTGGACCTGAAACTCATATTTATGAACTTGAGAAACAAGCCTGAAGCGTTCTCAGTGAAGAGAACTCAAAAACCACACAGTGGAAACTTGCATTCTTCTGTACCTGCATCTCATTTTTCTGCTGAAGTATAGCTCGTCCTTATAGCTCATGTGGATTATTTTGCCCACCTGAAAGCAATTTCTTGTGTAATGTTCCTGAACTGTAAGAAAGATAAAGGGTTTCTCCTTATTTTACTTTTCTTATTATTTAGCTACAGCCATATGAGTCACTTGAGAAACTGTAAATTAGGACAACCCAATTATAACCTCATCCTCCTGTATTTCTTGTCTCTTGGTTTTTATTGAGTGATAACAATCATAAACAAATTTATAAAATAAAGCTGTGGCTTTCCAGTGCCATGTTAATTGCCAATAATTTGAACTAGATTATACAGCCTTTCATCTTATTTTTGAGAGATACTTCTTTTTTTTTGATGGGTAGAAGACCTCCAGTTTTTCTTAAGGATAACAGTTCTAAACAAGAGAAAGACTTTTAGTCACTCAGCATTTCTCTTCAGCCCTTATTTTCTGTTTTCCATTTTAAAAAAAGGGCAATGTATGGACTACAATCAATACATTTCCATATTTTAATTCCTGATACAAATGCTTTTAACCAATGAAACAGAAGGCTCAGTAATTTCCTCTCTCCCTTTCTTCCATGCCAGGCTTTTCTTCCTGCAACTGTGCCTGGAGTACCATAAACCATTTGGCAATGTGATTTTATGTCCTGAATTCTCAATAGAATAGGAAAACAGAAACTGGCAACATTAGCTACATCTCATTTACACTTGTAAGGTGTGATTTTGCTCATAAAAAAATGATTTCCTAGTGCCTGAGAAGAGATCCCCTGAGATTACTTCAGTGTGCCAATAAATGCCCTCAGTATTAGGACTCGACTCAGCAATTATTCCAAGGTGCAGTTCACTCATGTTATCTTTACTAAACCAACACTGCACTTCTATTTCTGTTAAAGTGTCCTTTTATTCCAGTAGAAATGTGATGAAAGAGACATTTTCAGAGGTGGCATTCCAGGTTTTGACCAGGGGCCTGGTGATTTCTGGCAGGAGCATCACTGGTGTAGGAGGGAGAATTCCCCTCCAGGTCTATGTGTCACCTCCCTTTGCCCTGCAGCCACCTGGTCTGGTCCCTCCAGTGAAAGGTGTTACAGAAAATATTTTTTTGTAAATTCTGGCTGAAACATCAAGGCATAAAGTTTCCTTTTACTGGGAACACAAATTGTCTTTCAAGAGTAAACAAAGTGTAGATGTTGCAACTCTGATAAACTTTCCCCTACCTGTGTTGAACAAAGGCAGATAACAAATTCCATGTTAAAAAAAAATAAAAAATAAAACCTATGGCTTCATTTGAGCACAAGTAAAGAATTTCAATGAAGACATCATGTCTACCATTTCTCAGAGAATTAAAAAGAAACAAAGAAAAATTATTTTATTCTCATAGCTGTTATTAATTTCCTATGGCTGACTGAAACAACTAGCTCTCCAAATACAAAGTCATTTATTCCATGGTCTTTAAGGAGATGGTTCAAATCACAACCTCAACAAATTATGTTGGCTGTTAATCAGCTAAGTATTTAAAACAGACAGTCATTGCAGTGAAATGAAACTTAGGATGCTCATTTGTGATTATCATTCAAGGTAGGTTGTTGTAATAACATGGAGACTTTAAGAAAGAAGCAATTCAAACCAGGAATATTTTTATTCAAACAGGGAATATTTTTAAATGTGAATATGCCTGTGGATAGCTCTGTGCTGCTCTGATCCTGCTTTGGCTGAGTGTATCACCAGCCTGTGAGGAAGACTCAGTGCCTTACAGTTTAGCTCTGTGGTGTCAAAATGTTTTCCAGCAGCAGCAGCAGATCAGAAGTTGTAGCTCATGTGTATCCTGTGAGGTTTCTTTTTACTCCTAGAGGAAAATACAGCTTATGCCATGTGGCAGAGTTTTTCAAATGCATGTGTTGAAGACTCTGCTTTAGAGATGAAAAAAATGAAGAGTGAGAGCAGAAAGTTGTAGCTTCTTTTGTGACTTTGCACTGTAGACTGTTACTGAATGCCTGGGATTTACCACCAGCCCTGGTCTTTGCCCTCTTTTTCTGTCTTCATATTTCTTCATGCTAAAAATTTTGTGAAATTAGATCTTGGTGTAAAATTTATGTAGCACACAGCAGAAGTGAAACCAGCATCAGCTGGATACTCCAAGGTTTATTCCTTAACTATAGCTAGGAAAAAGGAACAAGTTTATTTACCTTGTTTACCAGGTGTTTTCTATCTGTAGGACACACTCTGCTGTATCAGTTCATGCTTCCCCTCCATTCTTATACTCCAATCTCATTTGTATGCTCAAAAAGTTGACAAGAAACCATGAAAACTGTTCTGTCCTGTGACCTTGGCATTCCCTGAGCACCCACAAACAGGAAGAGTTGTGAGACTTGTGTGGTGTGAGATTTACTCATTATAAGGGACAAAAACAGCAGCAGAGATGAGGTGGATGAGCAGAAGCTCCCTCCCTCTCCTGCAGCATCCTCCCTCTCGCAGGTGGCACACACAGGTGCCCTGCCAAAGAAAGAGCCCCAGGTTAGACGTGTTCATACAATTATGGTTTATTTTCTCCTTAGGAAAAACAGAAATTCCCTCCCAGTGGTATCAGCTCGTACAGGGGGATGTCAGGAGGGGAAAGAGAAAAATCCACCCTGCTTTGGGAGTGGTTTGCTACCCAGCAAATGTGCCAAGTCCTCCCTGATTTTTAACATGAAGCACCTTTGTAAAAAATTCTCTTGGTTCTTAAGGATGCCCAGTGCTGAAAATACTCTGAAGAAGTAAACCTTTTAATGTATGCAGAGAGGGATGATTCCTTCATACAGGAAAAGATAACTAATAGGTGAGATTCAACTTTATGCTTCTTTTACAAAGCTTTTCAGAGGCTGTAAAAAAGGTATTGAAATGGAATAAAACAATTTCATCCCCTATAAAGTGGAATTAATGGTCTAAGCTTGATACAATGATTTTGTGTCTGCAGAAAAGTTTTAGCACCTATTTCCTACTGAGAAGGGACAGCCTACTCAAAATAGGTGTTTACACCTGTTTCTTTTTTTAACTTTTGCTTGCTTGCTTCTTTCTATTTAAATTTTCACACAGAGGAAAAACCCCCCCAAAAAAACTCAAAAGAAACCCAACCACAAAAATACCCAACTAACCAAGCAAAACCCCAAAATTAAAAAACAATGAAAACAAAAGCAAAACCCCCAAGCTCCAAACCTCTACATGAAATGTGCAACAGCAAGAGAATCTCTGAGCAGAAAGAAGAGATTTTCACAATGAGAGTGCCCAGCCTCCTGGACCAGGGACAAGAGACATTGGGATATCCCCATCCTTGGAAGGAGTTCAAAATGTGAATGATGTGACCATGAGCACATTTCAGATCTAATTTCAAAGTTGAATCTAACTTGGAAGGTGACCCTGATGGGGCTGAAGCACCCAATTCCAGATCCCCTTCCTGACCTGAATTGTTCTCTGAGTCTGTGACCTGCAGGGTACAGATGACCTCCAGGCACTCTCAGCTTTGAAGGTTTTTATTCCACATGCCCAGGGAAGGCTACAAGCACAAGGTGGGACATTGTTCTGTCTCCCTTAACCACCCACTTTACAAAATTGATGTGATGACACAGACCCAAAGGTGGTATTTTTGTAATAAATAACCCTCACTGGATTTTCCAGCCATCAACCCATCAGACCACTTTAATTTTTAGATTTCCAGCACTACAGTGTTTCTTTCTGAATGGATTGAGGTACTGAAGATAAACTGTATTTCCAGCTCAGGCATCGAGGTGCCTTGGGAAGCCTCTGTTTCCCTGTCACTCATGTCCTTCTTGCTAATTTCAGCTGTAAACTACAAAGAATAAGGGTTTAGCACACTTTTGTGTGCCCTTAGCACGTCACAGCCATGTGCCTGAAACAGCAGGGATGGTAAAATGGTTTCATGGGGGAGGCCCTGCCCAAGGTCATTGCATTGATAAACAAGGGATGTGAACCCCTCTGAGGGTGAGTGACAAGCACTTGTAAGGTGCTTCCTCAGATCCTTCAGTGTGCAGAATCCCATTTATTCTCTATTGTCACATCCCACAATAGGGCTTTAAAAAAACCCAAACAACCATAAGGCCTCACATATGCAATAAAGCTCTTTAATTTTTGTGATGGAGAGAGACCTTTGATTAAATTCATAGGTCTGGATCCAGCACACTGTAGTAAATTAAACACCCCAGGCATTTTGATTAACTCATATTTCTAGAGCTAAGGCAAAGCAATATGGATGATGCTGAATAAATGTATCATGCTTGAGTTATTGTAAGGGACAAACATTTTTTAATTTACTTAGCAATATCCATGAATCTTTATTTTTAAAAATTATTTTGTTTTCAGTAATCCAGTCATTTATGTAGGTTTTAAAGTAGACAAAGGAGATAAATGGTTCACTTGCACAAGGTGGCCTACAAAATCAGTCTGCAGAACTCTTCTAGTTTTGTCTCAGTAAATTATCACCCTTTGCCTTTTTGATTTTCAAGCTTAAAAAATACATAAACCCAGAACTCTCTGAATCCATGACCTTCTGTGCCTCAGTGTTAATCTTTCAGACCTTCTGACTTTTTCATCTGAATTTTTGATAAAGGGTAAGGATGATTGAGTCAGAGCAGTACATCAGTGTCAATCACGGATCTTCACTATCTCCTTGTGGTGTGAGGCACCATGTGTGGGCTGGGTGTGTCTTAGACTATGGCTGGGATGTGTCTGCAACTGAGCATCAGGCAACTTTTTAAAATTACAGTTTGTAAAGCTGTTTGTAAAGAGAAGGGATCATTTTTGTCCTTGGGTCTGAGTTTGAAAAATCCCAGTGAATTTCTCTGTAAATGTGGTGTTCTGAAGAAATGCTGGAAGATGAGCTTTCCCAGGCTGCATAATTAGTGAAGTCCAGCAGCTGGAAAGCTTTGAGCACATGGTGCTTCATGAGCAAAGTCCTGCTGGGCTGCATCATTTACCAGCACTGTCAAGGGAGGGGTGTGAGTCAGTTCAGGATGGAGCTCTTTGGCTCATCTGAGCAGAAAGCAGGGTCTTTCAAATGGTAAAACTCCTAAAAAAATGCAAATTTGCAATGTTCAGCTAATTTTTACTTTCCGATTTAGTGAGGAACAAAAGAAGAAGAAACAGAGCTGGGAGAAATTCAAACCTTTTCTCGATGTCCTTGCATCTTCTCATCTCTCATTCATGGTGGGAAAGACTGTTTCAATGGGCAAATTCAGACTGAGAAGCACAGCTCCTGAAGCCCTCCACCCTGGATTCTGTGTGACCTTGACTCACCCACTGATCTCCTTTTAGCTAATCAAAGTGATAAAGATAAAATCACAGTTTGAGACAGGACATTGCAAATAAACTTATAGTCATTAGAAGAATCTTATTTAAAAATAACTTCAGCCACTGAAATAAAGTTAACAAATTATAAGCACATCTTCCACCTTCAGCATCATTCCTTAAGAACTGCATATCTTAACTGGATAAAGTCAATTGTATAAAATATACCTGGTTTAAATTCAGAATTTCTATCTATGCAATTACTGCATAATGTGCCAAAAGTAGTGAGATTACAATGAAAACCTGTTTCACTGCATTGGAACTGTTTATGACTTCATATTTAATTGTTCCTTGTTCCCTCTGCTCATTTAAATGGAAATGTCATGTGTATGCTTCGTTAGGATTTCTGAACAGTATTTCTGAACATCTTTCTTTATGAGGCAGTTTCTCTAGCCACACTTTGTGTGCTCAAATCTGTGACACCTGAACCTTCCTGTGGCTTTCTTTTTCTTTTTCTTTTTCTTTTTCTTTTTCTTTTTCTTTTTCTTTTTCTTTTTCTTTTTCTTTTTCTTTTTCTTTTTCTTTTTCTTTTTCTTTTTCTTTTTCTTTTTCTTATTCTGCACTAACCATGCCTGGGAATTTCCTGCCCATGGAGTCTATCTGGCATTGAACAGTCTCTGTCTACCCTGGTAAACATTTTTAACCTCCAAAACAGGGTAGCCTGATACAAACTACTTTTGTGAGTGGTCTCTTGAGAGAATTTGTTCTTGAGCCCTTTCTATCAATTATTTTAAAGATCATTAGTTGGAAGGAGACAGAATGATGCAGAGAAGACTCTGTGAATCTACTGAGAAGTGTTTCAGCACCTTGGAGGTTTCTCTGGGTTACTGCTGTAGCCTACAGATAACATCATCAAGTTTTGCTGCTGCTGCCTGTGATAGCTTAGGGTGGAATAAATGAAGAGAGAGAGAGACAAAAGAAGAATAGAAGAAAGGCCAAAGAACAAGATCAAATTATGGAATCTGTGTCATGTATTTTTAAGAAGGGTTTTTTTTTCTTTCTCCTGAGTTGAGTTTTGCTACCCAGAGGAAGAATCTAGAATGTATATAAACATTTCAGGTCCAGGTATCTAAAAGCTTGTGCAGTTATAGCAGACTTTTAGAGTTATGGAATTGTTGGTTATCAGATTCTGGGAGCTCAGACATAAATAATAGATTGCATCCAATTGTGTGCCCTGGGTACCTATTGACAATCTCCTTCAAAATCTTAGAAATTGCCAGGAGTTACTCTTCAGTTTATTGTTTATTTCGTCTCTTATATGTGTAGAATAAATAGAATATAAAGTTTAAGTCTAGCCATAATATTAGACCAACTATAAACATCAGTCCATCCCTAATTCTGACCCTAAATAAAAGCTGCAATATTAAACCAAACCCTAAAAGCTAGCCCTAAATTCCTAAAACCAGCCCAGGGCAGCCTGTGCCAGTGCTCAGTCACCTGCATGGAGGAAAAATGTTTGCTGATGTTGATGGAGCCTCCTGAATTTCAGTTTGTGCAGATTCCTTCTGGAGGAGGGTCTGGTTCCATCTGCTTTACATCCCCTCTTCAGTAAAGTGCATTCCACCTGTTTCAGAGAAAATCCATTGTTAACTGAATTACCATCTAGCTGAGAGAAATAATGACTTCTTGTAAAATAATTAGAGGGAATGTGCACCATCTGCCAGAACACTCAATTAGAATAGACCTCAAATTGCCCTTCAAATGTTGTAGTTAATTGACAAAAGTACCAAAAATCTTGATGGATAAAACATTATTTTGGCTGCTCCTGTAGACACATAAAAGGAGAAAATCCTAACATTTGAACACTGTCTACCCTGTGTTTGAGTAAGTAATTTCCTAAGTTGTAATGATTGTTGATGATGTTTGCCCAGCTCTTGATGGCACAAGGGGAAGGCAAGTTCCTTGGATTTCTTATTCTGTCCCTGTCTGTTCTCCTGTTCCTGTGCAATGAGCATGAAATTTGTTCCACCTTTGGGTGTCTTGTTTGGAAGGAGCAATTGCACAATAATCTGTCAATATTTACATCTCCCAATGTGTGCAGCTTCCCAGCTGCGAGCAAAATTTCTGGTGAGTTAAATTTTGATATTGTGTAAACCAACCAGTGCACAGTGAACTATGAAATTTGCTTTTATGGTCAGCCACTTTCTATAATGTAAATAAAATAGTTATTCTCAGAGCATAAATTATGAAAGTCACTGGGTACATTCCTGCTTTTTCACACCATGGAGGTTTTTATGGCAAGTGTTTTAGATTTTCTTCTAACCCCTCCTTTAAAAAAAAATAAAAAGATAAAAGTTCCCACAATGTGTTTCCATGATGGTAGTGATTTCTGCAGTTTTCTTTCTTATTTTTTCTGTAACTAAATACTATAAGTTACATTCATAACAGAATAATTTCTGATGTGACCTAGGATTAACAAAATGAAGATTTGGTTTTTTTTTACTTTTAAATAGGAGAAAAAGAATAAAATACACAGGATAGAGGAGAACAAGTCTAGTAACAGCAACTTGTACTGAGAATATTTGGAACATGAACTGAAAGGGAAGATTGCTAGGAAGTAAGGCACATTTAAAAGGACTGGACAATTCCTAGAGGGAAAAATGAAAATAGAGAAATGTGATCAAGTGTTATTTGTAACAATCTACAGCATATGAATGGACATAGTGGATATTTACCTGCTTCATACAGAGAGCCATAAACCTCTCAGTGTTCTATGTGTATTTTAAAATGTCTTTTATATATATATATACATATATACACACCTTCCTCTTGTCTTGAATCCTTTAAATGTTTGGGGTTTTTTAAGACAAGAAAAATGATGGCTTTCTGAAGAAATGTAGCATCCAGGGATATTTGTCTAAGAAGGATAATTAAATATATTCATAAATATGTTTTATGTTTTCTGTGTCCTCCTTTTTTGGGAGTCTTATAGCACTGAGAATTATGAGTTGAGACATGTTTCAGTGAAAACTAACATCCCAGAGCTCCAAATTCTTCAGACATTGCTGTTTTGCTGATTCTTTCCTTCTCTTGAACAAGCCATGCGTGGCTAAACCATTCTAATTTGAGTCAAAAACAGGTTTTATGCCCTAACACTGTAATTCAAAGAGGGTAAATTCCATTTTAATTTGATCTGGAATTAACACGAATTGTCTGGAATTGTCTAGAACAGCAAACAATTATTTTCAGTAGCCAATCTTTGCACACTTTTTCAGTTCCTCCAGCTCTTTTTCCAGTCTGGGTGAAGAATAATATCTGAAAAGCACTTAAAAGTTTGTCAGGTCTGTCAATGCTGAGATAACATGTTAGTTCTGGACACTATTACAGTTCCTGTTAAGTTCCCTTCCCAAACTCCACATCTTCCTCCCTCCAAACAGTTTTGTCTGTGTCCTGGAGTATTCTGTGCACTGCAAGGTTTTGAGACAATGACAGTCTCCCATGACTCTGGACCTATGTTTTATATCCTTACAGCATTGGCAAAATAAGAAATCTTTGCTTTGGCATAGTGGTTGGTTTTAGTGGACCCAGCACCTGTCAAAAGTGCAAAATAACAAAAATACAGTCTTCACCTCTAGAGGTTCATCCTTCTCCCTTTGGATTCTCAGTATTTTCTTTCTTTTATCTTCCTAGCCTTACCTGTATTAACCTCATGCACAGACTGTTAGTTTGAAGGCAGTGTAAAATGTTATGAAATAGTTAGGAGATATAGGCTGCTTTTGTCAAATTGTTAAAATTTGATTGGAGAACTTGTTCAGAGCAGAAGTATAAAAGGAGCTCAAGTAAAATGTACTTCACATCATCAGTTTATCCAGCAGTGTTGCTGCAATTCTGATTTGTTGGTGGCTTTAAACAGAGTTGCACCAGTCATCTGCACATGTGATAGATCAAATGAGGGCAGACCAAATCAATAATCCTTCTCCTTTCCCACCATTTTCACAGGGCTAGGGCTGGCCAGCTTGAGCAGAATTAGATCTTCAGAAGACCTCTGTCCTCTCACTGAGACTGACTTGAGTATTGATCCTGGAGACTGAATGGAGCCATATCTTGTTCAGACTGTTCTGCAGCCCAAAGATCAAAACAAAAAAAAAAAAAACCAAAAAAAAACAAAAAAACCCCAACCAAACCAAAACAAACAAACAAACAAACAAAAAACACCAAAAAATAAAAAAGCAAAGCAAAACAAAACAAAACAAAACAAAACAAACAAAAAAACCCCAATCTACTTCTCTCCAAATGTTTGTGCTTGGAAATAACAAGAAGCAGAAAGGCTTCATGGTCAGTGACATCAGTGACAAGATGAGCTGATCTACACAGATTGTTCAGCTGCACCTGGAATGGCTGTGCCATGCAAAAGCTCCAGGCTTTTGCTGACACTGTGAAGAAAATAAAAAGATATGACAAAACCAGAATTGTTGCAAGAAAAGAAATAAAATATTGAAGATCAGGGATTAATCCTTATGATCTGGAGTTTGTTTCCTCTGTTGCCAGTAAAGAGACTGTTTAAAGTCTGCTTTCTTGTGTTTCTTGAGATGGAGATATTTATGCAGTTGCTTGTGGAAAAGAATTAGCAAAAGAAATTGCTGTGAAAGAGTAATACTTTATCTGTGGATTGAAGAGCTTTCACACAGTGATTCACTGGTCTTATTTTAACACCAGGGGGTGATAAATTACCTTGAAGTGGTGTCATATATGATGAGATGTCTCTACAAAGGCAGATTCCCTATTTTTTTCCAGTAAGACTTTTTATGTTTCATGGATTTTTTTTGACAAATATTTCACAAAGCTGTCACTCAAAATGTACTAAGAGGTACCCTTTTAACCTACAGGTGCATAATGAGGCACACTAAGGTACCAATGAAAAGGAAAAGCAAAAGTTTCCACCTCTTAAGACAAGCTTTGGCAAATGCCACAGATGGAAATAGTGACAGCTGGTGGCAAATTTCTGCAGCATCACCATGCCAGGGTGCAGTGGAGATGAATGGAACCCTCTGTGCTTTTCCAGGAGTCCACAATTATGGATTCACCCAAGTTCAACACTTGTGTTAAAAATCAAGGCTGCTGCAAATGTCTTTAAAACTCTTTCTGTGAGTTACCCCACAGCTAACAGTATCCCTTCTAATGTTTTTGTTCTTCATACAGAAAAAGATCTCTGTTCTGGACTGGACATGCTGCATCTGCTGCAGGTCTGTTAGAAATTCACTCTTATGGATTCTTCCCCAAATGACAGAAAGGCTCCTCCTGTCCCCCCAAACTGGCTTTCAGACTTACAGAAGCTGGAGACTTTTATGAAGTAGTTCCTATGTCTGTGTCCTCTGTTCCTATTTTCTAATACAGAATTAAGCTGCAAAGCTCAGATAGTCAATTTTTATTTAATTTAGAAAAAGTAATCAGCTCTGTGGCATAGAGTTGCTTCTCTGAGAGGACCCACCTGAATCAGTGGTACAGTAGTGCTAAGCTATATTTAAATATACTTCACATTTACTGCAAGGATGTCAAGCCTCTCTTTGCTAGGAGGGAGATGAAGGCTCCTATGATAAATTTCAGTTTTTGTTTGCTTGTGGCTTCTGATCAGTACCTCAAGTGTTACAGTTTCATTATCATCATCATCACCATCATCACCATCATCATCTTGCAGACTTTTTGTAATCTTTCAGCTTCTTTTGTAGCTCTTAACTACTTATGATTTTCAGCCACCTCTTTTTTCTGTTTTCAACCTCAGAACAGACACTTTATGGGGATGGCCACAGGAGCATCCAGGATACAGACAAATCTGTTGCTGTTCCCACTTTGTGCTTGTGCTGCATGCTTTCCTTCTCACCATGAAGTCATCATGTCCAACTCCTTGAGCACCAGGGAATCCCAGAGACAAAGTGTGGGAGGGGCATTAAGTCAATGTTCCAACCTTGGTGGAACTGTCAGAAGTGTTTTTGAAATTACAAGGTCAAAATCATAGCATTCATTTCTACTTTTAAGCATTGAGTGAATGTACTCATAATACTTTGCAATTTTTCCTACATTTAAAATTATTTTTTTATCATTGCATGAGGTTTGTTGGTTTTTTTAATTGCTATTTCTGCATGACAGAAGAATAGAGAAGGAAATCCAAAAACGTTTTGCTGATATGCAATATTTTCCAATAAATACAGCAAACTGGAACACATATGCCAGCTCAGGAGATCCCAGCCCAAAATCTGGCTTCTCTATAGTGAATCCTAGTCACATAAAGCCAAAACTTGGGTGACTCACTCAACCTGCAGATCTCCAGAAGGATCTGCCTTACCTTCGTGAGACAAGAACAGTTGCCACAGTGGGAAATGTTTTGAAGGCTTTAGTAGATCATGATGATGATGATGAAAACAGAGAAGATTATTTTTCAATAGCCCAAAATCCAGTGGTTCAACCTCTCTTGGAAAGGTCTGAGCTGGAAAGGGACATTTCCCTCTGTGCCTCTCTTGGGCTGTGCTGTGTGTTGCCCATTGAGGCAAGGCAGGAGTCACACAGAGGGTGGCAGCAGCCACACTGAGGTGACACAGCCACAGCCAAACCCTGGGGACAGAGAACCCTTTGCCCCACCCAGAGTCCCCAGAGCCCCCAGAGGTGCTGGAGCAGCAGAGTGTGAGAGAAAAGGAAAGAAGTCAGATGCTCCTTTGGGATTGCTGAGCTGGACCTCAGAGATTCAGGGGATCCACCTCCCACAGCTGAGAGCTGCAGCATGTTTTTGGCAGATAATCCCTTCTGACAGTGTTAGTTGCAGGCAGAGACATCAGCTTCATTTATATCTCCCTGAGCACACTGAGTGCAGTTCACAGATAACACTTGGGTGAGCTGGTGATGCTGCACTCAAAAACTCTCCTCCTTGCCTCTTTTAAAAGACTTTACCATACAGATATCTCTTATAAACTTTTTCTTTTTTTTCCCTCCACTTTTCCCTCTTAGAAAACTAGGTTTATTCTGCAGGCTGTCATCATGTCTAGAATGCCTTAATCATCATGAGAATAAAATCTGTCACCTGAGCTCAAGGGCAAAACTCTTTTACATGGCAGTAGCATTAACCTCAGACCCTAGAATGGAATACAGCTGCACACTGCAGATCTTTTCCACTTACTGCTAATTAAATCCTGTTTATATGAGTATGTCAAGAGCAAAATTTCATTTGCAAACACAAATGACATCAAATGACATGTCAGCAAAAACTTCTCCAATGAACCAGAGATTAGGAGTGAACTCTGCAATGAGAGCCCACTAACCTGTTGCCTGAGAGACATTAAAATAATTGAACACTTCTGCTTTTCATAAGAAAGAAGAAATTTTTCCATTAGCTGTAATCAGTAGGAAAAATCAAGAGGTTGTGTTCTTTTATCTTTTAAGTTGGCAGTAGGCAAATTGACCTCTGTGACACTGCACTCAGTGAAGAAGCAGGATGCATTTTTCAAGCTGATATTTCTTCACATTAGGGTAATGCTGCAGGAACTCAGCTGCTGTTCCTACTAATGTCATTGTCCTACCTATAAGCTGATTAGTAATTCACCTCTATAATTTGCAAGCACTTTGAGACAAAAAAACCAAAATGTTTGCTTAGTGATGTATCCAAGCACTCAAATGAAAAATAAATAAACTGAAAAATAGATGAACTGAATAAGACTTCCAGCTTTGGAAAGAGTCATAACATGATGAGTATTGGAGGCTACAGCTGTGATCCCAGCAGGGAGCCCAGGGAACAGGGAGCACACCTGAGGCATCATTAGCAGGGTGAGCTGGTGCATGCAGGACAGATTTCCCATTGGCACTGCACCTAATGCAGCTGTAGGACCTGACTGAGTTCCATCCACAGACCTCATTAGTTTTTATTTATGTTTATTTTATGCTGGCGAGTTGGGTGCTGCTTTGGGAAGTTTCAGAGGAGGTGTGATCACCACAGCCCCGTGCTCAGCTCTCCCAGGCTGGCAGCTGTGTGCTGAGCTGGAAGGTGTTTAATTTATCCTCCCTCTGCATGGCTCTGGATCTTGGCAGTGGTTGAGCTGAGGAGCTGGAGAAGCAGCTGACTGATGGCCAGCATTAGTACTTCTTTCTGCTGATTCTCTTGATAAAACAGCAAGTTCTTGCAGCTGATCCCAGCAGTTTGAGTAATTAACAAAACAAAAATGTCATGTCCTGGTGGCACTGCAGCTTTGGGAGTTGGTGACTTTAGGAGCTGGGTGTTCCAGGAGGAAGGCTGGGAAATCCCTACACAAAGCTGAACACAGACTAGTTTTTCAAACTGTAGCTACAGGTCTTGCAAATTTGGATGGATTTCATTGAGCATTGCTGTTAATTAAAAGCTTAATAGAAGAATCAGAAGGTCTGTCTTGCATCCTTTGAGGAGACTTAAGTGAAATTAATTTATCCCTTTTTCCTCTTCTATTCCCTCTGTGGTTGGATCAGTCTGCACCACAAGTGCTGCAGAAAGTAGCTAGAATTGTTTTAATGGTATAAATGTAATTTAATTATATCTATAACTCTAACTATTCACAGATTATGTCCTGCTATCCATTCCAATTAATGTATAATTCTATATTAAATTCTCATTTTCGTCTTCCCTTGTTATATCACATTTTTATAACTTGGTTAAGACTTTGTATATTAGCATGACTAGTTGCTCCAGAAATGAAATAAAATTTACAGAATCCTTCCATTTTATATTTGGCCAAAGTGTTTCCTAGCTTGTGTTTAAAAACCCAGCATGTACCAAAGCAGCCATTACATTACAGAGCAGTATTTAAAGGGGTGTGAGATTTCTGGGACACTATAAAATACAAGTATTCTATCCCTGCCATACCAGCCATATCCCAACACTCTCACAGTGCATCCTGAATATATCTACATACCATATGTAATGCTCTCTGAAAAACCTGTTAGTTATTTATTGTCTTTTGATGCTGAAGTCCTAGGTGAAAGAAAGCCTGTGGATAAGTTGAACTCCAGCTTTAGTCTCACACAATCCTTTTCTTTTAATTTCTGGCTTTTAAAAGATTGATGAAATCCTGAAATGGTTTGGGTTAGAAGGGGCCTTAACACCATTTCATGTCAACCTCCCCTGCCACGGGCAGGGACACCTTCCACTATCCCAGGTTGCTCCAAGCCCTATCCAGCCCGGCCTTGGACATTTCCAGGAATGGGGCAGCCACAGCTTCTCTGGGAAGCCTGTGCCAGGGCCTCCCCACCCTCTTAGGGAAGAATTCCTTACTAATATCTAAGAAGTAAACCATCAGAACCATCAGACTTTGTCCTACAAAAAGCATTTTTCAGACAACTTTCTTTCTTAATATATACAAATTTTTGTCCTAGTTCTGTGGGGTGTCAAGAAGCTTCAGTAATATTTGTGCCAAGTTTCCAATAAGTGCTGGAGTCTGGGTGGAACTGATCAAGGGCAGCTTCAAACTCATAGTGTAGGACAGAAGAGAATACAGGCAGGAGTCATATTAATTGAGCACATCAAGATGAAAATTTATTGTCCTGGCCAATGGCATTTGAAAGCCTGGTCCAGGTCTAAAGCTCTTCCCATTTCACACTGGTGAAATTTTGGGAGCCACAGCCAACCTCTCCTGCAAACTTTGTGCTGTAGGTCCACCCCACTGCTTTAGAGAGCAGAGACACCTCACCTGCTCTTTTGGAGGTTCCTCCCCACACCTGCATCAGTATCATCCTGTTCTTAAAAATCCCTCCTCTGTGTTGGCACAAACCATCCTTGCATTCTTTTTCCAGGTGGTTTGTGCCAGTGGGAAAAGTTTTAAGTGCCTGAATGGAGAACATCAAGGTTTGAGTCCTTACCTGGGTGTCTTAATCCACTCATAAGAGAGAAAATATCTGTTTGCAACCTGCTTGGCTTCGTCTGACTCCTTTGAAGCTAACATTCAGTAAATATTCAGGGTAGAGTTAACACCCAGGGGGGCTCTGCTGGCTCTGGGAGAAAGAAATCCACCATTGGTACAGGTGTGAGCCTCAGGACAAGTGATGTGTGAAGAAATTGTAACACACTGTGATTGTCATGGGCTTCCATGACTCAGTCATCTGAATGTGACAAGAAAAACACGGGGGAACAGCCAACATAGAATAAAAGTATTGTAGACTATGCCCAGTACATTTTAAGGAAAGGTTCCATCAAAATGCAGTGATTATCTGGCATTAAATGGAACTTGAGGTTTTAGAAAGGCTGTATTTTAGGAAACCAGCCTCAAATTGATGTCCAGACAGCCTCTACTTAGTGGGCTGAACACGCTGTGCTGCCAGTGGCATGGAAAGAACTCAGGTATCTGGGGCTTCTCAAGCACCTTTTGCCATCAGTAAGGTATTTTCACCATAATCCTGAGTTGTTTTCTTTGCACTGACATATTTTACACTATGATTAATTTCTTGTTGTTCTTTACATGTGACACTGGATTGACTGGTCTTTTATGTGTGCAGATGACTAGTCAGAGCTGTAGAGAGCAGGTCTTTTAAAGAAAAATACAGAGCTTTCTACTCAGTGTGTTTATGCATTGTTAATATTCATTAGTAATTCTCTTCTTTATAGAAACAGTGCCTTTTTTAATTCCTTTTTGCTTCTTGTTTTCTCTACTCAGAGCAGTTCAATGTTTTTCTGAGGTTGTTTGAGGGACTAAAGCTCACGACC
Organism: Oenanthe melanoleuca; assembly: GCF_029582105.1. NCBI lineage: Eukaryota > Metazoa > Chordata > Aves > Passeriformes > Muscicapidae > Oenanthe > Oenanthe melanoleuca. The sequence goes on along the minus strand of NC_079362.1, from coordinate 17,603,707 downwards.
TACTCTTTAAAATAATCAGATTAGTTCCTCATCAGTCTCCCTCTTTAGTTAAATCATGTTCTTTTCTGTCATTCACTGGCAAATTACTTTAGACTCTCTGGTTTGACAAAATAAAAAACTTAATGAAGTACACGTTGTGCTAAGAACATTATATAGAACAAAGGTATCAGATAAATTGTAAGGTCAAAGTTTTCTTGGAAACTATCAAAAGCTTTTTCTTTTCTACAATATAATATAAATATATTAATAACTGCACAAAGATTGTTACATCTGTGAGTATATTCTGGTCTTGGCTCATCCCAGGCTGGAGGACAAAACTCAGAAAACAATGAAATTTCTTGTTCATTTTGGGATGTGCAGGTAGTTTTCAATTATTCATTCTTGGTTTTGTTTTTGTTTTCCTTCAAGAATTAAAATGACAGCATTTTTAACCACAAAATTGGTGTCATTAGTTTAAAATATCTCAAATAAATAACCAGAGATTGAGGTGGTGCTGAACAAAAGGAAAGTCTTCTTAAAAACATCTTTTAAAAAACTTTTTTTTTTTTCTTTTTTTTCATCATTTTTTGATGAAATCCTCTCCATCTGGATAATTGCCACTTTTGTGCATTCATCCTCTGATATTCATCTTCATTAAAGTGCAGGAGTGTGCTTCAACAAGGTTTAGCAGCCCACAGGCACTAAACTTTTCCTTGCACTAATGGATGTAAATTCTAAAAAGCAAGACACTGCAATCCAATTGATTTGATGAGGGCTGGATGATTATATGCTCTTCAGGGGACTGTCTGAACAAGATCTGTGGACACAGGAGATGCACAGCAGCCCACAAAGAGTGCAGGTCACACCACACTGCTTCCTTCTCACTTCTGCCAGTGATTTTCCCTGATTATGTGGGGCAGAATTGGGCAGAAATTCTGCAGTGAATGAAAACCACGGCACTTTTCTCCCATTTATGATCATCAGGGTTTCTGAAAATTTGCAAAAACGTTTATTTTCATAGCTGACAGCACTTATTTTCTGACTAGGTTCTGTTTCTAAGTCATATCAGCCAGTGTGTGTGACAGAGCAGATAAAGGTGGCACCTGGCTGACTTGCTGAAGTTGTCACCCCAGCACACACATCCTCCCAATCTGCCTCTTTGAGGCTGCCAGAAATGCAGCTTCATGCTTGAAAGGAGAGGGGGAGGGAAGAAAAAAACAAAAAAATCCCCAGAGTTTACCTTGAAGTTCCCCATGTTAGGTTTTCTGGTGGCCACTCACTGCAAGGCTGTAGCCTCACACCCTGTGGCCAGCAGGAAATGTGGATGAAAAATCTTTGCTCTGCATGGACAAACATCTTATTTTGGCAGCATCTGTTCTCTGAATTTACTCAGCCAGAACTGGCACACCACAGCAGGAGGGGAAGCACTTCCTTCCTTTTCTTTGTCACTTAACAATATTATTTAGGTCATCTCACTAACTTCACACTGTGGTGGGTCCAGCCTAAGCAGCCTGTGTGCAGAAACTATGAATGCTTGTTTAGTCACCACTCTCATTTTTAATCAAACTTGAATGGAAAGCCCCATTGATCTTAGATGGAATTACTCAGCTTGAGGCTATTCCAGGGAAATTTTCACACATGAAGGTAGACTTGGTGGGGAAAAAAAGGAATAAACAGCTTCCAAAGGTGGTGTCTACTAAGTGTGCTGCTGGAAAAAGGTGGATGGTTTTCAATGCATTAGCTCTGCTGGTACCTAAACCCCGTGGTTATTTGTAAGAGTTGAGGTGTCACTGGAGAGATCTGAGTTTGCTCCGTGTGCAGGCAGCTGCTGTAAATGATGGCAGCAGCACCAAGCTGTGACAGATCCCCTCAGGGGCCAAATGGGTCTATGCCAAGGTAAAAATTGGAGTCTTTCTAAGAAAAGTTCTTATTAATGAGAAGCATTTAGCTGTGGCTGGTTTGGTTAGGTTTTGACATACCTGGCAGTTTAACAATAAGGTTTTGGTGAAAGGAAGTTATCAATGTATGTACCTAAGGGATGTGCATGTTGTTTTGTATCTGTGGCTCTACACAGGAAATTATTTCAACAGAGAGCTGAGCTTTGTGTGTGGCATGCCTGAAAAGAAAATTCAGCCACGATGCACCCTGCAGTCTCCCTAAAACCAGCAAGAGGAATGGTCACAGCAGGAGGATCCCCCACCAACCTCTTCAACATGAATTTGTCTTTGGCTTGCTTTTGGAAGAATGAGTCTCAGGAGGGACTGGCTGAATTTCAACTCTTGGAATGCTATGACTGCAAACCACACCACTGACTCAGGAACACCCAACATCACTGTAAGCCATGGCACAGGAAAAAGCAAGCTGTGAAAAGGGGTGCAGAGGGAAGGAAGGCTCACCCAGACCTGCTCCAGCACGTGGGGATCCATCCCTGTCCTGCACTGAGGATTGTCTGAACCCTTGCTTGCACTTTGCAGACCCCAGATGATCTTTCCATTTCAGTCACAGTGCCCTTACCATACTCATACTCATCCTCATCTGACTTCCATTTCATTTATATCACATTTCTGCTTTAGACCATTGACACCCTTATTTTTTTCTTATTCTTCTTCATTTTGAGAGGAGTCAAAGCAGAACACAGTTTTCAAACTGCAGATACCACATGGACTGCTACAGTGTAAAATTTATCTTCTTCATGTTCTATTCCAGTCCAAATGCTTCCTAATAAATTTTTAATTTTTTAACTCCACAGGAGCATTGATCTGTGTTTTCCTGGGACTGTTACAGTGCTCATCTCCACACCCACAGCTATGTGGGTAAAGCTCTCTGTGTCTTCTGTCCCACTAAATCCTTCTTATTTTTTCTGTATATTGAATCTCCTTACTTTCAATCATGACTCCTTCCACAATTACATTGATCCTCAGCTTACTATTCTGATGGTTTAGTAACATCTGTAGAATTTTTCACCATGCTCCAATGACTAAAAAACAGCTGGAGGCTGTGTCCAACATGAGAATGAGCCTGCTATGAATTTTCTCTTTTTCCAAACAGCTTTGTGCAAAATTTGAGCAGTAAGATTGAAGCTGTGGCTCTGAGCTGACCACCTGGGCTGCTCTGCATATTCCTACCTGTATCTCTGAAATAGAAGAGACTGGACCAAAGGATAAATCCATTCCACTGGAATTACTCAGGGAAAAGTTGGGTCACTGCAAAACATCTAACTTCTTTATGCCAGTTTTCACAACTCAAATTGCCTGAGAACCCCACAGAATTGTGGTTGGACAATGAATTTTACATTACACCAGTTTCCAGATTCAGCTGGATGATGACAAGCCTGGGGTAGCTGAGCTTTCTGTTCCATTTTTCCTAAATATCTACAGCTCTGTGCTTGCACTCTCTTTTCTTTGAAAATCTCCTGATGCTGAAGCCAAATCAGTTTTGTGTCAATGAGTGGAAATATTGAATATTCCTTACACACTACATAATACAAATTAATTGGAATATACTTTCCTGGATATTTCCAGTCTATTATCCGTAGACATATCTTGAGTACTGAGGGACTTTAGGCTGAGGAATTTTCCCTTTATGGAAAATTACTGAAGCCATGAAAAAGAATTTTAAAGTATACATCATTTGCTGTTTGCAGCTAATGAGCAAGAGAAGAAATTTCATGGTTTTGCCCTTTCAAATGCTCCTGCCTCTCAGTTGAAACCGTTTTTTTTTTTCTAATCATCTTTATTCATGCTGCCCCTTATCTTGCACAATATCTTTGTTATTTAGAAGTGCATGCAAGTCTGACACAACTGCACACAGACTTATAGATATATTGGGAGATGGGCTTTAAAGTTACCAATCCAGTGACTGACAACAGATTCAGTAGCATTTTAGCAGGGTGTTCTCATACTCCTTCACTGTAAGGGAGAAATTGCCTTTCAAGATCACAAATTAATACAGAAAATGACTCTGTGGCTGAGGTAAAGAAATTGTCATGGAATCTTGAGAAGGTAATAACAAAAGGAATGCTCCTAGATGGATCTATTGTATTTCACATTGCAGCAGCCTAGATAACCTCGAGCAATCTGTTAAGTGTGGCCATGAATATAAAGCCAATGTGCATTAGAGAAATATTTACTTTGCTGAGTGTGTCTTTAGAGAGAATTGTGTGGAAAAGTCATTAGTGCTCTATGTTTCTGAAGTCTTTGTCATGCTTAATATTTTTGGTACATACTCCTATAACTCCTGAGAGCCTTGTTTGCTCCTTGTTTTGCAAGGGTGGCTTTGATCCACTGGTTTGGGCTCATTTGCTCTGTCACAGCCTGGACCAGGCACAACAAAAGCCTTGTCAGTGCCATCATTATAAAGCATTTCCCTCCCACTGTTTGATGGCCAGCTCGGAGTCAAGGACAGTAAAATATTGTCTGCCTTTAAAAGGAAGCACTGAAGCGAGGTTTCTCTCTTTCCACCCCCACTGTGCTTCTGAAGAGCAGTGAAGGGCAGCTCTCAGCACTTCAGTGCTCAGGTTTAATGAGTCACACTTTTGCAGCTCTCTGCAGTCTGGAGCACCTGGACAAGAACACACCCTGAGGTTTGCAGGCTTTGTGAAAGCAGCGAAAGAAATATCAATTCCCTTAGGGTTACCTAAAGCCAAGTGTAGAAAGGAAAGTCTGTGTGCCTGGGAGGTTTTTAGTTTTCCTGATCTAGTTGGTCCTGATCACTTTCTCAATAATGTTTATCTTCATATCCTGCAAAGAGCTCTCATCTGCTCAGAACATTTGGGGGTTTTAGAGAAAAAAATCAACTAGGCAATTCCCTGTCCAGCCCTACAAATGGAAAAATGCTCACTGACAGAGGTAGTAGATCATCTCCTGGGCCAGAGAAGAAGCCCTTAGAACTGAAGGGCTCCATCCCAGACCTGTGTCTCTGTCTGGAATTCAGGGCTTTGCTTTTTTTCTTTCTTCTCTTCCTCTTCTCTTCATCTTTCTTCTCTTCTCTTCTCTTCTCTTCTCTTCTCTTCTCTTCTCTTCTCTTCTCTTCTCTTCTCTTCTCTTCTCTTCTCTTCTCTTCTCTTCTCTTCTCTTCTCTTCTCTTCTCTTCTCTTCTCTTCTCTTCTCTTCTCTTCTCTTCTCTTCTCTTCTCTTCTCTTCTCTTCTCTTCTCTTTCTCTTCTCTTCTCTTCTCTTCTCTTCTCTTCTCTTCTCTTCTCTTCTCTTCTCTTCTCTTCTCTTCTCTTCTCTTCTCTTCTCTTCTCTTCTCTTCTCTTCTCTTCTCTTCTCTTCTCTTCTCTTCTCTTCTCTTCTCTTCTCTTCTCTTCTCTTCTCTTCTCTTCTCTTCTCTTCTCTTCTCTTCTCTTCTCTTCTCTTCTCTTCTCTTCTCTTCTCTTCTCTTCTCTCCGAACCTCTCCTCTCCTTTTCCTCTCCTTTTCCTCTCCTTTTTCCTCCTCTTCTTTTCCTCTCCTCTTCTTTTCCTCTTCCTTTGTCTTCTTTTCCTCTTCTTTTTTCTGTAATGCTAGCAATCTCTCAACACTGCTTTTTCATTGCTTCTTGCCTGGCAGCAGCTCATGGAGGTGCTGTTATCCGTGGCTTGGAGACAGGAGGGATGAAAGGAAGCAGGATGAAAGAACATCCCCTAAAGTCTGGGATGGGCAGGCACTGCTGGCTGAGAGGTGAAGGCTCAAATCTGTAGCGCAGCTCAGAAGCTGTGATATGAAGCAACGGGAGCAAAAATGATCTGCAGGGCAAGGTGAGAATTTGATTGTGCAGCTCTACACTGCGTTTGCCTGCAGAGTTTAAATTATCCAGCACTGCAGAAAGTGAGATACATGGCCAAGGGTTTGTTGGTTTGAGTTACAACCGTACCAAAATTGCCTGTAGCTCTGCAAAAACTGGGATTAAGTTTTTGCAGTCCAAAGCAGGCCTGGCTTCTAAGAGAAGTAATGATTGAATGAAAGAGGAGAAAAAAGGTGTTTATTAATCTGACCCCTAGAAATACTGATATGGATTGATATTTTAGATTTACTAGATACACATCCATGAAACAGAACATAAGAGGGATTAACACATAGCCTAATTTAGCAAATTAACAGCAAGATAAACTATTTGGCCAAATTCAGCCATATTGTACCATGTTGAGTTTAATATATGATGACAAATTTAAATTCAGTGTGAATAGAATAAATCCCTGCAGTTCTTCAAATTCCTGTTGTTATAATTTCTCCAGCGACACAGTGTTTCTCCAGAAACACAGCAACAGCTTTTTGCAGCTCTTCCCCAGCAAATGGCAGAAAATTTTTCCTCTCAAAGTGCAATTTCCATTACACAGGGCCCACTCAGCTCATATTCAGCTACTCTCCATTTCTTCTCCGTGTTTTATTTCACCAGGCAGAGCAACACAACTCGCATAAACCTAACCTCTCTCACTACAAATGAATAAATACTGAAGGTTTAGAGAACCCCAAAGATACCTTCAGCAGTGTAAAGAGGCAAAAAGCCACAGAAGCATAAATAAAAGTCCATAAGGAGAACACAGTGTGTTTGTTTGCTGCTGTCACATTTACCATGGTATCACTGTAGGTTTCTGGATGGACAGTCCAAAAGGAAAAGAATTATTGAGGTAAACTGAACGTAAACACTGAAATGTCTTTATTTCTGTACTGTGCTTTCAGCATTCACATGGTACATTATAGTAATAATCTGTTTTTGTACGAGAGTCTGATCTGTCTCCCCTCATTCTCCCCGTTCCTTTTGTGCTGGTTTTCCCACTTTTATGTTTCACTGGATTTCTCCTCATCCACTCCTCATTCTGTTTCCTCTGCCTCCACATACTTGAAAAGATTCTCTTTTTCTTTCTGCTCTCTTTTAAAATAAGTTAAATGTCTTGTTGATAAACTTCAAGAATGTTTAGAACATTCTTGAAGATGTTCTTGTAGAAATTGTGCACACAGATCACTGAATAACTCCACAGTTACAATCAGATACTAGAAACAATAGTGCACCTAATAATTTTTTTAAAAACCCAACAACTTTAAAATTAAAATTTAGTTTAAGTTCATCAGAAATTCCAATATCAGGAAAAATAGAAATGCAAAATCTAAAAGTTTGGAGCACACTATGTCCACCAACACCAAGGCTGAAATTACTGAGAAATAATAATATTATTAAATCATTATCAAATTATTCTGTTATTTGCACAATGCTACAAACATTTTCAAAAACAAGTCATTGATTATATACAGTAACTGTGGCAAGTACAGATTTAATTTCTGCCTATGTATAGTTGGTTTACAGAAAAAACTGTACATAGTGAAATAATTATGTTAATTTTATTTAAAAATTATTTATTAAAAAAGACTACAGTCAAATAATTTTTAATTTTATAAAAACAGACCGTCTTTGTCTACATCTTATGAGTTATTTAACAGAAAAAGTACTTTTACAAGTATAGTACAGTGTCAAAATACTTTACTTACATACAATTCTTACTTTCTATTTCAGAAAATTCAATATTTTGGGAAGCAATATCATGCTAGCTGTGGTAGACAAGTCTGTGTATAATCAGGGTTTAGTGTATATTAGATATTTCACTCAGAATCTACTTAATATGTTTAGTTTATAAAAGTGTTTTCCACATTCAAAGCTTACTGGACAGATGAAGAAGGTGTGTAGGCAGCTGTAAATGTGTGGCAACCACACAATTTTCTCCTTGGATCTTAGAATTATGTATGTATGTATGTATGTATGTATATATGTATGTATGTATGTATGTATTAGAAATCTTCTTATTTTTTTCCCTTTTCAAGTCAAATTCTAGTGCTTTCCTTTTTGAACAAGGTGATGAAAACACACTAGGCTGGACAACCACAATACCATGTTTACAGAGTGCCTTTGCTGAACAGAATTGAGCATTTTTATACATACACACTAAAAAAATAATCAGAAATCGATATCAAGACTACATTTTCTTCATATGTGGCCTCCTGCTGGAGAGCTTCTGCATTAATAGAGTAGAAATGCCAGTACAATTACAAAGGGCCTCTTGACTATTCATAATTCCAAGTATTTTATCTCATTAAAAACTGCACAAGGACAGATACCTCTGTTGTTATTCAAGCCCAGGACTAAAAGAAAAAAAATTATTACATTATTCTATTATAGGAATATTTTGATGAAAAAACTTTTCTATGTTTTGACTGCCTCTTCATTCAATTTGCATTTTCATTAGCACTTCAAAAGTATCTGCTTTGGTTCTGTTCTCTGTTTTGTTGTTCTGTCTGCATTTCATTGAATTGTTCCGTATCAAAAGGTTGATTTAATCAAGCACATGAGATTTGCTTTTCATTACTTTAATACAGCAATATCACTGACACAGTAATGCCTTTTCAGAAGGGGTGTATTCTGAACACCAGTTTATCTGATCAAGACAAATATTTTGCTGAGCATCATTATTTCCTTCAGTTCAGATCTTGTTTAATACCATATGTGCTGAACTCTCCTCTGTATTCTACAAGTACAAAGCTGTTTCAATGCAAATTGAGAAGCTATTTGTACAATTGAAACAGAAGCATGAGTTTTGCATAAAAATATCCTGGAAGAGATTTTAGCTTAAAAAGTTACCTCGCAAATATTTGTATTGGAATAGTAATTTGTGTTATAACTTTCTTTCTTTGTCTCCTTAATTTGTTTAATACATAAACTAGGGAAGACCCAGAAGGGAAAGGGCAGTTTTGCCTCTGTGGTCATATATTTTGAGAGAGAGACTGTTGGGGTTTGAGTTTCTTTCATTTTACTTACAGAAATTTTTTCCCATAAGTTGCTAGGAAACTAACTACTGGTACTTGGGGGTTCTTAAGAGAAACAGAAGAGTGGCTGAGGTGAGGGAGAGGAGTGCAGCATCTGGCTACATTTCTTTTTCCTGTGGGAGTTTTTCTCCAAGTGCTGCTCGGAGCGCTGCAGGGCACCGGGACTGACCGCCCGGGCTGGGGAAGCAAAGCCTCTCCTCCCTCCTTCCCTGTCCGGCTGCCGCGGGGCCCTGGCTCTGTTTGTTACTGATTCCACAGCGGTTCCTGTTGTTTGTGTGCCTTGTTATACACACCAGTAAAGAACTGTTATTCCTATATATAGGATTAACTGTTATATCTTTTATATCCTATATATAAATAGGTTATACTGTTATATCTTTGCTTGAGAGCCCCTTAATTTCATAATTGCAAGCATTCAGAAGGAGGGGTTTACATTCTCCATTCCAAGGGAGGCTCCTGCCTTCCCCAGCAGACATTTGTGTTTCAAACTGAGACAGAGACATTAAATGGAGGTTGAGGTGCTCTTAACTGCATTTCAGAATCAGTGGCAACAGCAGCAGTTTGTTTCATTCATCAAGGGGTGGATAGATGTTTAGCTACTGCAGATTGTCTTCCCAGGAGCAGTTTCATTTGTTATCACACAAAAAAGGGGGTGGATTAATAATGATTTTCTGTGGGCGTTTCACAGCCGCTCTCTCAAATTCTCTTTGAACAAGGAAAGGCTTATAAAGTGCAACATCAGCTCTGTGAGCCATGCCAAAGGAGATGGTACTGGAGCTACCAGTGTGAAATTGAAGGTGATCCCTCAGTTCTGACTGTGGCTTAGGAGGACACTGTGTGCACTCTGAGACTCCCTTTCCTGGGATGGTCCAGGCAGTCATCAACAAGGGCCAGAGAGTGGAGGAGTGGAGAGAGTGGACTCTCCCAGCCATCCACAATTAAATGCCTGATCATAGCCTCAGGTGCTCTCCAAGTGGGACCCTAGAATTTGCCACTGAGCAAGCTGTATTTCTTTGAGAAGGAATCTATTCAGCACTGGGGGAAACGTTGGAAAACTAGCACAACAATGTATGATCCCTGTATTGGTGGCTAAAATTTGGTTTTGTACCACACAGAGCTTAGTACAAATATCAGGGATTACTGTGGCCTTGTGTTCTTTATCTCCCTGCATCTGTGACTAAGTCTTGTGCCAGCTGATTCTTCCTTGTTTACTTATATCAGTGATTGATATGTATCAGCTGATATCTTAGATTTGAGAACAGGGTCAGAGCCAAGAATTACAAGAGAAGTACATTATGACCTGACCACATATTTGAGATACTCTCAAGGAGAAAAGATTAATCAGAAGGACTGGAACAATATCCAGATAATTCCATGGAGAGACAGTGGGGAATCATGCCTGCACCAGGGTGATTGCAGCCAGTCATGGCATCTGGAGCTGTAAGAACAGATCAAAGCAACAGCCTGAGAAAATTCTCCTTCCTGGCTCAACTGAAGGTGTCACTGAGGGCATTTTTTTTATACTTTTTGGACAGCTTATAATAAAAGAAAACACATTTCTCTTCTTAGACCTCTGAAAAGTCATCTTCTTCAGGAGAAAAGGAGACTCAGGGATAACCTTACCACTGTCTACAACTTCCTGAGAGGTGGCTGTGGTCAGGTGGGGCTGGTCTCTTTCACCAGGCAGCAACTGACAGAACCAGAGGACACAGTCTCAAGCTGCACCAGGGGAGATACAGGTTGGATATCAGGAAAAAGTTTTTCATGGAAAGAGGGATAAAGTACTGGAATGGTCTGCCTGGGGAGGTGGTGGAGTCACCATCCCTGGGTATGTTTAAAAAAAGACTGGATGTGGCACTTGGTGCCATGGTTCAGTTGAGCTGTTAGGTTGGACTCAATGATCTTGGAGGTCTCTCCCAACCTTGTGATTCTGTGAAATCCTGAAACTCCAGCATTTACAGTGTTACAAATTTGTTATCAACATAAAACACAAAGTCAAGCTGTCATTGCATCTCTTTGCTGCTTCCATCTGTGGGAACTTTGTCCTATTATCATGTAGATTGAAAATAAACTCCTTGGGACTAGTGACAGTAAAGCCAGATATTTGTTCAGTTGGTAAGGGTTTTTTAATTTGTTTTTGCAAATTTGCTATTACATTATGCACTGGACATTCAAATCACAGCAAGGGTAAAGGGGAAGACAGGAAAAGAGCTGAAATTTATAATGCCTAACAGAGGTTCAGTGTAGTTAGGGGGGTCATTTTATTAACCAGCAATGCAAAAATCACTGTCTCAACTGATGGCTGTTGTATTTTTTTAAGGGCTTTCTTAGTAGGAGTTGGAAAGAAGGTGATGCTGCAGAACAGAATCCTGCAGTCTGCAAATTATGGAATGCAGAAAGCTGGTTTCATCTGTTCTGTAAATCATGCAAAAATGCACCAGTTGTCAAATGTACTCGAAGTCCTCACTGTCACTGCCTGGCATGCTTCAATCTGGGAAAGAAAGGACAGAGTAAATAAAAGAATGCAGCAAGGCTCTACACAGCCCTGAAAGTGACAGAGTGAACAGAGGTTTGTTGTTCCCAGCCCCTCCAAAAGAGGATTTGAAGAGGTGGCAGATGAAAAAACATTCCCTGAAGCGCTCTTTCAACATTTTATGGTTAAGCTGAAATATCTTTTGTCATCAGTTGTGAATGCCCTTTTCTTCAGCCAAATCTATGGGAGGAAAATCCATGGACAGCAGTGACTTCTCTCTAGGCTCAGAGAGTTCACTGAGCCTAGGAGGGCTATCAGGGGGAAATCATTGCATGCTTCCTTAGCTTCTCTTGCTCTGCTGTCATCTGACTTGGGCTCTCCTTTTGGGGCAGTGGAGGCTGCAAGTGGGGCTAATCAGCCCCTTGGTTTGACTCAGAACAGAAATCTTCGCGGTTTCTCCTCTTCCCTGCTAGTTTCATAAACATTTGCACAACTTTTCTTCAAATCAATCTCTGTTTTGAGCTACTGAAATTATGACAACAGTCATATAATGGAATCCTTCCACCCCACCCTCCTTCCTCCCCAAAAACCATGAAGTACACCTGCAATGTACCAATCTGCTTCTGGAAAGTGCTGGTGTGGCAGGCATGTTCTTGAGGGAAGTCCTTCATCTTCCTCACTCTCTGCAAAACTCATTCTGTTCTGCAGGTATCATGTGCAAAGTGATTGATGATGGCAGTAAATGCCAGCCACCAAATAAAGGGTTTTATTTTGCAAACAACAGACAGACCAATATTCTGAGAAAGCTGAGTATGTCTTATGGCTCCTTTAGAGACATTTTGCAACAAATTGATAGAATTACTTAAACTACCACACAGAAACCAAAACTCACTTTACTGAAGGCTGCCCTCTGAATTTTTAAGCTGCTCAGATGGAACTCAATTCATGAGTCCAGTGGATCAGAGAAGGAAGACATGTCAACATCTTTGAAAGAACTTCACAAAAGTCATCACATCTGATAAGGATATTTAGGCTTTTCAGTGATGGCTTTGTCTTTGAAAAATGAATGAAACCAGATAATTTGGAAATGTGATTAGACATTAAGTCTTCCATGTTGGGCAGTTTGTGAGTGTGAATAATGTTGTTAATACTGAATTATGGCTACTCCATTAGATTAGAATCTGTCAGATATTGGTGTTTCCAAAGTTACTAACAGATGTTAATCACAAATCAGAGAATTTCAATCCTGTGTTAATAAGTAAGACACTTTAACCACCTTTCATGCATCATGAGGATTTCAACACCTCCAGCTCAGGCTTGTTATTTCCTGGTGCAAAGCTAATTCTGTGCAGCCTGTGGCCAGCACTGTTCTACAGCCACCATCAAAACACCTCTGCTTACAAGCACCCATCTCTTAGTTCCCCTCAGGGGAGAAACAGCACAAACCAAAATCATCCAGGGAATCATGTGCACACATTTATACACAGATAAACAAATTATGCATGATACATCCTATAGATGATATATTTATATTTATATTTATATTTATTTATATTTATATTTATATTTATATTTATATTTATATTTATATTTATATTTATATTTATATTTATATTTATATTTATATTTATATTTATATTTATATTCTATTGGCACCTGCACTCTGTGCTCAGCTGTACCATAGTGAACAGCAGCCCTGGCTGTCTGCATTTGCTCTTAGTTCTGATTTTCACTCCATGAGCCTTCTTTGCTAATGATGCTGATGTTCTTTGCCACTTAACAAGGTGGTTTCTGCTCTCTAACAATACATCTGCTTCCCTTAGCAGCTGTGGGAAACCTGAAGGGTGCTCCTATTTGCTGGACTCCTACTGCCCAGGGAAGCTTTCTCCAGTGTCTGTGTGTACAGACCAATTCCTGCTGCTGCTGGGCCTGTTGAGCTGATGCTGATGGTTTATTTTTATCACAGAGAAACTGTAAATTCCATTCCAAAGCCTTCATTAGGACCTGTTGCATCTCCTCCTTTTCCCTGTTGAGCATTAAGCCATTCCTGTAAAGCTGCCTCTGTTGACAGTGATATTGTTCCCCCATAGTTTTCTCTTTCCATTTCTGATGAGATCCTGTCACCATATGGAGATTCCTCCCTGAATTAACCAGATCCTGGCTCCTTAGCTCAGCCCCTTCTCTGTCCTGCATGGTGGCAGGGCCATCCTGCAAGCACAGTATGTTGGCTCACAGAAATAAATACACTTAACAGTGCTGGCATTTGTATTCAAAATTATTGTTTTATATAAATTAATAATTCTTCTTTGTCTGGCTTCCCAGACCCTCCTTAATGGTTCTATTTTCATCCCTCTCCCTTGATAAATTCATGTTACCATCCAAACCAATACTCCTTCATAAGTTATTACTCCATAACTCACCTGCTGGTCCTTCTCTTTGGCTTGGAGAAGAGATTGAATTGCTAATTACCTTCTATTGTAGCACTGAAAAGTATTTCCTCACCAATATCAATCTTTCCACGGGAAGGGAGGAAGGTAATGATACAATTATAATCTCACCTAATATTTTGATACCAAATCAGAATGATACCTGTTTTCTTCTTTCAGGCATCCTATTTCCTCTGAGGAAACTCCATCATGTCAAGTTATTGAACCACCTCTGCACTTAGCAAGATTGTGGTCCCCAAATCAATCAGTATTTATGTCTGCTTGCACCAAGGACAGGGAACGTTCTCTTGCAGTGCTGGGGCACAAAGTTACCTTCCAAAGGTCATCTGAGAGGGCCTGTTTCTTCCTGTGCTTCCTATCTTTCTCTTCATTTTCCACTTGGAAATTTTTACAGAATTATTTTTTTCCCCTTGGCTAGAGTGTAACACTGTGGGAGGCTGAGTAGCAAATCTGTGCTCACAGGAAACTTGTTCCTCAGTTTGCTTCACTTCACTGCATCTCCCAGAACACCTGGCACAGTAATACCTGGCTGAACAGGCTCCTCAAAAATAAAATTTAAAAAACAAACAAAACAAAACACCCCAAAAAAACCCTTAGAAAGCATGAGGTTATCATAAGAAAAACAGAAGCTAAAATAATATTTGGAAATTGGGAATTACTCAGCCTTCTTCAGTCCTGCTGGCATGTAGTTGTGAAAGATCTTTTTCCCTTTCTGTGTTTGTACACTTGTTTAACAAGGTCTTTCTCTTGAGAATGTTAACTACAAAGTTCCAAAGGAATAACAGATTGTTGGAGTTTTGTTCCCTAACAATTAAAAACAGAAGAGAACAAGTAAATCCATAGATATGCCTGTTGTAAAACCCAAATAGAAATAAACTTAAGAGAGTGCTGCCAAAATTCCTAGGAAACAAAATCATATATCCTATAAAAAAAATCCAATAATTATTCTACAAAGAAACCCCAACATGTTCCAGGAAAAAACATGAGTACAACAGTGCTGCACAGAACTATATGCTTTCAAGCTCCCTACACTTCATGGGCAATATTATTTTTTGACCTAACAGTTGATTCATAGATATTTAAAAACATATATAAATAAAAAAAGAAAGAAGTCCTCCAAACTGCAAACCACTTCTAGGTCAGTTGACAACCTCAGAAGAGTGTGTGTGTATAAGTTTATGTCAGATGATCTGAGTGTCTTTTTGAGTCTCTATTCACAATTGGGAAAGCTGAACTTTAAAATGCATTTTTTAGCAAGGGAAGCAGTGCTCTAATTGATTTAATCTGCTAAATTCACACTAGTATATATGTAACTTATAAAAATTGAGATTTTTTTAGGTTGCTGCTTAAGGTTAATAAGCCTGTCTCAATGAATGGGAAGCACTCTATTTATTTTCTTCAGAAAGACAAGAGACAGTTGACAATACCTTTTAAACTGAGACCTCCACCCATTAAAAGCTCTAAATAATTTGGAAATCCCTTGGGAGAAATTAAGTCGGAAGTATTTGTCTACTTCAGAGCTAAAGCTTCTCTGTTTAGATAGAAGAGTATTTAAAAAAAAAATAAAATGGAGTTCTGCTTCTGGGGTTGAACAGAGGTAGCTGTGGACATTTGGTCAGATATTCCTTGAAAGAGGTGTTAAATTTCCATCCTAAATAGTTGTTGACACAACAATTTTCACACTCCACGAAGGCAGTGAAAGGAGAAGTATCAGGTCTCTGTAGAACATTCCTCTCTTTGTTTGTTTTCAAGAGTCTGTCCAGTCCTGCTTGTCACTGTTGAATGATACATATTCTTGGAAAAGAGAGTTTTTGCAAGTGGAGCTCATAATTGTTCAGAAAAATGTATCTGTGCCCAATAGCTTTTGAGTTTGAGGACAATTGCTTGAAAGGTAGAATTATATCAAGAGGGTTCTCCCTCCTCCCTGTCTCAAGTACCCAGCCAGCAGAGCTTCCTATCATGTCAATGGGAAAAGTTTCCACAGGCAAAGTGGAAAGGAAAAGCCAACCCCCAATATTTTTCTATTGATAGCTTTTTATGCTGTTCAGGCAGCAGTCTCTAAGCACAGAGCTGCCATGCTGCTCCTTCCACAGCAAAAAAATTACCACCATCTTTTTTTCCCTGTTGTTTTTCTCTGTATGACCAAAACAAAGTATATATTTTATATATATAAATATATATATATTTTTTATATATTTTACCATGAAGAGGTCAGAGGTTGCAAAGGCCTGTCCTTCAGTTTCAACTTCTATGCTTACAAATGTTTATGCCAAATCAGGAAATCAAGTGTTGCCGTATGTAGAGAATTCTCATCTGATCTCCTGTGGGAAAACAAAAGGGAGATGAAACAGAGAGCAGAGCAGAACAAGATATCATAGCCTTGATAGGCTGTAAGCCCTGGAACAAGCACCCATAGATAAGAAAGAGTACAGCACATTCAGCTGGAGAGGCCTTTGAAGCTCTGTGGTTTTTAAGGCTGCCAAGTGATGCAAACAATAGGCTCTGGGTAAGAAATTTCTGCTAGAAGCTGTAACCCTGGAACTGTAACACTGAATGAACAATACCCTGACTTCAGACCTCAGTGCCTTCAGACCTCAGTGCCCTGTACTTCTGTGCTCAGAAACTCTGCCTTCAATAAACTACTTAAACTCTGACTCCTGCCTGGGCTTTGGCTTTTTACTTGGATTGCTTTTTGCCCCCATTCCACTGCTGAAGTCCCATCTCTCTGTCACCAGCAATCTCCAGTTCCATAGAATAGTTATATCCTGTGCACTGGGTATTCACCTCGACCCAGTCTGTGCACAGGTCCTGAAGAGAGGGGTTAACAATTTCAGCTGCATGAAGCTCTTCTGGCAACCCTCGCCCTGCAACAAATATTTGCGAGCAGCTGCTGGTGAATAGAATATTATCTCAGTTAATAAAGTGAAAATATGCCCCTAAATAAATAAATAAAAAAACCCTAAAATGTGGTAAATAAAATGCATCACCAAATAAAAAATTATTAATAGAATAAAAATTAAATAGTCTATTTCTTAATTGGAATAAAAACAATTTTTTTAGCTCTGTTGGGATACCCAGTATTGCATTTTAGTTTGTATTTAGAAGTTTTGCTTGAATGTGCTGAAGCTGAAGCTGACAATGGCCAAATTTCTCATATTTCTGCTTGTTTTGTGTCTTTCTATGTTTTAGTGAAGGGAAATGCAACTAATGCCCTTCTCATGTGCTGGTAGATGTGTTCAGAAAGTCCCTCAGGATGGTAAGCTAAAGAAGGGATGAAACCAGCCCACATCCAGCTGGATCCTAAACATCATGATGTTTAAAATGGGTAAAAAGATTCCTAAGCCAAGACATGAAGTGTCCTCTTTACTCTGATTTGTACTTGGGACTCTAGCCTTTCAGGAGGTTGACCTAGGACCTCTCCTCCTTTCTCTTTGCTCTTGTTTCCCATAGGGAAAACTACAGAAGCTCTGGCACTTCCACATATTTAAATTTGGTGTATTCAAAGTAGTATTTTGAGACGAATATTAGGAACTCACACAAGCATTTCAGCTTGCCCAACATTTTGAGCAATAGCAGACCCTGTGAACTCTCTGCACTTTAACTGCTCTCCTCAACCATGAAGCCCCAGTGCAGCTCTAAGTCTTCACTATCCAATACTAAACAATTCCAATTAGTGAATTCTGTCCCAAATACCAAGTTGGACTCAACATCTTCCACAAGAGACAATGCAGAACATTAAAAGAATATTATGCAGAATGTTGAAACTGCATTTATTTAGTGTAGCACTTTACATAAACAGGATAACCTGTAGACATGATGAGTTATGGTCTGTTTAATGAGAAATCATTGCTGTGTGAATAGCAGTATTTTTTGAGAAGGTGTTGTCCTGGCAAGGTAAATCACTTTGACACTGCCACATTCCCTCATCTTGGGGTACTGGCAGATGCAGTATTTTCTTTTCCCTGTTAGGGAAGTACCAGAAAAGAAAATGGAGACTCAGAGTTTGTATCTGTAGTGTAATTATTTCCTGCATTTCTTGGCTAGGAAATCACAGGCATGAGGTCACTCTAATTATGTTACTCTGACAAGGAATAACAGAATAAAATCTCTATGGATTTTTTTTAGACTTTATGCATGAGTGCTTTGGTAGGTGAACTAAAAGTTCATTTTTGGTTTAAACATACAACTTCTGTCTGAAAAATAAAAAGTAAAATAAATCACAGACTAAAACTTAGAAATAGAGTTTAATTCTTTCTTGAGCTGACAGCTTACTGTTTTCCAGCACAATGACACACAATTACACTCTTTGTGTAAAATGTCTTTTAAAGTAAAGTTTGCATTTCTTTTGCAGGTATATTATTTTCTGGAATACATTTCTCCCACTCAAACAGGGGAGTCCTGTGTGACTTGCAGTTCATGAAGAGATGGAGGTAATGACTTTAAATTGGGAAAGGGAAATGTAGATTAGATACCAGGAAGAAATTGTTCCCAGGGAGGGTGTGAGGCCCTGGCAAAGGCTGCCTGGAGAAGCTGTGATTGCCCCATTCCTGAAAATGTGCATGGCCAGGCTGGATGGAGCTTGAAGCAACCTGGTCTGGTGGAAGGTGTCTGGGTCCCCATTTTTACTCTGGTTTTATGTTGCTGGTCACTGCCAGCCTGTTGACTGTGTCTTCATGCAGTGAACTCAAAGCATGGGCATCTCAGAGGTGGGATAGTTCAAAGGGCCTTAAAAAAACTCTAAAAATACTGGAGTATTCTAACATATTAATTTTTTGCCTAATTTGTGAGAGAAGTGGGAAAGAAACTAAAAAACCATTAACTTCCATCTCCTCAATCCAACATATCACATTTATTTGAGAAAAAAATGCAATCTTGTAGAAACCTTATGAAGGGATCAAAATGCAGCATGATTCTGTATTAGAGATGCATATTCCCAATCTGAGTGTGAGACTACAGTAGAAATGGGATTATCCTTCTGCTTGTGTATATTTTGCTGCCACAATTTTTGCTTCCAGATAACCACATATATTTTTGTAAGTGAAGCTCAGTGTGCATAGAGTTCATTCCATGAAACTGTGATGTGTGTCAGGGCTGGGCCCTCTGGTCCAGCTCTGCTCTCTGCCACCATGTCCTCATCTAAGGCACAGACAGCTCAGTCTACACAGAACAACTACTTGTTACCATTATAAACCAAGTAATAATTAAACCAAATCAAGGTTATATTTCCTGACTGCTTGCCAGCTGCTGTCTCAGCTAAAAAAGCTGAAACAGCTCAGGTCATGACAAGGCCAGAAGTGTCCTGAGACACAGCTCACCAAAATTAATGTTTACTGGGCTGCATTTTTGTATCTAATTTTGCATGAACAACTAGAGAGCGGAAATAGCTCAATTTGGGAAGAAAAGCACATCCTTTATGAGTCCTGGGTCAGAACAAAGGAGAGCAGAATTTTGTGAGAAGCCTCTTCATCAGTTTACTTAGATCTGCTCTTTTTTTTTTCTTTGTTTTCTTTTCTTTTTTCCTTTTTTATTTGGAAAAGGAGATAATAGTGTTCTTCTCATCTACAGTCAATGCACATCACATTAATTAGTTTACTTGCCTACTGTTAAGTTTAGTGAAGTTACAGGGAAATATTGCACAATAACACTTGTTTATTTCTAAATACAGCTCTATAGTCTAAAGAAAAATTACAAATGAGAAACTCCTTTCAAACTGCGCAAATATCTGCTACTGAAAATTTTACCTGCTCAACCTCTCATAGTTGTAGTCCTTTCACTTAAATTCACTTAATTTACTTAAATTCATTTAAGCTGCCCCTTACCCATAAGTTATGTCTTATTATTGCTGCCATTTCAGTGATATCAGCTGAGAGTAACTTAGACAATTTGTTGTATTCCTTAAAATTGTGGAACCTTTTGGTCACACCTCCATTCTCAGGATTTTCCCAGGAGTCTATGGTTTGATGTAAATGCCAATGAGAAGTGGAATAGGGATAGTAGTCTCTCAATATGCAGAATTCCTAGAGAATAGTCAGCTAGTAGTTGGCTTCCTTTTTTTTTTTTTTTTAATTGAGATAAATTGCCAAAGTAACTGGTTTGTTCAGCCTTTTCTGTGTTAATTCTCTGCATACTCTACATAGTCAAAGTATCACAGTATAAGTCAGATCTGAGGGACCTTTCAAGCACCACCTTTCAAGTGGAAATCCTGACCCATCTTTTTACTTTTCACTATTGACAATAACTATTTAGAGTTTGGTTTAACGGATGTTGTTTTTGGGGTTGGGTTGGTTTTTTGTTTTGGTTTTGGGTTTGGTTTGGTTTTGTTTTGTTGGTTTTGTTGTTTTGTTTTTTTTACTTAAATGCTTTGTCAACACCTGAATTTAGCAATCTTTCTTGTCCTTCTATTATTTCATTTTTCCCTTGAATCCTATTCTAAACTAATTCCATGCATCCATTCTAAACTAGTTCCCTGTTCAGCTCTCCATTAAAGACTTTTCCCTGAAAAACCCTTTAAATCAAGTAAGAGTAAAAAATTTAAGATACTGATCGTGGAAAAAATTGGATAAATTTGGACAGGCAAAAAAATATCCACAGCTGAACATCTGTTCCATACCTTGCACTATGACACAGGCAGTTCAGATTCCTGATTCTGCAAAGTAATTTCAGAATCTCAAGTTCTGGACCAGAACAGGATTGTTAAATCACATTCCAAGATGCAACCTAGCTACTTTTTCAAAAATGCTGTTTCTTTGTCAGCTGGCAGGACTTTCTTAATTTCTCCCTCTACAAATATCCAGCTTGTTTTCTGAAGTCACTGCAGTGACCACACGGACTTGGTGATGGACAGTGATTCCAGTCTTCTGCACAGGTGCCACACAAACCAGGAAACCCTGGAAACTTGCCAGTGAGGGCACAGGACGATTGCAGTGGCTACAGTGAGGGTCACAAGGGATAAGCCTCATTAAGCACTTGCCACAGAACCCGCTGTCTGAAACAATATCTCTGTTTGACATCTCTGTTAACAGTCTCTGACATTTTCATGCTACCCTGCACATCCATCTTCATACATATTTGTTTGCATCTTCCCTTGTGTCAAAATAGCAATTAATTTCCAGCCTGCCACTGACAGCAATGAGTTTTATAAATGCTCAAAAATGTTGAGTAGTTAGGTCAAAGTGCTGGTGCTTGACATTGATTTATACCCACTTCTTGTGTGACCTGCCATTTTCTCAGTAAAAAGTGGTACTTACTGCTTACCTGCCATTTTCTCTTTGATTATTGGTATGCTAGTTTGCATAAGTTGGTTTGTCATGTATATGTCACACTGGGATTTCAAATACTGAGTTTATTTCCATCTGAGTTGCAAATAGCAGAAGGAGGACATTTAAAAAAGAAAAAGAAAATACAGTTGTCAGGTCACTGGTAAAGGACTTGATGACTATGTATAAAGCAACTTCACTTTCCAGGTTCAAAGGTCCTTTTGATATGCTTTCCAGACCTGAAGTGCCTTAGATGGGTGATACAATTAACAGCAGTAAAAGGTATTTTTCCATTTTCTTTCATGCATTTCCCATAGAAGAAGAAAGTTTATCTTGATATGGACAAAAATTTCCTCTGCATCTGGTTCTAGGCCCTGAAGAAGTTATTTAAAAGTTGGTTCATTAGAAGTCCTGGTCTCAGGAAAAAAAAAAATAAAAAAAATCTGCATTCCTTTTTCTTCCTCTCTAATCTTTTAGTAGCCTTTTACTGCAAGATTTCTAGTTAGGAAATGTCAACCATCATAAACATATAGTGTGCCCTGAACAACAGACACCACTTGAATTCAGTCTCTGCTGTTACTGAGCATAGCCTCCTTTAAATCATTTTCCTTAGCTGTCCTTTTATAGGGAAGAAAAGCAAGTATTCTCCTTTAGTTTTCCAGGTTTTTAAAAACTCTGCTAAAGTGCTGTGCTAGAACTCAGTTCCTCTGCCATAGGGAGTTTAATCTTTGGTTTGAATGGAAGCAGACTACAACACTTCTGGAGGTAGCAGAAGCATTATTAGGAAGATATCTCTCATAGAAGAGATATGCAAAACCATTAGACACATCCCTGTGTATATAATACAAAGAAAAGCAGTTTCTGAGAATTGAAAGTGTGTGATCCTCTTCCTCAAAAGTGATTGAATAACAGCTCTTTGAGGCTCTGCTTTCTCACCTGCAAGCATTGTCAAGCCCTATTTTCAGTGACATGTTGAGAAATAAATTGAAAACTTACTTGGAGTTTTATGTAGGGACTGAAGACTACAGCTAGGTCTAGCAGTAAAGGATAGAGGTTTTTTTACTGAAAAACAGGATTTCTGTTTTTTCACAGTTGCTTTTGTCACTTGAGGATTTATCTGTCAATTAAGCAGAATTATTGAGACACACCACTGGGCTCACTCACAGCTGACTTCAATGAGATGCTAATAGCTGAATGACCCTGTCTGTTTGAGGCACAGCAGACAAAAACCTAAGCAAGTGCATGTGTTTCTTGGATTTGAGGAGTGCCTCTGATTTGGTTTCTGCATTTCTACCAATGGTTCCTCCACAAATGCCATTTGATGACTTGTTATTTCCACTATTCCTTCCCACTGTATTATTCAAACAGGATTTAATGGGAATTAATACATTTTACTGCTTGGAGCTGACAGCAGGGGTCATTTGGTAGGAGTTTGTCAGTGCACCCAGCAGCAGCTATACAGGCATTGTGTCTTAAAAGGTTTTCAACACTATCAACACCTTGAGGGGTACGTGCAGCACCACAGTGAGTTTTGTGCTGTTGAGAAAAACTCAATACTTCAGCTCTGAAAGTGTGCAAAGTAACTTCAATTTTATAACACAACAGACTCTGAAACTGTCAGATGCTCACTTTGCTCCACTTACTAAGGCTTTTCCTGATGTTCTGTTTGGATGGTGTCAGAGTCAGTGAGTGCTATACCAGTCCAGGCTTTGCCTGATCCAGTATTGGGTCAGTTATCCCAGGAATTCCTAGGCAGTTTTCGCTCTGTGTGGTAGGTTAATGAGATCTGCACCCAGGTTTCCAGAAACCTGCCAAAGTGATGTAGATGTGGAAAAAAAAAGTACAAGGAATACAAATGTATTTTATGAAAATATAATTTAGAATTTTTCTAAATTAAAAACGTAAATGAGAAGGAACATAATTTATTTCTTAAACATTTTCTACATAAGAGCAGAAGTAAAAAAAAAAAACACCTATATTGGAAGAAATCATATAGGAACCTTAATCAGGATGGTACTTTATGATGATCTTGAAGTTCTAGTGACAAGAATTAGTGTCAGTGTAGAACAGAGGTGTGGATCCTGTCAAATATGTGCATTGCTTATGTGTCCACCAGCTCATGAGTCTCTGTGGAACTGTGCCCTGTGCCTAATGCTGTTTTGAATGCAGATTCTGGCATTTAATACAATTAAGTGAGAGTCTCATTACACAAACAATTTGCGACAAGATTATCCCTAGGGCTCAAAACCTTGAAGTAATTGAATGAAATAGTAAACTGCAAACAATAATGTGCAGAGAAGTTTGACAAGGAGGCAGTCAGATGCAAATAAAATTGAGAAGAGAAGCCCATTGCTAATGAAATATCACAAGCTGGAGTGAAGATCTCTGCCTCTAGGGAGCTGTTGGGATGCTAGTGTGTAAATTAATGTGGTGCAGAGAGAGAAAAAAGAGTAGAAACAGCAATTAATGGAATACAACAAATGCTTGGTGTCTGGGTTTTGATCAACTTGAAAGGCAATTACTTATTCCTGAGTATGTGAAATTCCTACAGCAAGGCTTGGGTATATTTCCAAAAGTGCACTTCTCCTCTGAATAAGGCTGTCCAGGAAGGACTGGGTCGTTGACAGTCATTTTATCTCATTTTATTTTATTTGGTCCCATTATCATGAACTTCCTGGTTTCAGGGGGGGCTCTGGTTTCTCACACTAGCCTCCTGGGTCTAGAACATCTCTTGGGTAAGTGCTCAAACTAGAAGGTCCTGGCCACCTGTTTTCCAGGGCTTTTACTTGATTGCAAAATCTACCACTTTTTTTTTTTTTTTTTTTTTTTTTTTTTTTTTTTTTTTTTTTTTTGTTTCAGCTGAAATTCTCTTGTGCACCCTACTGCTAGCAGGTAAGATATCCTTGCAATATAGGAAGACACAATTTTCCCTTTCTGGTTTGCACACAGCTGTGTCACTGCCTTGAGCTTTTATCTCCGATGCTTTGACAGTTTTTCCTCCAACACCTGTGCCAGCACTATTCCTTAAGGTGATGTAGGTGTGGTGGGCATGCAGGACCCAAACTGTTCCTGATCTTCTGGGAGCTCACTGCTGGTCCCTGAATGAATCCTGTGCTGTTTATTTCTACACTGTACTTGTGGCAAAGGGTGTTCCTGCCAGTGTTTTAGGTTACGTGGTCTAACCACAGCATTGTGAACAGTAAAAGCCAAAGAAACAAATGTGTCTTTTTCTGACCAATTTACCTGGAGTCTGTATCTGAGACTTCCATTGCTGATAAAAGCGAGAATTCTTGTCAGACTGGTTCCTGGAAAGCATGTCATAAGTCATTGTATTTAGCATTTATTTCTTAGATTCCTTGTCTAAAAATGGGAAAGAGAATCTTCATCATTTTCTTCCTTCTTACAGTATGGTCTTAACCCAGTATAGGAACACCTAGACTCCAAATTTTACTTTTACATAACTTCTATTTTTTTTTTTTTACAAAACTGTTTGCATAGGAGGTAGAATCCCATCAGACAAAGGGAATCTTCCTGCAACACCAGCTACAGAGTATCCATGCTTTTGACACCAGTGAATTCAAAACACAGATTTTGAAACCTGCTCACCAAAACTTAAGGAGCCACCTTACTCTCTGGGCTTTAGAGTGTAAGAGGAGAGAACATAAAGTCTGTTATACAACAAACAAAACTGCAAAGCAAAAAGTCATGGTAACTGCCCTGAAAATGCACCTCAGTTTTGGAATGAACTTGGTGTGAATAGTTCTTTGTTGAACTTCACCAGCAACGTCTGTCTCTTTCTCTGCTTCCTTATTTTGGTTTGTTTTGTCTGCAAACAGCACTTCAGGCTGTTCTAGTGCTGCTGTTCCTTGACTAAAATGTCTCTGTGCATTCCCCAGTCTCAGGTGAATATCTCCTGAACTGTTTAGTGTGATGACTGCCCCAGTCTTGTTAGAGCTGAAGCTGTGATGCCTTGGTTTGAGTCACCCTGTCTGCTGGACATGCTGCCCAGGTCTGCCAGGACTGGGATCCTCCCTCAAGTGAGCTGAGCTTGTGGAAGCACATCAGGGACATTGAAGAGCCCAGGTAGCTCAAGTGGAAGAAATTCTCATCATCTGTGCCCATTCAGGCTGCCTGTGCCTCTGCCAGGGAAAGTGGCATTTGTTGCCTGAGTAGCTCTAGGAGGACTAAAGGTCATGGTGAAATATTGTGGTGAGGGCTGTGGCAAAGGAACAAAACTGGGATTTTTCAGGGGAG
The DNA here is from genome assembly GCF_029582105.1 of Oenanthe melanoleuca. Classification (NCBI taxonomy): domain Eukaryota; kingdom Metazoa; phylum Chordata; class Aves; order Passeriformes; family Muscicapidae; genus Oenanthe; species Oenanthe melanoleuca. The sequence goes on along the minus strand of NC_079362.1, from coordinate 17,578,508 downwards.
TTTTCAGTAATAATCACATCTCGTTCTGGCTGCTGCCTAAGGTAGCTCAGGAGTGATTGTGGAATACTGCTCTTGGATTTTAAATGGTATGGACTATTCCTCACCCAGGTGTGTGGCTGTGAGCCTGTGTGTTTATCAGTGACACACAAACTGAGAGAGGCAGACAAATTCTGCACGGCTCCTGGAGTTTAGGTGCCCTCCTGCATCCATTTACTTGCTGGAAAATCTTCTTGCCAAGCAGTGGAAGATACATCTCCCTCTTCTTGTCCAGGAATATCGGCTTGACCACCTGTATCTTGCAGCTCATGTCAAGGGAAGTACTGGGGTTGTGGACATCTCATAGACTTGAAACTTCACCTCATGATGTGTCCTTCAGTGAAGAATGTCTTTTTATTGGGGCAACCTGAAAATATTCTAAACCAAAGTAAAAGAAAGAAAAAAAGTTAATGCATCTGTTGTCAGTATTCAGGATAGAGAAACTGCAATTTTTTGCAAAAGGCTTATGGAAAAGGAAAAAAAAAAGCAGAGTTTGCTCTGTTAAAGCTAAAAATGAAAATCTGTCTTCTTTTACATCCAATCCAGGCACGCACCTGCCAGGAAATTTACCTTTTTGTCTCTTTGGAAAGGTTTGTATTTGTGCTCTTTGTTGTGTGAAACAAAGCTGGTTTTCAATGGGAGCCAAGCACAGGTGGGAGTGCACCTGGGGAAGTCACATCACAACTGCAGCAAACTCAGGGTGTTCCATCCTGCCTTGTGAAGTGTTTGATTTCCAAACTTCTTCCACTCTGTCTGGAAACTGTATGGCTCACACAGACAGCGTGGTTCTGATACTATCTTATCCATAATCTAAACATAGAAACATCTTGCATGCACAGGCTGTTTACAAGGGAACAACATTTTCCTTTAGGACTGAAATCACCACTAACTGCTTTAGAAATACCATTACTTGTTTGATGTCTCTCCAGGGAACTCATAAAATATCTCCATTACTAAATATATTAGTTCCACTATACTTATCCGAAAAATATTACTGTGTTTTGCAATAGTTATAGCAACAGAAGATTGGCTCAGTGATCAATTTCCCATTTATTTGATGTTTACATTTGAAATGATCGTTTCATGTGACATGTTCTTGATTTTTTAATGGTTTCTTCTTTGTTTCTTTCTACTTCAATCTTCTGTGTTATTTCTTTCATTACCATCAAAAATGTTGTGCCTTTTGTCCTTTGAGCTTGCCAAGACAGATGGGCATACTTCTGGTTTGGGCTGTTATGGCATTATAATTTTTAATGCTTCCTATAAAGCATTTTCCTACACATGTTCACTTTACAAGTCTAACTACTGGACCTAAACAAAGGCAACTTAGATCATGAAAAAGGCTGTAAAGAAAGGAAAAAAATACCAGGCAGGAGTATGTATAGCTGATGATTAATAATATGGAAAGTTTCTTCCGTATGTTAAAGGAATTATACATATATATATATGTTTTTCTTTGTCTTGCTAAAGGGTGAAAAATTATTCAAGCTTTTTGAGTTTGTTTTTCTCCCTCTGCATGGGTTATTCAGCTAACAGTTTTGATATTGAACCAAAGTGGAAGTTTCACAGCATGGGGAGAATGGATGGTCAAAGGATGCATTTTATACTTTCTGGAGCTCTTCTTCTATTGGTTTCCAAAATGAACAACAGCAAACAGGTAGCTTTAAGCAAAGTGAATAACAGCAAAGGCAATTTGTTCAGGGTTGTGCCTTCATGCTGTCAGTGGGAATGTTGAGGATCTGCAGCAACTGAAACGGGTGCTGGCAGCAGCACCCACAGTGCCTGAAGGATGTGACAGGACAGGGACATGGTGAAACAGCCCAGGACACAGTGAGGATCCCTGGTGTTCCCACCCTCCTCCTTGCTGACCTTGTGTTTTCCGTATGCCCAGAGCCCTCAAGGCCAGACAGCAGGATGGCAGAGGGACCCTCCAGTGTTCCTGGGCAGGCCTGGGTGAAGGAGGAGGAGGAGGAGGAAGGGCCTGGGGCTGCCCCAAAATGGCCTCCTGAAAGGAGAGAGAGGTTCAAGCCAGTGCGGGCAGGTGAGTGGCAGAGCTGGGTCACAGGGCCAGTGCTTGCAGCCAGCTTGGCCCCATCCCATCCCATCCCATCCCATCCCATCCCATCCCATCCCATCCCATCCCATCCCATCCCATCCCATCCCATCCCATCCCATCCCATCCCATCCCATCCCATCCCATCCCATCCCATCCCATCCCATCCCATCCCATCCCATCCCATCCCATCCCATCCCATCCCATCCCATCCCATCCCATCCCATCCCATCCCCTGTGGACATGGACAGGTAAAGAGGGCAAGAGGGGATGGGGCTGATGCTCAATTCACTGAGCCTCGCTGTGCTGGCCCTGCCTGGGGGGCACAGCTCCAGGGAGGCTCAGCTGTGCTCTCCAGCCTGTTACAAATTGCTCCCCACAATCAGGTAGGTCAATCAATAAGGCAATTTATTAGTCCATTGATAAGGAACAGGCAATGCAGTGCTGGGGGCACAGGGAATCTGTGCTCTGCCAACCTGTCCATCCCACCTTGGGTCACTGCCCCTTTTACAGGCAGATTCTTGGGGGGCTGTGACATGCCCACTGTGCTGGCAGTCCAGCAGTAGTGGCTACAAGCCCCCACCAGCTCTGGGCAAAGCTTGAACATGTTCTCAGGTTACATTCCTAGCAGGCAGGTGACAGCAGGGACCAACCTGCTCACATCCAAACAAGCTCACATTTTCCTTCCACATAAAAGTGGATGCAATTCATAATTATAGTGACAAAATAATAAAAATACATGAAAACAAATTTTAAAAAAAAATCAACAATTTGCAATGAAGTGATTTAAACAAATATAGTGACATTAGATTTTCCTGTATCTCATGCCCCTGTTTTACTTTAGATTTAGTATTCTTGTTTATATTGACCCCATGGTGTATTTTCATAATGGCACGAATTACAAGCCTTTCCCACAGACCCTCAGCTCTGACTGTGCCTGGTCTCTGCCAGACCCTGCAGAGAACCTGACTCCCAGCTGAGAACTCCTGTAGTGCTGAGCCCTGTGCTGCTGTGCTGGATTTGCTTGCACAGAAACCTCCAGTCTGAAGAGTGCAAGTAGCTGTAGCCAGTGCCTGGTAAGGATTTTATCCCATTTTTAAAGCATTTTAAAATCAAGGGCCCCTGATTTCCAGATGTTCTAATAACTGGCAGAAAGCAGACCTTCCCTGTGGGAGCAGATGGAGAGTTACCCCTTTTTGGAAAGGATTTAGATATCAGATTCATTGGCTCCTGGGCAGCAAATGAATATTTGCTGGATATCTCTGTGTGCATATAAAGGAATACACACCTTAGAGACATTTTCAGGTGGAAATAACCATGGACTACCTACATGGGCTGAGGTTTTCAAGGGCAAAAATACAAGCTGTATGACTTTATATCTGATAATTTTTCTTTTCTCTTTTTTCTTCTCCTTTTCTTTGTTTTTAGAAAGCCAGAAGTTCTTTGGTTCCACACATGAAATTCATCTGAAAATGGTTTCTCTCAGCTTTATGCTTTCCCTTTTTGTCCTTTGCAAATATAACCACTGATGTATTTAAATAATTTTGTAAACAGTAAAAATGTGAACTAGCCTGAGCTATGACACCTCCAAGGTCTCAGCAGAGAGCCACCATCTTCAAGATAATTGTTTCTTTACAATTATATTTTGTTGCTTCTCTTCTAATCATTGTTTTAGAATGTGTGTTGAAAAATCCCTGAATGTATACAATAGTTTTCTAGATTGCATCATTTTTGTAATGAATTTTTGCTTTTATTGCCAAGTCAAAGTATGGAAAAATATAAAATCAGCATCTTCCAGTGTAATTTTCCCTCTACAGAGTAACTTGCAGTCTTTAAAATGAACAGTATTCTCTCCTTTTAAATCTCATGGAGAGATTTGTTGGTTTAATTCCTTTCCCCAGCCTGGGCTCATGCTATCACTATCACCTTGCAGTCATGGAGAGAAACATGCACACAATATTATTATTTGTGTTTGGTCAGGTACCTCATTATCTGGCAATATCCTTAGATGCCTTGTATTAGGGATAAATCCCACTGGATCACATTTCATTCTTTTGATAGTGACAGGAATATTGCATAAAAGTCTCACATTGTTTCCTACTTCTTTTCCTGCTATTGGTACAGAAGATTTTAGTTCAGTCTTATTGAGTCTGTTTATAATGTATTCCAACTTTGTATCCACTGGCATTTCTCTGCCATATGAGAAATAATCAGACAAATATATTTTTTCTATGTAAAGGCAATATCAATTGGCCAGTTTCAGGGTTATTATAAATTCTGCTTTGTTCTGAAATATGCATAGAAAGCACAAATTATTTTCTCACAGCACCAAGAGACCTGAGGGGGAAAAATGAACAACTGAGTGGATTAAAAACATCCACCTCAACCTGTTAATTTTTCATGCTTTTGATTCTGCAGTTGTCAGGGAATTGTATTTTTTTTCCTGATCAGTACTCAACATTCATAAAGGAGATAATTAATAAAAAAAAACTAGTAGTTCATAGACTCACAGAGTCACCACAATTGGAAAATACTTGTGAGGACATTAAGTGCAATCATCAACCCAGCACCACGACCTCATGTTTGCCATGAATCCTGCTCTCAGGTGCCATATCCACACATCTTTGGAACCCTTGTTCCATCACTATCTGATGCAAGCCTCAGATACTGAACCTAGTAAAATAACCCAAGGAAAATAAGGAATTTGTACTTTAGGTGCTTCAGTGTCCTTATTTCTTCCCCGCACACCTGGTAAAATGTTGTTGAATAATCCTTTTGAATGCACAAGAGTTAACAGTAAGTTGATTTAGATTTTGGAAATAAGGATTTCTCTAGCTTAAAAAAAAAAAAAAAAAAAAAAAAAGAAAAAAAAAGTTGCATATTTATGGCTACTTTTTATGTTTATATATTGCCGTGTTTCTGAGTAAGGCATGCCTACAATGTTGTACAGAATGTACAAGTACTATATCTTCTCCCCATGAGAACATGGATGATGGGATTGCCTTATATAAAGCCCAACATTTGAAATATGCATACCTTTCCTTAAAATAGTAATGCAAAACAATACGTGGTGGGAGGGGTAAGATTTATTGTGAAGATGGTAAGGAGGTGGCTGCAGATTTTTCAAATATTTATTAATAGGCTCTTTTGTGCCATCCATTTCCATAGTAACAGAATAGCTCATGCAATCATGGCCTCATTCTTCATTTTCTGAAGATAAATAGATGGGAACTGAGATGCACAGATGAGACTAAAATCCCAGTTTCAAAATTGTATTTCTGCACTGGAGACAGTCTGAAATCTAGACTTCTGGAGTCCTATCCATTGCTTTAACCCAAATTCGTCTGTCTTTTTACTGCAAGACAAATTAATTAAATGATTAGCCATCAAATAAATTAAAATTTTTCTCTTTTTTTAGTGTTTTGCTAGTCATCTTGACTGATTTACTTGATTTACCTGATGGTGCATGTGTGAAGCCTTCCTTGTGAGCAGCAGGTGTGGGAGCACAACCACACCGTGTTTCAGTTCTGCTCATTGCTTTGTTTCGGAAGGGTTTCAATGTCTAGATAGCACTGGCACTGTGTGTTGGTCTCAAAAGGTAAATTTTAATTGAATTTGTTTGAAAAGTGCTGAAATACTTAACTTTGGTGTGACAAGAGTGTGTACATCTATCAGACTCATCCCAAGAATTTTTGGAAGCATTAGTTCCCCTTCTCTGATGTCTCAAGCTGTTTAACACTAAGGCATTGCTGGAAAACCCAGACTAAGTCTTATCCACTCAAAATGAAAGACTTACTGGGATTTTTCTGAATATTTCAATGTTGCAACAAAATCCCTTTTCCTTCTGGGTTTCTGAGGAAACTGTGTTTTCTAGCAATGAAGAACACTGGTGAAAAATAGTCAGTTTATTACAGCAGGTCTTGGGATTTCTAAAGTGTGAATTCTGGTGCTGGAAGCTGGGGTCTTATGTGCCCTTGCCCTCAAAGATGTTGTCTCCTGCAAGGACCAGCAGCAGAGAGCCCCAGCTCAATATTTTTGCAGAACTGGGCTTTGCAGTGTGTGGCTCCTTCAGCTCTGGTCCTGCCCCTTGCTTTTCATGGAGGGACAGCAAGGGATACCCCCTGAGCTGTTCCCTGGCTCTTGACCCTCACCTCACCTGTGTGAAGCTGTTGGCCAGCTGAGTTCTACACTCTCCTCCTGGGGAGCAGCTTTTACCATCCAGCTTTTGCCAGCCCACTCTTGTAGGCTGAACTGTGGCTGCTGACAGGTCAGGAGCATTTCTCAAGGTAACCACTCAACTTCTTGCTTGGAGAAACATCAGAAAACAAAAGGTGATGTACTAAATGTTATTACTTTTCTTTCCCTCTTCAATTGCCTTTACAAATACTTCCTTCTCTCCAACAAAAGCAATGACACCTCTAATAACACTTGGAGATGTGTATGATCAGTGTTCATATGAGCCATCTGCCTGGCTTGATGCACCTTTCCCTTTCTTCCTGCCTTCCTTTTATATCATTATTTTCTCCATCAGTGCAAATATTTCTTTCCCCCCAGTGACTGCAAAAGCTCTAATTGGTTGTACCTTCAAGTTGTACCTTTCCTCTGGCTGATCATCAGCAAACTGTACCTTTTTCACTTATGGCTTAGGCAGAAATTGTGTCAGACTTTATCAGAATTTCCCTCTTTTCTGTGATGAAGTTTGAGTCAACCTTCACTCGTGACTCCTCTGGAAGCATCACCTGGAGCTTTTTCAGAGACTCTTCCATTTCCTGCCAAGAGCCACAGGGCTCTTGGCTGAGGGTTTGGAGTGAAATCAGAGGAAGGCACCAGGACAAGGAGGAGAAAGACATGCCCAGAGACTGTGTCAGGGAATTAGACATTTTTATTTTTTCTTTTGTGAAGATTTCCCCCAGCCCCCTTTGTGCTGCCAGCGGGGCTTTTTCCTGGGCTGGGGAGCATCCAGGGGCCTGGGAGCCTTCCTCTTTAAGTGGCTCTGTGACCCCCCAGAAAAGTGGTCCTGTCTGGGAGTGGAGGGGCTGCGACTGGAGCCCTGGACAGAGGGACCTGTGGCCACTCTCTGCCCCGTGTCCTCCTGGGGATAGACCTGCTCTGTGGGGATGGGGACAGAAGGGAAGTGGCTGGGACCATTGCGGGGTCCAGCAGGACCCGAGCCCCACCCCGAGCTGCTGGAGCTGGAGGTATCTCCAGGGTTGCCCCCCTTATCCCTGGCAGCAAGGGAGTGCAGCAGGTCCCTGGCCCTCTCACTGCACCAGCTCTCAATGAGACAGATGATGCTGTGGACCAATGGTCCTGTATGCTCCCGTAGTAAATGTTGCAGCCTCTGGATCAGGACGTCTGCAACAGGGCCATGGATGCACAGGCTGTGCAGGATGCTGCTCTCTGCACTCTCCACCAGCCACCACTGGTTCCAGTATATCCCCACCAAACGCTGGTGCAACCAGGCCTGCACTGGGTCCAAGAGATGCTGTTCTTGGCAAAAAAGTCCTGCCCAGACCTCAGGCAGGAGGCCACCCACAGCTATTGGGTAATAGGGGCTGTTTTTAGCCAGGCCACTGGCAGCTGTGCCTGCCTGGCTGCTGGACTCTGATGGCCATTCCATGTCCACATCCGTATCCCTGTCCATGTCTGTGTGTCACAGACACCTAGGGAAGGGCTAAGGACCACGGGCTGCTGCCTCTGGCAAACATCCTCTTCAGCAGTGCAGACCAAGCCAGTCTGACCCAGGCTGTGCTGGCACCTTATATAGCAGTGAGGGACGTGATGCTACAATCATCTCCTCTGATGTCACAATCCATCTCTTGGTAACATCATCCTCTGTCACCAGTGATGGCACAATGGAATGTGACCATTGAGATATGTCAGTTATGGACATCATATTACATAAGACACAATCCATCCCCTTGTGATGTCACAAAGCACATGGAGGCCTTGAATGTGAGTTTAGGCCTCTCAGCTGCCCTCACACTTCACCTTCTCCAGTACAGTTCCTGTCAAAATAAACAACTCCATTCTGATCATCTTCTTCCCCATTGATTCCATCTAGATACATCTGGCCCCAGCTCTGGGGTCATTATTTGGGCAATGTCAAATCTAAGTTGATGGTGCTCTTCTTTTGCAAGATTTCCTTTCCCAACATGTCCCCCAGGTTCATGCTGGCCATCACTTGGGCAACTCTCCTTCACAGATTGTGAAATCCAGCTATTCCTCACAATGCCAATTGAAACTTTTCCTGGCTTCCTGCACCAGCCTATGCTGCAATTTCTCATGGTTGTTAGTGGACCTGTCTGCAACCTCATCAATTTTCTCCAGCCATAAATCCATTAACACAGGTCTAATGGTTTGACTTTAAATGATGGTGCTGTCCTTTACACTGGTTATAAAACCCCTAAATGTTCTAAAATGGGCAGCAGAGTAAAGTGAGAGTGAAAATGTAAGTATAAGTTTTCAATTTTCGATGTACATGCTCACAAAATGTTTTCACAGACATTAGAGAAGCAGAGGCTCCTTTTAATGTTTCCCTCACAGAGATGTGACATCAGGTTGATGTTCTTTCTTTTGGGTTGTTGAATACTGAATTTTATTAGCAGCTTAGAAAATAGGAGCATAGTAAGTCTCGTATTGCTGCACATGAAACTCAGGCAACAGGAGAAAAGGTTCTTTTATGAGCACATCCTTAAATTTCCATTAGAACTTGAAATTATTAAAGAAAAAGAAATAGAAAGATTTAGGTTTCTTACATAATTCTTTAGGAGAAGAGTGCTTTCATGATTTGTGTTAGTAACATTTATAAAGGAAAGCATAGTGACTGTACTGAGTAAAGGACATACAGTTAAATCACTTCAATTCTACTTTTTATGGCATGATGAAGTTGTGAATTATGTTCATTTTCCTTGCATTTAAAGGCTGGAACAAATGGTGAAGGCTTAGTTATAGGGAGTGTGTCTACAGCTATAACTTTCTTTGTGCCAGCATGTCTTCCTTGGATGCAGGTTCACTGTCTGAATTGTGCTGGCAGGGTCTGAAGCACTGTAGGTTGTGCCTGGAGTTTAGATGGACATCTTGGGGTGATCCAAGAAAGGCTGGCTTCTCTCTGGCCCACATTAAAATAGGCAGCAAGGTCTGGTTAATAGGGCTGCTGGCTTTGTACCCATGAGCTTGGATTCTAGTGCAAACTGGTTTTGTTTCCATTTCCTATCCTCAGGAGAATATTTGTCTTTTTTGTAAAGCTGTTCCAGTCGTTCAGTTGAGTAGAATAGATGGGATTGCTGTAGTCTGGAGCTCAATCTCTTTCTTCTCCATGTGTGTCTTGTAGATAAATATGCATAAAATGTGAAGAATGAGGCTACAGGACATAAGCCAGATACTCATTTGTGCACCTGAAGCAGGATTAATGAGTGACCAGCCTTGACTGGAAGCTCAAGTGCAAATCAATTTACAAAATGATAAAGCAAGAACATCCTTAATGAACAAACGAAGCATTCTGAAGCATTTTAGTTTGCATACAGTTCTTCTCCCTTTACAAAATTTTCTTGGGAAGGCCATGTTCAATGGCACAGAAACAGTAATGCTGCATTTATGACAGTCATTGGCAAACATCACAAATCAATCTGCAGCAACTAAATTCAGGGTTCCACGATGCCAGAACTCTCCTGCATGGGTGTGAGGTGAGCTAATGGAGCTCTTCCTGCCAAGGAATGCACATGGAGATGTGCAGAGTTGGACTCTGTCGTACATCTGGAGAACACAGTGTCTGTATGAGGTGTCAGTGTGTTATTTGTGCTGGTCACTCAGTCAGACAACGCATTAAACTGCAGATTGACTATTATTAATCACCAATAATTACCAGGCAAGCCATGAACATAATTTATTGTTCATTCTGTTGGACAGGGAGTGCTCACTGGAGTGCTCTGCTGATCCTGGTGACCCTGGGGAATTTAATGTTCAGCTGGGACACAGGAGCCCATGCCAGGAGACTGCTCAGCACAGTGCTGTGAGACTCGTAGTTGTATCCACAACTCCTCTTTCCCCCCAGATCCCAAAGGAGGCAGCACTGTGATTGTGTCTGTGCTCTTCTCACCAGAGAGACTGAGGAGAAATTTACTGGTAAGGCAATTCTAACTTACATGTCTGTCACTCCTATTGAATGTTTAAAGAAAGATTAATCTCCTGAGGTAGGTTTCTATGCACATTGCAGGAAAACTTGTGTGACACTTATTAAATGTGCAAACCTTGATTCTGTGCAGGCTTGAGATGGCTAACAGTAGTCCCATGTATTTGTAGTTGCATATCTATTGAATCAATTCCTCTACGACTTATTTTTGGTCAAATGACATTTCACTTCATCAACTGGGATCAACTTACACTGGAGTAAGAGATCTTCAATGAGACAGAGAGTTTCAGAAATAGGATCTTTTTTTTTTTAATTTTTTTTTTTTCAGCATTGAATTAATTTTGAAGGCAGATACCAGAGCAGGAACATGCTCTGTAGTAAGACCTGGTAAAGTTGTATTGCATTAATAAACACATCTATTATTCACAGAGCCACTTCTGAAAAGCTCTTGGAGCAACTGAGTATTTGTAAATACATGGCTGAGCAGACACAGGATGCTGCTGTTAACAGAACACTACTCATTTAATTAGCATTTGGATCTGGTCTTGAAATAAATAAGTGAATACAAGTTTGACTTGTGGCTAAAACCATATGAAAAGATCCAAATTGCATCACTGACATCTTTAGCAACAGCTTGAGGTCTGAGCAGGTCTGTTGTCCAAGATTCTCAGCCTATTTAATCCCTTTTCTTCAGCAGTGTAATAAATGCATGATACCTGGCAAGAAGAAATAAAAGGCTTCTCACCATGGCAGAATATTCTTGTGTTTGCTGTGACTGGGGATTGAGCATTAAAGTTTATCAGAAATTATTTGCAAGGTTTAAGAGGGCGCAAGACGCTACGGGAATTATTGAAAACCTGGGATTATGCCCCACTGAGAAGGCAATTATTCCTCTGCTGCATCTGGCACCACTGACAGTCCACATGGCTCACCAGGGAGCAGTGATGCAGGGCCAGAACCTCTGCTTATCTGTACCAGTGAAAGGAAGGCTGCTGGCTTCAGTGGTGCCAGAGGCTGAAAATTCACTCATTCCTACAGCCAGTGTCTGTAGGCTTGGATTGTGAGGCATACAGGTCATTCAGGTCCTTTTAGAAATTATTTTGTACCAATGGAAAGGAGCTAATGAGTCCCCAGGGCTTTTAGTTTGACATTGTTCACACTTTAAATTTAATTTTACAGGAAATAGGAAACAGTTTCTTTTTGCTCATGCAGTAATGTCTCCACAATATGGAGATCCAGTTCATTTATTTGGGTCAGTTTTTGAGTCATAATGTTAGAAATGTTTGGGTTTTTTCAGCTGTATGGTTAATATAAAGATATAGATTTAATAATAATGAATATTGGCTATTTTCTTGGTGGCTTAGACATGTTAAAAACCACCAATTTATCCAAAGCTTGATGGATATAGGAAAAACTTGTTTAATATATTTACTCATGAATTTAATGTAATTAAATCTGGGAAGAATTTTTTGTAATAACAAAGATATATATTTCCCACCAGCAGTGAGAGATGCATTTCTATTAGTGGACTGCTCATCAGTCTGACTCACTTGGTGCAATGAAGTCCCAAATAAACAAGAGCCTTTACATTTTCTACCTATACTTCTGTTTTTATGTATAAGGCAGGAAAGGTCAGAAGAAAGCCAAATCAAGATTTAGTCAGTAACAATTTTTTTCCCTATGAAATGGAGAGTTTTTTCTTAGCTTAGCATGTTGTATAGTGTAAGTCCTGCTGTTCCATATCTCTTTATGGAGGGTTAATAATAACAACACGTTGTTGGTAGAGAATGGACTGTGTTTAACACCGGAATTGTAGCTGTGGGTGTAGGAGGAGATCAAAGGTGGTTATGGACAGCTTACCACCCATCAACTCCTCATAACTGAAATAAAATTGTCTTTAAATGAGCTAGGTTTGTGTATAACATAGAACACAACCACATCACACCACCACCACTATGTATCCCTCAAATGAAATACTGCAAATTTGGGTATTAGGTGGAACTGAAGATTGAGTAAGAGACTTTTGGTAGCATCCATGCAAGGATGAATCCACATTAATTCATCGATATAATGCTTCTCCTTGATACCATACTCTTACAAAAGCACTTGGGATGCTTATGTGTAATCTTAAACTGGCAAGACAACCCCAAACTGTCAAATTTCAGACCTTGGGAGCAGGATCTTGTTATTCTGAGAATGAGCTTCAAATGACTACACTACATTTTAGCTGTGTGTTAATGGTGTTGCAGCTGGGCTAACATTTCCTTGGTAAGACTGCAATCCTTAATTAGTGAAACAATTATTTTACATGTTAGGAATGTTTTCTTGGTTCACATAGAGTACAAAAATTCTAGACTAGCAAGTTTGTGGAAAACGTCAACAACCTAAGCAGTAAATTGGACACAACAACTGGGTTTCAAGTAGAGAGGTGTTTGTCTGAATACATATATTGGATGCTTTTATAAAGTTTGACAGCTCCATTTATAGCAAATACTCCTGAGAAATTTTCACTGGAAGAATTATGTTTCCACTTAACTCATGAAGCAGAGATCTTCATAAGAAACAACAAGGACAACAAAACCATCCAAAAAACCCTCATAGTGCAAGAACAGTTGAATCCTAGGGTTAATCTGCTTGTAGGGAAATGGTTTGAAGCTGGGGGGTTTGAATGAATGTAGAAGATCCTGATTTTGGGAGGAATATAGGGTGGTTTGGGATTAAGCCCAGACCAAAGGTTGCCCTAAACCTGGTCTGCCATCCAGCTCAGCTTGTTAGGAGTGGTTAAGGAGGGGCAGCTACTGAAGACAAGGCCATGGAAGGGAATGTCTCCCTCTGATTGCTGGCACCTCTGACTCATGAAAAGGGTGGGACAAAGCCCAAGATTCCCTCCCTCACAATCCAGGCTCAAGCACACACTGAAGCAGGATGCCCCAGGTGCCTCTGCAGCCTGTGGAGGGAAGAGAGATGCTTCCAATCTGGTTCCAAAGCACCACCAAGGTTGGATAAAGTCAGCATGAGCCACCTCTGAATCCTGCCAAGTTGAATCAAGCTTGACTCCTAAGTGTCAACTCCTAAGCTTAGGCCAAAGCCTAAGCTCCCTCTTAGACATGACACAATGCTGGGAAATGCAAAATGTATTTGCAGCCCCGTAATGGCTATACCATCTGTTCAGGCTGCTCTATCAAAAACATTGACAAAAATAAAATTTATTTTTTGCATTAATGTGGTGGTTGACCTCAGCTGGCTGCCAGTGGCCCAGCAAGATTCTCTTTACTGTCCCTCTTCAACAGGATAGGGGACAATATAAGATGAAAAGCTTGTAAGTCAAGATAAAGATAGTTTAATGGAAAAAAAAAATGGAGTAAATTCTGCACATAGAAACAAAAAAAAAAAAAAAAAAAAAAAAAAGGAAAAAATTCTCTAGGGCATGAGCTTTCCCTTTGGTCAGCAGCCTTCCTCTATTCCCTCTCAGCCTCCTGTCCATCCCCATCCCACGAGCATTTGAGGAGGAGTCCTTGGGGATGCAGCCTGGTGCTGTGTGAGCATCCTACCACAAACACAAAGCACAGCACTCTAGGGGCTTCTGTGGCAAAAAGTTCACCCCACCAAAACAGGGCCAGGCAGGAGGCACTCACCCACACTAGCTCCAGCAGCCTTCTCTCTGAGAAAAATACTCCAGCTGCAGTTTGGAAGCTACTGGAAGAGAATTTGACCCTAAGCACTGCTGAAGAAAGTCTCTCTGATGGACAGAGTGGGTTGTTGTCCTGCTCAGTGTCCACTCATTGTTTAGCAAACAAGCTTAAAAACAAGCAAACACAAAACAAGCCCTCAAAGTGCCTTTCCCTTCCTCTGGAAGTATGATGCTTTAGATCCTCCATTCTCCTGCAGAAGGGTGATCATCACAGCAGAAGGGTCTCAGCTCACAGGTCTAAAATGAAGGGATGTGCACGTCAAATGGGGTGCAATGTAATATATTTAAAATAATTTTCTGTTTGTTCTCTCTCTTTTCTTTTTTTATCACTTGAAATCTTTTCAGAGTGGTAGGAGCATTCAGAGATGTGAAACAAAACTCTAGTGGGAATTTTTTGAGCAACGGCCAACTAAGCTTTCAACGTGGAATGAAAATGAATTTTGTGTCCCCCAGAGAAAGCTGCTGCAAGAAACTTGGCATCACATTTGTCTTTTAAAAACAAAGTAATCAAAGACTTACAATTGATTGTGTGCCCTGTGGGAAAATACCATGGAAAAAGCATAAAAGGGGCATTTTATTTCAAGAGTAAGAAGCAAAACAATCGGTTTAAACAGCAAAACCAAAAGGTAGAGGTATTTGTGAGATGAGACCAGGGGAGGTTGTTCTTCTCAGCACCCCTCTTGCAGAAAATCCCCAAAGTCTGGTGGTAGACAAAGAAGGTGATACTGTTTAATAGCCATTGAGGGGAAATTCTCAATGCTCTGTGTAACTTTGCCATCCCAGGACAATTCAGTATCACTAGATTTGTGCTGTGGCTTAAGACACTTGAAGGTTGCATTAATACTGACGATCACAGTAAAAGTAGGACTGATGTGTGACTGCCTGCAGCTGGAAGACAGGATGAGCTACATGGCCCTGAGATCCCAGAAAGCTGAGATTTCAATAATTATCCTCAGAGCCAGTCTGCCTGCAGTACACTGGTGTGATGTGTTAAGTCAGATGGGAAAAAGAAACATCTATTTTTGATCAACACACTTGCAAAAGAAAACAACTTGTTTGTTCCAGAAATTCAGATTTTAGCTGTTGAGTACAAGATACAGGGACACAGCTGTAGAAGAGGAAAACAAAACACAAATACCAACAAAGAAATTTTCCAGGGCTCTTTCAGTACTTTTGTGGAGGAAGGGCTTAGAGGACAGAGAGGAGGCTAAACTGGTATCTGCTTTTTCAAGACCCCTTTCTGCCTGTTTCTCTGGCAAGGCTTGTGTTATCAGGTTGAAAATAGAACATGGAAAATATAGGATAAACGATTTTGCCTTTGGCAGTCTGTTTTCCTGCACCTTACCCTTCTCATAGAAACTTCTTGGGGAGGAGCACCCTGTTAACTCTTATGTGCAGCCAAGAGCTGAGCCTGGATTTTCCTCCTTCTGAATGTGCAAGAAGTTACCCTGAGCAGCAGGAAGGTCTGTTTCTGCACACCTTTTACTCTGAATGTTTTCCTGCAAGGGAAAAAAAGGAAAAAAAGGAAAAAAAAAGCACCACAAAAGAAAAAAAAAAAATCTGTAAAGCACAACTGCCACAAAAAAATGGCCCCCGTGGAGGTTTCCAATACTGTCCTGAAATCAGGAGCAGGCAAAACTCTCACACAAGCTGTCAGGAAAGCAGCTAGAAACAGGTCAAATTAATTTCTGTCTTCATTGCCTTTAAAAAGTATTGGAACTAACTAATTTTCTGAAGGATTGGATAAAAATTTCCTTAGCTATGAGACTCCTCAATATAGGAGAGATTTCATGTAAGAAATTTCATAAGAGAATATAAGCATCTTCATTTTCTCTAGTGCAAAGCAAGAATTATTTGATTAAGCTTTGGATGTTACAGATAGAGGAAAACAGAAAAGAAAAAGGGACCAGAGAAATACAACCAATTTGTCTCCCCCTTGGGAGTCCATGTATTTAGCTCTTCACTTCTGTTTTCCTTGACAATCTCTCTCCATCTGAATGCCAAATCCAAGTCACAAGGATTAAACACAAGAAACTTTGAGGTATCTTTGCAAGGTTCATTAATGGTCAGTAAACATGGACTTTCCACAAAGTCACAATATTGTTTGCAAAGAGATTTCCTGGCTGCTAGTACTGTAGAGTAAAAATAATCTTCCTTGAGGGAGAAAAAACATAAAAAGGGGGAAAAAATAAAAGGGGAAAAAAAAAAAAAAAAAAAAAAAGAGAAAAATACACAGAGACCTTCTGAATGCCTCAAATGCTTTCTTCTTTGAAGAATTTATACATCCAGTGAGTGTTTTGTTTGTTTTCACTGCCCAAGAAGGTACTTAGTACCTCAGCCTTTTTCACATCCTGTGCAGCTGGGGCCCCTGCCTTGCTCAGCAGTGGGCCCACATTATCCTGTCCTTGTCACCTGTGTACTTACAGAGGCTTTCTTCGATGTTTTTGACATCCCTGGCCCTTTAGAGTCCATTTCAAATTTGATTTTCCTACTCTCAACCCTGCCTGTTCAGACAGTATCTCTCTATTCCTTGCAGAGCACCCTTTCAATTTAAAATTACAAAGCAAATTTGATGTATTTTGTGTTCTCCTTCTGGCATCCAGCAGTAATAGATCCAGTTGGCCAGAGAAGCTGTAGGTAAGATGAAGACCAGCAGTGCCTTGGGAGACCAGGATTTTCAGGACCATGGGTTTTTTTTATAAAACCATGCTACTTAAACTCAAAGGTGTAGTTTCTAAGAGAAAGCAGACCATTCACATTGTTTTTTACAGGGTGCAATAAGAGAAGACAAAAGAAATAAAGTTTTAAAATGCTGGCTGTGCATCAGAAAAATCATTGTACCTGGTTTTTTTTTTCAGCAAAGGGAAAGACTCGAGTATGTTTAGAATGAATTGATTGTATCAGAAGATCTAAAACTATTAAACTCCAGACAAAGAAAAAAATAGTCCTTAACTTGCATACAATTTAGATAGAAGAACAGAAGAAAGTGAAAATATTGATGCCTCCATTTTTGACTGTTTAGAGCAGTATTTCCTATGTCTGTTTTTTATTACCACAGATGATGAATGCTCCTCCACAGCAGATTCTGCTGCAGTAGAGTCATTAACCATTCTTACCAGCAGGACCAGAAAGATTCATGTATGGAAAAATTATATTCACTCGGTAAATAGCGAAGAAATTTTATCTCAGGCCACTTAGTTCCTTAAAGCCAAGTAGTCACAGAGTCACAGTCAAAAAGCTGCTGCATTCCAGATACCAATCATCTGATGCCTACTGATAAACCAAATTCTTACAGTTCAAAAGGAGCTGCACATCTCCATACCACACTTCACAGAAACCTAGGCAGAAATCCTTGTGCTGAAGATGCTTAATCAACTTTCTCATCTCCAAATATTACCATGGGAACCAAAATTTTTGGGTGTTTTTCTGTTTTGTTTTTGTTTTTCTGGGTTTTTTTTCTGTTTTGTTTTGTTTTCTGGTTTTTTTTTGGGTTTTTTGTTTGCTCGGTGTTTTGGGTATTTTTGTTTTTTGTTTTCTTTTGGTTTTGTTTGGGGTTTTTTTGTTTTTTTGGTTTGGTTTGGTTTGTTGTTTTTTTGGTTTTTTTGGGGTTTTTTTTGTTTGGGTTTTTTTTTTTTAATTTTTGTTGGTTTGTTGGTTTTTTTTTTTTCACTGTGGGAAAAATAAACTGGTGGATTTCTCAACCTTATTCTAAACTAAAATCTGAATGAATCTCTACTTGCCTTGCCATCACTGATTGCAGGAAAACAGCCATTCTTCAGATGAAACACTTTTGTTGTAGAATGGGCCTTTCTTCCCCTCATCCCAGGAACAGGAATGCCATTTCTTTCTGTTCGTTGTGATAGCCATCCCAGATTGGTCCAGCATCTCTGGACTGGTCAGATGGAAGTGCCCAGGGAAGAAGAAATGAATAAAGGCAGGACAGACCAAGCTGCTCCCCCTATTGCACCCTTCCACCTCCCAGGAATTTCAGTTTCACCCATGTCCTGAGCAAGAAATTATATGCTTTTTCCAATCATTCCTGAGATAATTGCTTCCATGTATTTTTCTAGTTATTTTATTGGTTTATTAGTGTATTACTTACTTCTGAATTCATTCAACATCTGAACCATGGCATCCAGTGGCAAAGAATCTTGTATCAGAATAACCTGCTGAGTGGAATAGATAATTTCATTGTTTTTCTAACTCAGTGGCTTGATTTGAAGTGGCCACTTTCTTGCACAAGCAATCCTGGAGCAACTAAACCTACCTGTTTGTTCAACATTTGCCCACAAGCCCTTCCTTCACACTCCTACAGGAATAATGGAAGCTGTCAGAAATGAAGGATCCTTTAAAATTATATTCTCTGCACTAGAAGCATGGGTGTTTTACCCTATTTTCAAGATTTCTTTGTATCTGGATACAAATGCAGATGTTTGGTAATCAGAAATGGGTCTAGAAACTGAAGCCAGAGTACCAGAACACCACAAAGAAAGTGGTTGTTTTGAAAATGCTGAGGAACATTCACAATTCCCTGGAGTCTCTGCTCACAGCTATGACCTTGCCCACTCCTCTTCCTCAGCTCTACCCACCTGCCTCATGCACAGCCCCTGACAATGCGTGTTGAGCCCATCTGTCTCCTCTGGATTTGAACTTTGTGCTTGAGCTTCACATTTTATTACCTCCACTGCCACTGAGAGACACATTCCAGCAGGTGCCAGATCACCCTGGGTCAGATCTTCTGAAGGGTCCCAATCCTTTTTTCCCCTCTTCTTCCAACCCCTGATACAATCTCATGGCTCCTCCTCTTTCTACCCTTCCTTCTTTCCTCTCATTCCTTTTATCCAGAGGTCAATTAGCTGCTTTCCCCCTAATTTATTCTTCTGCTTGGTTAATTTAGAGGCAGTTTTAGGAGTTGACTCAGATGAGCAAAGGCTCTGAAGGGCACCAAAACAACAAAATGGGTTTGCACATTCTTCCACTGTGGGACATTTTTGTCTATATTTGTTTCGAGTGTTTGTCCCATACTGGCTGTTCAAACAAAGCAAGAAGTTGTGCATTTTGTCAGAACCTCCCCAGTTTCAGTTGTATCATCCTGCATTTATAAAGTGCTCAGTTAAGGTGACAAATTCTTAAATAATATTGATGCATAGGAGGGGAAAGTCAAGCTTTGCAAAGAAAAACAACAACTCTCTGGCCTTGCATCTTCTTCCTGCATTCTCCTTCAGGAGAGAGGTAGGGACACTGGTCTCCAACAGCAGGGAAGGGAAAGCTGCAGCACCAAGAACTTTCCAAACCTCACCAGCCTGAGGGCAGCACAGGGATACTAATCCATCACACCAGGTAGCCTTTTTAATTATTTAAACTGTGTGTGATGGACAATTATCCAATGGCTTTGTTACTCACTGCAGCTCTTGTTGAGCTGTAGCCAGAAAAAAGTGTGTTGAACACATGGTTTTGAAATGTGCTGGAAATGGAGGTGAAGTAAGAAAGACAGCAGTAAAGATGTAGTGCTTCCCCCTCCTCAGATGACAAGGAGATCAAGAAAATGTTTCCTCACAAGATAATCTCAACAGTCTATTTCAGGGAAGGAGAGTCAAAAGAGAAATTGGATGTTCTGCTAAGGATGGGGTCAGCTGCCAGTCAAGGCTCAGAGCTCTCAAAAGAATTCTCTAGAAAGAGAAGGTGTGAAGAGATGCTGAGAATCTTTAGTATAATTAGGGAAGGAATCTTTTCAGTAATTTGTTTAAAATACAGCTGATTTTTTTTAGACCAAGGAGCAGTGAACATCCTTTACACAGGCATATTTCAGTGAAATCAGAGTAAACAGCTAAGCTTTGTGTCACTAGACAGCAGGCAGGACATTTCACTGCTGGAAGAAGAGGAATCTGGATACTCTAGGGAACACTAAGGAACATAAAAACTGCAGTTGAACAAACAGACAATTCATTTCACTGGCTCTCTAATGGAGCAAGCCAAACTTGACTCTGAAAATGTGGATCCACTTATACACAAGAACTGACTTTACCATGCTGGTGTAGAATTTGAATTTTCTAGGGGGAATATCAATGTAAAACTTGGAGAAAATAGATAATTAGTCCCCAGACCAGCTATGCACTTAAACCAGACCCTACTTGACATGAAATGGGAGAACCTCAGATATTAAAAACTGTCTTTATCGATAATCAATGAATGTGATATAGTGTCTGAATCCTAATTAAAGTCAAAACCATGTGCCTACATATTGCCTTCATGATTTCCTCTTGTCCCCTCAGAATTAATTCTAAAACACGAATAGGTGAGTCCTGCTTTATCATATTTTTCCTTCTTCTAAACAGGTCTTAGTAGAAGGTATCAAAAAAAAAAAAGCAAAACAAAACAGCAACAACAACAACACAAACAACAAAACAAAAAAACAAAACCACAGCCCCCCCCAAAAAAGCAACAACAATAAAAACCCACCCAAAAACCCAAAAACGAAACCAAAACGAAGCAAAACAAAACCACATACAAACAAGCTTGCTTTTGCTTTTTAAAGTTTACTTCTTCTAAAACTGCCAATCAACAAACTAAGAAACTAATTTTTCCACGTAAGTCAGGCCAAGTTAGTTTTGTCTCTTGCAAAGGCAGCAGTAAAAAATCAGCTGATTGTGAGCAGGGACAGCTCCCAGCTCTTGTTGCTGTTGCTGTGCTGGCTCTGATGGGTTACTTGTAATTTATTTCAGTCAGCAGAGACAACAGGTACAACTCCATGTGCACACAGGAGGGATTGCTCAAATCAGAGCAGACCATTCTGTTCAAAGGCAATTTTCAGTGTAAAGCTACAATTTATCATGCTCCCAGAAGGGGAAGAAAAATTGCTGTAATACTTCCATTGTTGTATAAAGTAAATGCATGGCTGCAGTTTGATGAGGTGATCTGGCTTTTAAACTTAATCCTGGAAAAAAAATATTGAGGAGCGACTGAATACAGTTGACAGAGAGGGAAATTAAAGACAAAATTAGCTGCATTAAAATATTTTCATAATGGAAACAGAACTTTAAAAGGTAGGAAAGGTAAAATTGCTTAAACTGTGAGATGACAATATTCTGCAGACTGTATTTCACTGTATTTCGATTGAATTTTAAAAATATTTTCTCCTTTTTAAAAATTAGATTAATTATTTTTTATTCCCAGTGGAGAGAAGGAAATTAGAGATGCTGAAAATTTTGATAGGGTGGGAGAATTTATCTCCATTTTATTTTTATCTTGAATTTAATTCTATGATAACATAAACAGAATTACCAAGCTTTTTTTGGCTCTGTTAAGATTTTTCTAATGCATATTGCCCGATGGATCTGTTGCCATTGGCACTGATGGAGAGACATGGGTGTGCTCAGCCTGCAACCACCACAGGCTAAGACAGAAAAAAAAATGACTGATATACATTTCTATTCTATGAAAATGAGACTGATTTAAATCGTGATATAATCCATGTGCCACTTGCATCTGAAGAGCTGCAGTAAGCACACACAAAGTTTATAAACAGAGGACAATGCCTATGCAGAGGACTAATATCCTGACTGCTAAAAATTAATGCAGTTGAAACTTTTCCAAGAACTGAGCATAAATCTTGCTCTGTGCCATGAGCCACAAGTCAGGGCAGGTGCCTGGTTCAGTGTCTTGCCTTCTCCAGCAGCCTGTGCTCACCAGCAGGTACAGGATGTCCTTTGTATCAGAAGTTATCCTAATAATGATTTAGCTGGAAGATTTTTAAACAGAAGCTTGGCATCCCTTCTAAAGTGTGCCTGATTTTATGGTGCAGCTTTGTGTCTTTTCTCTGTCTACCTTTTATCACATGAAGAAGACAACCTAGGAGGGACAATAGAGTGGACATTATCTATATATTTCAGTAGTAGGAGAGATCTGCATTTGTTCTGGTGCTCCAGGTCCTAAGTTAGTTGTAAATTTGAAGTTTCCTTCAAACTAATTGCTTGTTATTAGGTTCATTTATAAGGAGAGTGAAATCATTCCAGGTTCTGCATTCTGTTGTTTTAGGAACTTACATCTGTCTCAGTATAGAAAGGTGAGCCTTCTGATAACCAAGAAAGGACAGAAATTTGTCATGGGAGGTGCCTTGAAGCATAATATGGTGCTTACCTTGAAATACTTAACCTGTATTCCTGCTGAGGAACAGCAGTTTTCCTAAGTTTCCTGTTTTCCATCCTGGAAAACATTCATTCAGAATATCTGCACTCCCTGCAAAGATAGAATTAGACAAGAAAATGTTCCATAGGTTCAACGTGGAAGGGTGTGGCAAGCTCTGAAATCGAGGCAGACAAAAGGAGCTTCACCTAATGTGATTGCTGGTGGTGCTTGTGCAGTTTGTCATCCAGGTGAGAGGGTGAAAGTGCCACGGTGTCCCCAGACATTCGGATTTCATTGATCCCTCATGTTTCAAGCCTACATTTATGAGGAAAATGCACTCAGGTGGTAATGGCTTCTGGAGTTCTTGGCACTTTTTACTGGGCCTTGAAAATGAGACTGAAATCACTAAAGCAGAGTTTTTTTACCTTTCTGAATCGTCCTGTGGAAGTTGTACACAGAGACTGACTCTACATGTTGATAAGGAAAACAAAATTGAACTCTCATCTCTTCAAAAGGAAAGCCACATTTCTACCACAGCCACTGAAAATCTTCGATTCGTCTCGACTTACTGAGATGTGCAAAAGCCTTGGTTTTGTGTGAAATATGATTATTTTTCTTCTCTCTAGTTGATCTAGTGAAAATATTACTTGTATCTTTAGAAAATCCTGGATGCACAGACTGTAATTGAAAGGATAAAACATTGGAGAAGAATGTTCTTTTGTGTTGCCATTTTGGAACATGTTCAATATTAGTTTCTTTCTCAAAACTCCTGTCAGGACTCACAAAAAGGTAAGTATATAAGAATCAGGGAGTATCATAAGAATAAAATTAGTATTGTCATTGTCCTGAGTGAATAACTTTTAACATCTCCCCTTATACTGTATAGCAACAATGAATTCCAGCATTTTCATTGCCACACCAAACACTGTCTTTTTTGCTCCTAGATGTAGCTATTAATGCCATTAACAAATGAGAAAAGTGGATGCAACTCTTTAAACCTGTTGATAGCTTCAAATTGACAGTATTTACAGAAAACATTCAGATAGAACTTTTATTTTCTTACAAGGAGGAGGCTTTTCTTGGTAGCATCCATCATAGTTAAGAATCTGCTGGGAATGCTGGGGTATATTGACATTTGCAGTCATTACATTGCAACTCACTAAAAGATTTCCTTAAACAGCAGGATTTTCACCTGAGGTTGCAGCTCGTGTTTGAAAAGTAGTGTTATTTGAGAGGGGCTTTCTGGAAAACTTAAGGTCTGCAATTTTTTTTAATAATAGGTTAGTGTTCCCAGAAATTGGATGAAATCTGCCCTGCATATGAATTGCAGATTGCTTTGATCACAGTGGTGGGAAGAGAGAAAAATGGAAAGCAAGCATGATTTAAGATACTCATTTTACCCATCTCTCAGGAAAGGACAACAGGGACATGGGAGATCAGGCGGTAAAACTTTATTCAAATGTGCATGAGGGATGTTTGGAAATGTCAAGCCTCACAAAAGACCCAGACCTTCCTTTCCCAACTTTTCATTCTACATGGAAGGAAGTTTTTCACTAAAGCACAGTCCCTCCCCATAGCTAGAATCTGTAAGTTTTGCTCTTTCCCAGATGAGACTGTGTCAGAGCAATTTCTCAAAATCTCCTGGTGTTGCAGCTTCCTGGTGACACTTTTAATTCATCTGTGACTATATGGACACATTCCCTGTCCTAGAGAATAAATTAAAGCCACTGCCTGTGGCTGCCATAACATATGTATGTATGTATATGTATATAATCATGTCTGTTTTACACAGATACCACTTGTTGCTTGTTGCAGTTTCAGAGACAGACAAGCAACAAGACAAGACACGCTGGGTCCATGCAGCAACAGCCAACTTTACTGAGTGCTCTTCTTACACAGATCTAGATTATGTAGATCTTATGTAGATCTGAAGGTCTGTGCAGTCAATCCCTGTGGGTTTAACCAGATGACACCCGGCCAACCAGCCAAGGGCTGCTCGTGTCCCCAATGCCCTAGACCTGCTCTCCAACAGTACACACTCAAATTATATCATTAAGGACTTCTATAATTAGTTATCTTCCAGTTATAAGAAGGGGATTAATTATTATTGTGAGGCCTTCCAGCCAGCTGTTGGCCACCACAACAAATGAAGGTATTATTCATTATTTTACACAGATATTATTTAATACATGTTATAACTGTAGTATCATAGTCCCACAAAGAGATGAAAACCAGAACATTAGTATCTGAATAACTCAAGTTCTGATAGCAATTTACAGACCTGAAGAAAATCTGAAGTTCATAACAGCTTGTGCCTGAGTTTTGCCCTTTGTCTGGAATGCTTTCCAAGTGGCCTCTGTGTCATGGCTGGGACCAAAGCAGACATGTCCCCAGAGCATCATTGTACTGTGAGAGATGGACCTTGGCTCTTTGCATTAAGGGAGTAGGATTTTTTAAACTTAGAAACATGGAACTTAACACCAAAATTTCCAGTTTTATTATCAATATGATGGCCTGGATTTTCAAAGACACCTGTCTCACAATAATTCTTATAGACTGCAGGCTGAAATCTTTGTAGATTTTAATTCAGTCTAGAAAGATGCTGTTTTTTAAAAACAATGTTGAAATTATGTAAGACATTTTTATAAAAATAATTGGATATCTGGGGGTTTTTTCCTCAGTATTTTTTTCTCAAATCTGATACACAAGCTACACATGGAATCATAGAATCTGTAAGGCTGGAAAATACTTCCAAGGTCATGGAGTCCAGCCTTTGGTCAAACACCACCTTGTCAATCATGCCTCAGCACTAAGTGTCGTGTTCAGTTGTTTCTTAAACACATCTACCACAACCAGCATGGATGAAACCCACAAAACAGTGGCAGCTTCCATCTCATTTCTTTTCCTGCTACAATTTTAAAAGCTGTTTTTGGTGCATTGCTCAGGTATTATCATCAGTAAGAGAACAATTTCCACAGGCCTACTGTTACCACTACATGGATGATATCTTAGTTGCAGTCCCAACCAAAAAAGACCTTTCACACATTCAGCCAAGCCTGTTGCAAGCATTAAAAATATTTGGGCTGCAAGTAGCACTGGGAAAAGTGCAACAGCAACCAGCCTGGAAGTACCTTGGACACAAAATAATGGATCAGACAATACAGCCACAAATAATTCAACTCTCAACAAAACCTCAAACTTTAACTATGCACAAAAACATTTGGGTACCATAAACTGGCTCAGATCCTGTCTAGGATCTACCACATCACAATCAGCACCCCTATTTAACATCCTAGGAGTGATCCTGATCTAAATTCTCCCAGAAAATTAACAACAGAGGCAAAAAAGTAGAGCAGTCCATCACAAAGAGACAAATCCACCAGACATGCCTAGAGGTTTGCATTACTGTCCTTATTTTCATTGTCAGTTTTCATCTGATCAGGATTATCGGACAGTGGGATACTCAGTGGTCCAACCCCTGCATGTTTAAGAGTGGATGTTCCTGCCTCACCAACCTAAAAAGACAGCACCTAACATCATTGAGTTAATTGCACAATTAATTATTAAATGCTGCCAGAGATGTTTACAGTTAAGTGCAAGAGATTCTTCCAAAGTGCAAGAGATCCTTCCAAAATTATTGTACCAGTTCCACATGAACAATGAATGGTGCTTTGCCAACAGCACAGCTGTACAAGGTGCCTTGCAAAATTTCTTGGGACAAATTAGTAACCACATACTGAGTCACAGATTACTGCAAGTGAGTGGAACCACTGAACCATCCCTAAAACCACTAAATACTCAATATCTCTAAAAGGTGTTACAGCATTTATGGATGGTTCTGGGAAAATGGGAAAAGCCTTTGTGACATGGAGAGAGGAAAATGAATGGCAAACATTGGAAGGTTGTCAGAGTGGATTACCTCAGCTGTTGGAGCTACATGCTGTAGCTATGGCTTTTCAACATTTTCCCCATATTCCTTCAAATACTGTGACTGACTCTGCCTGTGTTGCTGACATCACACTGAGATTAGACCAAGTTCACTTAAAATAAATCGACAACACACAATTATTTGACCTTTGTGGCATACCACCCAGGCCAGAACTTGCCCTTACTACATCCTGCATATTAAAAGTCACACAAATTTACCAGGTCTCATTGCAGAGGGCAATGCTGGAGCAGATTGCTGGGCTAGCCCTGCCTGGACAGCACCACAATCAGATATGCTGGCACAAACCAAGGCACCACACACCTTCCATCAAGGTGTTCAAGCCCTACAGAGACAATTCCTGCTGTCAAACACAGAGGCTTGTAATGTAGTAAACACTGGTGCTGACTGCCAAGGCCACACTGCACCACTGCAGATGGGAGTTAATCTTCATGGTCTGAGAGCCTTACAAATCTGGCAAATTGATCCCACTCAAATCCCTGAATCTGGCAGATTAAAATATATATGTGTCTCAATTGATACATTTTCATCAATCCCATGGGCTTCAGTGGGAGTCAGGATGCCATTGCACACTGGAGTTCAGGCTGTGCTGCTTTGGGTATCCCCCATTCCATCAAAACAGACAATGGTCCTGCATTCATTTCACAAAACACCAGACAGTTCCTACAGCTCTGGGGTGTGTCATATTACACTGGTATTCCTCACTCAGCAACAGTTCTAGCCATCACAGAATGTGCACAAAGCACTTTAAAATGAATACTTGATAAACAGAAAGGGGGAATGTGTGGTGAGACCCCACAGAGCAGAGTGGCAAAAGCTGTTTATACCCTGAATCAATTAGCAGTACCAGAAAATTCCCAGAATCCATTTTTAATTTTAAAGTATTTTTAATCACTGTGATAATCTAGTTATACCCAACAGCCTAAAACCAAGGTAATAGTGTGAGATGTTATCACTAGTAAGTGGGAGGGTCCATGGGATCTTCTTACATGGGATGTGGATACACTTGTGTTTCCATGGACACTGGAATATTGCAGTTTCAAAGAAAGACAAGTGAGAAGACACAATGGGTTGATGCAGCAACAGCCCACATTTATTGATGTGCATCTCCTTTTATAGGGGCTTCAAATTTACCACTCTTACACATGTGATTGGTCAAAGTTCTTAACAAGACATCACACAACAGAAGAGCCCAGGATCTTTGTCATTCTGCACATCCTTGCGTGCTCCAGAGGATATTTTTCAGAAAGGTGGTCGGAGGGCTGGAGCTCCTCAGTGTGAAGACAGACTGAGAGAGATGGAGGTGCTCAGCCTGGAGAAGAGAAGGCTCCAAGGAGTTCCTAAAGGGTCTTCAGGAGAGCTGAAGAGAGAATTTGGACAAGTGCCTGGAGTGACAGGACAAGGAAGGACGGCCTCCCACTTCCAGAGGGCAGGCTTGGATGGGATATTGGGTAGAAATTCTTCCCTGTGAGAGTGGGAAGGCCCTGGCACAGGTTGTCCAGAGAAACTGTGGCTGCCCCATCCCTGGAAGTGTCCAAGACCAGGTTGGACAGGGCTGGGAACAACCTGGGACAGTGGAAGGTGTCCCCAGTCACAGCAGAGAAGTTGCACAAGTTGACCTTTAAAGTACCTTCCAACCCAAACCATTCTGTGATTCTGTGATGACTCTATTACTACTGCACTTGGCTGCTCTTTTTCTTCCAGCTCTCCATAATTTTGTGAACAAAACCAACCCTTCCTCACCCCAGGAGGATCGAGTTCCTTGAGCCCAGCTCCCAAACCCAATCCAACAGTTTCTGAAGTTTAACCTGAAATGTAGGCAAACAGCTGCTGCAGATAAAATTAACCAGAAAATCTTCCATTGGGACATAAGATGCAGAAAGGACCCCCTGGCTTTCTAAACTCCTTCTCAGATAGAACCCTGGGTGTGGCTACATCCAATCTTTGCCCCAGACTTAGGCAATAGTTTATATTTAAAGCATTGTACAGGTATAACTGAGTCTTTATGTCATTTTATCCTTCAGATTAAGGATAGCACACCAAATATATTGATATAAAAATAATTTATTTAACTTGATTATGGTAACGATTAGACTAAAATATCATTGGAATTATTTACTACACAGCATAGGTATCTATAACTATTAGTATGATGCACTACTTTTGAAGCAATATTAAAGCCAGCAAAAACCAATAATTGAGTAGATATTGATGCCACTCAACCTCGCCAATGACTGTGGGCCAGTCTCAGACTCAGAGAGCAATCCTGAGTGACATCCCTGCTCAAGGGAGGAATCTCCACACTGGAAGGAGTGTGTTGGAGGTCCCTGATGCCAAAGAGTGGAATTGTTAAAGTTAAGGCTGCCAATCCTGTATCTCCAGGCCAGCTGTGCTGTCTCTGCAGCCTTTAGGTAAGTAATTGATAACTTGTTGGTCTCCTCATCAGGTACTTTCAGAGGCAGCTTTCCTCAAGGTGTTTAACTTTAGGAAAGATGAGTCAGGCTAATTTCAGGTTCTTCAACACCAAATACAGCATGCCCCCCTCTCCATTCTCACCTGGTAATTTTGCAAATTTGGAGTTGTTTTACCCGTGCTCCAGGCAGCACATCCAGCTACAGAATCCACCCCAAACCACCCTCAATTTAAAAGGGCCAAAAACTGCTGTGGCCACAATGTCCCCAGGCCGGGGGCAAGCTCAGGCTGTGCTCCTGGGTCATGGCTGTGTCCCAGCTCCCTGGGGCTCCAGAGAATTCAAGGTATGGAGACAAACATCCACAAATTATGGAGTCCCCTGACATCCAAGACATTGACAGCTGTGGGTCGAGCACCAGCAATGAATGTGTATTGATTCTCATGTCCATGTATCAGTCTGGCATCCACAGCCTTTGTGCATGTGCATTTATTTGGAAACTATTATTCTTTTTGTTTGTTTTCTACTTACACAGACAGTGATTTGTTTAGTATATGCCCCGTTTAATTACTCACAGTTTAGTCTTCTCTGCTGGAATACAAATGTGCCTATTTATAGCCAGTAAGAAGAAAAGAAAAGGTCACTGTAGTTTTCTTTCCAATGCCCTAAATACATTATTTTGGGAAGAAATAAATTTTTACCTGGAAATGGGAAAACATATATTTCACTGTTTTCTCTTGTTTGCTCAGAGAAATTCCTTTATTTCTGGTGAAAAAAAAGAACAGGGATCTCCTATTAACCTCAAATATCTGTTTCATTTCATTCAAGTGATAAGATTATGTGATTTCATGTTAGACATGACTGGATCCTGCTGCTGCTGCAGAATTTGTATTAATTGGAGAGTCAAATCATGGTGTCAAAGTAATATTTTTTTTAGAAGCACTGATCATCAGACTAGTTATTACTGTTTATTATCAGTGCTATAATGTGCAGAATTAGACCTACAGTGGAAGTCAGAACTTTGACCCTAAACCATCACAGCTCAGAATTTAGGTGCAAATGTTTATGGACATTGATTTATGTATATTTACCACTATTTTGTTCTACCTTCATTTAGGAAAAAAAAGTCATGTCAGGACCAGAAGAAATGCCTAATCCTTCCTGTGAGATCTATATGAACCTGCTCCTCTTTAGAGGGGTATATGTGAAAAATGTTTACCTACGTTTTGTGGAGAAAGATTAAAGAGCTGTGGAGAGGACAAAAACTTAATGTCCAACCTTACTATGAAAAATAGGCAGTTTCCTGTTAGGGTTTCAGTTTTTTTTCCTTTTTAGTTATAGATATTTTTCCCATAAGTTGCTAGTAAACCAATTACGGGGCACTTATGGGTAATAAGGAAAAACAGAAGAGTGGCCAAGGCTGGGAGAGGAGTGTAGCATCTGGCTACACTTCTTTTTCCTCAGGGAGTTTCTCTCCAAGGAGAGAGATACCACAGGAATTGGGCAGGTAAGGGGTGGGGCTGGGGCCAGCTTATAGATAGGAATGAATCCATTCCAAAGAAATCCATGTCTGGGATATAAATGAAAGCTACACAGAGCTCTGTTGATCACTTAAATGGTTCCAAAATGTTATGTCTCTTTTAGCACTGACAGGCAGAGAAAAGCTGAAGACTTGAATGCAGATAAAAAAGTAAGCTTATAAAGACAAATAGTTTATATATGTATAAACATTAAATGGAAGTTCATTGCCTCTGGCATATTTTCTTATCTAAAATTCTGCACAATTGTTGTGTAGAATATTATGCACCACCTCAGCTTGGCAGGAAATTGTCCTGTAATAGTGGATGAGGATTTTTCCTAGCTTGTACCTGTGTTTGAAGCAGCTGCTCCAATTACAGCAATGGATTGTATCTATAGATGAAATCCCCCAGCTCCTGGGAAACCAGCTCATAGCAAATACTTATTTTTGTGTTGCTAGCAGCACAGGCCATTACAAGACTAGCAGAGCCACTGCTTGCTCTCACAGTACTTTTTTCCCTAGAATCCTTAGTGGAATGCATTCTCTCAATTCCTGTCTTCACAGCTTCCAGTGGTGTGGTGTTAGGACTTCTCAGGATTGTTCTGGCAGTCTGTCAGATAGATGGGAACTGGAGCTTTCTCTGAGCCAGCTGTAAAAAAAATGTAGAACAAAAACCCAGAGGGACTAATGACCGCTCCAAGCCTCGGTAACTCTCAGTTCCAGTGACACCTGGGAACATTTGGACTGGTCCCACCTACAACAACTCAGGGAAGTGTGATGATACAAACAAAATTGTGGGCAATTATTATTGCATCTAATCCAGGATATCTACTTCTTCTCAACACAAAATACATGGTACATACCTCCTTCAAGGCCAACACAGTCCTACAAGATCAGTTAGACACATTTACCTAACTGTGAGTGTGCTATATGGTTACAGAATACAGGTTAACACCTAAAGTTTGTTTCTAGAAAATAATCAACACCTAATACACACTTTGTTACCCTGGCTCTGCTATCTACATTACAGGTTAATTTATTACTTTACTTACAAGCTTCTGCACATAAGTAAATGAGTTCAGTTCTTCCCCTCCTTTGCATTCCATCTGCTCTTTTACACATCTGAAAACCCCCTGTAAATTTGGCTGTTATGTCAGTGTATGAGTGCCAGGGGAAGAGAGGAGAAGTACTTACCTGCCAGGTCATTATTTTTGTTCCCAAAAAGGTTAATATTCAAAAATGGCCCTCCATAGTCATAGAAAAATTGGGCTGGAGCAAAAAAAAAATCAATCACCAAACATTTCTAATACATACATCAATTTTATATTGTCACCACCTTGAGAAATACATATTGCACATAAAGACTTCCAAGGTATTTATCACAAAATAATTTTTTTTTGTCCACTAAAAGGCACTGTAATTTTTCATTTGATTAAAAGAGTGGCTCAAAGCAAGATTTCCATATTTGTGGTGATAATTGCTATCCAAAACATCATCAGTCAGCCAGCACCATCTGACTGACAGTAAGCAGATGTGTGGAACCCTCCATGCTTGATTTAGGCCAGCAGCCTTTGGTGATTATCTGCATTAAGAATTGATGTGAAACACACTTTTTTTTTTTTTTTTTTTTTTTTAATCTGAAAAATATCTGCGTCACTTTTGGGGAATAAATCAACATTATGATACACAGCAAACTTGTAACAATTCCAGATAATAGTAACAGGATAATTTTCAATTTCAGGATAAATTTCAATTTTCAATTTATTACCAAAGTTTCAGGCTACGGATTACCAGCAGAAATATATTAGTAGAGTTTATGGGTCAGATTAAGATCACTAATATTTAGAGTGCAATCCCACTTAAAGAAAAACATTTAGTTGGTTAAAAGTGTTGTACCACCACAGGAATGCATTGAAAGAAGCCACAGGAAACAGACTCAGCCTGTCCAGCTGAGATACTTATTGAGTCTGTTCTTGTCATTGCAGCACAGCCAAGTGACTTGAGAGATGTTTTAATGTAACATAAAAATGTTTTGGGTGTGAGAAACCCTGGGAGCAGAAAAGATGGTGTTTTGAGGCTAAAGAACTCAGAAGTCAGTCTCCACAGGAGAGCAGCACAGTCTCAGACTCTGTGCTTGGCTGTGGTGCATTCCATCCCTCCTCTGAAGAGCTCTGGGAAAAGATTTTTCCACTCTTGTTGAGAGGTGATGGATACACATCCTCCTTTAGCTGCCTTTGCTTCTACCTTCCCTCAAAACACACGGAGTGTAAAGACTGCATAAGCAAACAGTTCTTCATATAATTCACAGTTCATGTCTTCCAAGCCAACATTTTCTTTGAAGGTCTTATTTTTTTGTTTTGCTGACAAGGACAGTAACAGTAATATATTTTTTTGCTCTTGGTGGATATTATATCATAACTCTACAAATCCTGTTAATTCTGTCACAATATGGATGTCGATTAGCCTGGGGAAATGTGGACATGTCTGTAGTATCCTTCAGCTTTTTCCTTTCCTTTTTCCCCTTCCTTTTCTTTTGTTTTAGAGTGGCAGTGATGACATAGTCTCACACAGCTAATTATTCCCTAAGTGGGATCCAAAATTGCTGTA
Organism: Oenanthe melanoleuca; assembly: GCF_029582105.1. Classification (NCBI taxonomy): domain Eukaryota; kingdom Metazoa; phylum Chordata; class Aves; order Passeriformes; family Muscicapidae; genus Oenanthe; species Oenanthe melanoleuca. Next base: position 17,545,991 of record NC_079362.1, on the reverse strand, counting down.
TATAAAAAAAAAGTCGAAGCAGAAGTAGATCAAGATGGTAAGAAATTACTATCTCCCTAGAATAACTGTGAACAGAAAAATAACTTCTCCATTCAGTTGCCACAGTCAATTGTTTTCTGGAGGAGTCGTGTGGGATTTCATACCAGTTTATCAACACAGAAAATGCATGTCAGCTCTTGTTCTGGTGAAGAAGAATCTGGGGACTCTGAGCTGAGTGTCCTTTAGCCCAACACAATGACAGGCTGCTGGCAGAAGCTGCTGGGCTAGTGGAGCTTGGTGGATGAGGCACCAGGGCCAGTTTTACACAAGTCAGGCAGGATCTGTGCTTCTCCATCTCTTCAGCATGTCCTGAATTCCTGTCCCAGTCATTTGATAACTCTGCTTGTCCCACTGCAGCAGGTTTCCCACACTATGGTGTTTTGCCTCCATCCCTGTTCTGCTCTTGCAACAAGAGCTATAAACCTATAGATCAACCCAAACAACAACAGAAAAGGAGGATCATATTAATTAAACTGCATTGTAAAGCATTGAACCAGATAAGCTTTTCAATTAACAGTTCAATTTCTTTTGACTTTATTTAGAGACAGGAACAGCATTTACAGCCTGGAGATATTAACTCCTTTATTCCTTTTTTGATGAAGCAGGACACTCCCACAAAGTTGTTCCTCTCTCATTTCACTTCCCACAGCTAAAATATTCCTCAACAGAGAGTGACTTTCCTCTGGGAGAGAAACACATGGAGAAGATAAGGTCTGTGTCTTTCTGACACCTGGATAGGCTTCAATTCCTTGTTCTTAAAAATGAATTCAACAGTGTACGTAGAAGCTGGTATTTCTAACGAATAATTTTTTTTAGATTAATCTGCCCTGGGGACCATTCATGAAAGACAGGGGTAGGCTGCAAAATTTAGGCAGATTCCAGGCAGGATCCTAACTTCTACTTTTATGGGAAGAACTATCATGGAGGACTAGACCTTTGATTTTTTGTGTTTTTTGAGCCTTTGTGAGCAACCATCCCCACCACCACTTGTGCATGATGTATATTGAGACCTTTATATTTGGGAAATTACAATGTTTACAGCCTCATTAATAGCATCAATCCCCTTCACAAGCCCCTGAGGATGACAGGTCTGAGTGATAATGCCTGATGAGAGGTTTTGAGGGAGCAATGGATGCACTATTAGGCTAAGAATTAAAGGCATTTAAGAGCAGCCCAGCTGTGTCTGCACCAGCCTGCCCTTAATGCTGAGCAGAAACAGCCTTTGTACAACGTGGTATCACCAAGCTTTGTTTTCTCCCCTGTTTTCCTTCTGGCTGACTGTAAAAAGCAAAGGAGAGCCTTTGATTTTGCCAGCAGCATTTTTTGGATGCAGCCAACATTCAGGGAGCAGCAGAGATTCCTCAGCAAAAGGGTGAGTGTTGTCAGGCTTTAGCTTCACCTGGGCTACCAGGACACAGAACCAACAACTGAGTCCTGTGTCATCATGTCAGATGCCCTGCACACCCATATTTACAGCTGATACCCCCTAAATTCAAAATGAACTAAAACATAAAAAAAACCAAACCAAAACAAACCCCCAAAACCAAAAACTAACACCATAAAAACTCCACCAAAACCACACAAAATCAAAAAACCCAGAACAAACAACAAACAAAACAAAAACCAACAAAAACTCCAAAGCACAAACAAACAAACAAACTCTACAACCCACCTGAAAAAGCAGAATTTGCTTAATTGGCCTCATTTTAATCTCAGTGTCCCCATGACAGAAGAAAATTAAGTTCTCAAGTTATATCTTGAAAACTTTGCCAAGCAATTAAGATATCTTTGCGTTTCTAGTATTCTGAGATTGCCAGTGGCTTCATGAGCCCTTTTTCTATCAGGGAGGTCCTTGCATATTTGCCAATGGAGGAAGTAACATTCATGACATTCTTTGTGTAAGAGATATTCAGTGTGAAAACATATCAGGTCAAACTCCAATTTACTGCATTCCAGCAGGAAATTAGTGCCTAGTAAAATGTGATCATGCAGCATAGGTGTAGTTGCACAAAACATATGAAACATCCAGCTCATTCTCCTAATTCTTTTTCATGCTCCTTACCTTTAGTAAAAGTCACCTCTTCAAACTTAGAAGCACATGTCATAATAATAAACCAAAAAAAACCATTAAATACTTTGTTGGTTATAGGTATTTTAAAAGGATTTTAGTGTCCCTGCGGCAAAGATATACCTCCCCCCATTTTTTTTTTTTAATCCCACACATTTTTACTTCAGGTTTGTGTAAAAATAGGTTTCCCATCAAATTGTCCAGTCATGAGTTTAATAAAAGGCACTTAAGCAAAATGGCTCCTCTTCTGTTTGCAAATGTTCCTGTTAGAAACAGTGGATGGGAAGAGCAGAACAATTTGCTGTCTGACAGTGGTGAAGTGTTGAAAGGGCAAACAGCCTTGGGACAGGGACATTCTTTGAGTGACAGTGGAAAATCCTGTTTTTGCTAAAAGGAATTTAAAAATTCAATCCTTTCTGGGGTGAAAAATGCAAGAAACACATTAAAAGAGGTAAAAAAATAGGTAAAATAGGTTAGAAAAAAGAGATCACAAGCAGGTTTTTATCACTTGAGAATTTGCAAAAAAAGACTGGAAATTTAGCAAGAGCAATTAAAGAAATTACAAGTTGTCAAGTTCATTTGAAATAGATTTAAAATGCATGAAATCTATTTGTGGAAACAGAGGTACCTATTGACATCTTACTCTCTCCATCACCAGAAATCCATGATGCACTCTTTGTAGGCATATATTCAACCCCCAAAATTCCTCCCCGTTTTGAGCCAGTTTGGCAGATATTTTGGTTTCTAGAGGGGGAAAATGTTCTGGCCAGCTCTGACATTGGAGGTGGGGCTGTCAGGGTGATGCACTGTGAGGGAAAGGGAGCCAGGAGCTGCAGGGTCGAGGTCAGTGCTCCATCTGCAGCCTGGGGAGTGGCAGGAGTGTGTGAGCTCTGGGAGCAGCACCAGCATGGCACAGTGACACTGAGATGTTAGATATAACATGTAGGGATAACAGCAAGCAGTAATAAAGGTAGACATGGTAATTATAATATCATTTTGTCCGCCACCTATCTGAAAGTTTTGTTTAATAACTGATATATATATATATGTAAAATCACATTAGGGATAAGTGTTATAACATATAAGCTAAATGCATGTGTTGATTGAGATGCAGCAATTGGCTCAGATTGTGAAAGCTAGAAAAGAGAAACTGCTGTGTCACAGAAATATTTCCTATTTCTTGTTGTGGGGACACACTAGACTTACACAATTAGAGTAAACCAGCCATGACCTTGAAAGCTTCCATGTCTAACACCATAGAAGTATGTTCTTGGTGCTATAGTTCAGGGCACTTTATATAATGCATCATTCCTGAATGCTGCTACATGATGCAAATGCATTTGTATTTAAATTGTAGTAAGACATTGCACTGTGGAATATACTTTAATTGCCATACTGCTTTGGAGAAGCAGCACTAAGTTTGACAATAGTTTATAAAGTGTTTGTACTCTTAGTGGTTTGAAAGTGGATAATTCCATAATTCTACATTGAATGCCTGTGCAAGGACTGCCATGAATATTGATCATGCAAAAGGAGTTTAGTTTTTTTGCTAGATGCCTGTACATAGAATAGTTTAAGAAATGCAGGTGATGATTTAAAAAATCTTCTATCTTTTAAAAATAACCTAAGAATTGCTTATACTTGTTTTGCTCAACCATAGATTCAGAACCAAAACTGTCACTGCAGGGAACTGCAAATTGGTAAGCAGGTCAATGCAAAGAAGGCAGTGCTGCCCCTGCTAACAGCAAACCTGCTGGGTGGATAATGAGATACTGCAGCACTGCAACTCAGAAAAACCTGTCAGGCCACTGGCTTCACTTACAGAAATATGAAGGCAAGGCAAGGCAAGGCATGAATTGAGCCTGAGATTTAATTTTTGTGTTGCTTAGTCCTGCGAGAAGCCTGATGCAATGTGCTGGGTTAAATGAGGCATGCATTAAAATGATATTGACAGAATGGGAAAGAGGGAGGTGGGGGGAGGAAAGGAGAGAGGGAGGGAGGAAGGGAGAGAGTGTTAGATTGAGAGATGAGTTAAAAACATTTTTGGCAGAAAGTTTTACAGCAAAGATATTTCTAAGGCAAGCTTTCAGCTTCTTCTTGTTTCCTTTCCTCAGAAAGGAAACACAGCCAAGTTTTAAATTGGAAATATTAAATCCAGGTAGAGCTTAATATTAAACACAGATGTGCTTTTGTTTTGCCTGGTGTAGTTACAGAGGACCGTGGTGTTTATGTCTTCAACAAACAACATGTGTGGTGCCTCCTGAATTCCAGAAGGTGCCAGTGGAAGAGGCTGTGATAACCACAACTGAGGCTAAAATACTTCACTGTGGCTGGGAGACAAGTATTTTAAAAAAACAGAAATGTAAAAAATATATATATATATATATATATATATATGTATAACATATATTTAATTATTAAATATATAAATATAAATGTAAATATATAGAAATATATATAAAGTATTAAATATATATTAAATATATATATTTAAATATTTATATATAGAATATTATAATCACTCATTTTCTATTCAGCAACAGTGAAGTGTCTTGTGACCAATAGAAGCCTCCCTGAGCAGGATACCAAAGGACCACAAGCAGCTTGGCCAGGACTATAATAACTGTACCTTTACAGAGCAGTGGGAAAAAGAGACACTGAAGTATATTTTGCAATTAGAGAACAGAAGCAAGTGATAGTTTGAGAAGACTAGGACTATCTATCTCCCTCTGAGTCCAGGTTGATGTTAGCAATTTAACTTGTTAAAAATATTGCTCAGCACCTGCTCAGGGAATGGAGTTGAGGAGGAAAAATGGGTTTGGTGCTCAGCTGAGAAGGTAATTGCAAATCAAGTTTAAGACAGCGAATGAAGAGCAAAAGGAGTTCGATCTCACTGAGAAAAAAATATCATTTACTACTTATTAGGCATGGCAAACCTAGAGTTTTCTTTGTGTTTGTGGCCTGAAAAACATAAAATATAAATGCTACACGATTTTCAGAAAAATGAAGTTTTTCATGCAGGAAGAATGGGGAAGAGATTTGAAGTTAAGTGTCAAGGTCATACTTTCTTTGTCCAATAAAGAATCATCTTAACTCTATTTAAAACTTTTTTCCCTCCTTGTATTTTTTTTTTTTTTTTTTTTTTCTTCCCCACTCCCCCAGTGTTCAAATAAGTAGGTGGAAGTATAATCTGAATATCATTTAAATGCTCAGCTTATGCAGGATGCTGACACTGGGGGAGAGGGAATAACAAAGACCAATGGATATTACTTGCTATGATAAACTATTCCACGTTGACAATTGTTTTAATAGACATAACAGCCTTGTGGAAATTCTAAATAATTTAGTCAGTTATGCTACACATGTATCTACTGGGTTTTAATTACATTTCAATCTTCTTGGGGTAAAAGGTGGTTTTTAATGCTCTAGCAAAGATGTTCAAATGCAGTGGAGGAATAATTTGCAAGAGTATTCATAGATTTCTTCACCAAAGGCCTTTCAAAAAACATGAATGTAGCTGTGGTTATTTTATCTTACTGCATAATTCTGACTGTAAGTAGAGTAATGGGAGCTGCTGACATTAATATAGATATTGATGCAACCTTCTCACAGTACAAAGTTAAGAACAGCAGGAATTATTTTCTCTGCAGTTTCTAAATTTTTGTATACATTGAAGCAACAATTGAAATGCCATTCTTAAATCTTATATAAATCTTAAATAAAGGGATAATTTGTTGGAAATTAATTGGATGATTTTTTGCTGAAGTATCCTAGATGTTTTTGGTGCAGTGCCATCTGCCTGATGAGGCAATTGAACCAAGGTCAAAGTCCTTTTCTCCCTGCTCCTATCCCTGACCTGAGCAGCCCCTGTGTTCTTAGAGGGTATTATAGTTTTTGGAGAAGGCAAGAGCACTTAAAATCAAGACACCAAACATTTTTGCTGTGGTAAAACACTCATGTCCATAAAAGCAGTGCTGCTGTTCCTGGAATTAAGTTTCTCCTCATCATCTGCACCAGGCATGTACCTGGTCTTCATGGTGAGCTTCCCCAAAACAGCAGAAACAGGAGCACTGGAGAGAAATCCCCTCTGGTGCCAGGGAGAGCCCAGTTCTTCTCCAGCAGCAGAGCACAGAGAAAAAGACTTTTGTCACCACGTGTGCAGAGTCAGTCTGAGCCCCTGCTGAAGAGGTAATGGGGTTTGAAGGGTGTTTTACCTTATTTTGTTTTTGTTCCTCAGGCTCCCTTCTTTGCCTTCCATGCATAAGAAATATGACACAATCCAGCACCCAAGACAGGCTGTTTGTAAAAGTGTTATTGCATTGCTTGGCAGTCTAAAAACTTAGGAGCTACTTAAAAGAACATAAGAGTCAAAAAAAACCAACCTCTTGAATGAATAAGCAAAATCACCATTTAAAAGCATAAATTTGGTCCATTGATCAATTTTACTGCTGAGAAAAGAAGGTTAAGAGGCTCCAGTTAGATTTGTTTGCTTAATTGATTTTGATTTTGATTTCTTACTTGCATTTTTAATAATATTTTTCTGCCTGGTAAACTCTGTTTGATCATCTTCAGAGAGAATACAGTTGTTAAAAAATTCATTACTGCCATTTTTTACTTGCAGGATTTTTAACAAACTACAGCTTGCTTTCCTGGGCAAGTAAAAAATGGTATTTATAGAAATATGTTGTGAAAATAAATTACCTGTCTCAGAATATAGGCAGATATGGCTTTCACTGATGGCCAGAAATAAAAAAATGCTTGATATTTTTATGTTCTACAGCATTACATTCTATCATGTCTTGTAAGGAATCTGTTTCTTCTTCATTTTTCTATTCTCACATTCTCTTCTCTTCTCTTCTCTTCTCTTCTCTTCTCTTCTCTTCTCTTCTCTTCTCTTCTCTTCTCTTCTCTTCTCTTCTCTTCTCTTCTCTTCTCTTCTCTTCTCTTCTCTTCTCTTCTCTTCTCTTTTTTCATGAATCCAGTATGACAACCCTAGTCAGTAGAAAAATTCAGGCTGAACTGTTGATATTGCGTGAGGCACAGCCCACTAACATTTCATGCACCTTCTTCCTGTTTCCATCCCCATGTCTCAGTATTTTAGCCCCTGAGGACTGAATTGGCTGAGGAAATGGGAGAGACAGAGTTTGCTGGAAGAGAACTTAATGAGACCAAATTGTAAAAAACTGGAAAATCTGGTGCACTGAGAGACTTTAGGTGGTTTTCACATCCCAGGTGACAAGATTTTTGCTCTCCAACAACTGATACTCTGTTCCATCTTTAGCAGCTAATTTAGGCAACTATTGTATTTTTCTATCAAGCCTGGTTTTCTCCACTATCTCAGAAAGTGAGAAATAAACACCTTGGCTAACCTTCCTTGTGCTTTTAATTCCATCTTTAATTGTCTACAGTTGGTTTCTTTTCTGTCTGTCCATGTCTGGGGACTTTGCCTACCTTGAGACTCGCTGCTGAGCCCCTCCTTGATGAACTCAAGCTTCCATTCCCTTTACTGACACAGAGCACATCTTTTCTCCTCTCCTTCTCCTCTATCTACAGCTTAAGATCTCTCAGTTTCAGACCTGGGAGCTGTTTCTTCGGGAATGTGTCATGAAATTTGATGCAGATGTCACATGAGTGTAAGGTCATATTCCTTACACAATGTAAATAGGCTTTGGCATTTGCAACTCAGGGAAAAGATCCAATTGCATTGAAAGACAGAAATAGAAAATGAGCCTTAAATTTTAATGCAGGCAATTAAATTCCACTACTGGCATTTTGAGATTAATGGTACAGTGAAACAGGCCCACTCTTTGTGGCTCATTCCAGTAAAATGGAATCAGATTCATAATATGAACATATGGAAGCAGTTCCCTTCATGTATATTTAAATTCAATATTAATATTTAACACTTGTATTCAGGGCTATGATTTTTCAGTCAAAATATGGCAAAGATTCCAGCAAAATATTCCACTGCTGCAACTCTAGAAGCAGTTATTCATTTCAGTGCAATTAATGTGGATTTAAAGCTGAAGCCAAAAGGAATACAACTGGTAGCAGACTGTCTATGCAACGATTTTAAATTTAGACTTTAACACCTCAAGATTCAATTTTTGTTCTAATGTGCCATTCACAAAAACGTTTCGTTATTTTTGGAAAAAGAAAATAAAACCTCTTACCAGAAAAGGAGTGGAATGGAGTAGCAATCTGCACTACCAGCCAGCAAATTCACACCAGCTGAGCTCCAGACTGCTGGAACAATTTGCAGAGAGGGAGATGTATCCATTGCCTGATTTTAAATGGCACTGTCAATTTCTGGCTCTGTCCAGTTATATTTCCTAAAGAAAGTCAGTAATGTTTCCTAGAGATAGTTCTTGAGCAAACCATCATTTCAAGTGTGTTGATCCACCTCCCATTATCTCCTCCTCCTCCAGGAGGAGGTGGGAGTGGGACACCATAGCCCTGAGGTTCCAGTGGAACCCTCAAGAATTCCCCTTTCCCACATTCCCCTCCATGTCATTCTGAGATCATCAGCTCAAAAGGCTGGATTAGCATTCCCCACAGGTGGCTGGCACTGAAACAGAGACTTTTTAGTCATCAGAGGGATTTTTCCCACTCCTGGAGCTGCTCAGACACCTGCATGTGCTGACCTCTCTGCTGATTTTGGTGGCAGTTGTTTGAATCCACATGTGACTGTTCCGAACTCATCCTTGAGAGAGCAACTCAAAATTCTGCATTTTGGAGCTGGAAAGGGTGTGCTAAGAGAGCCATCATGAGCCACAACAAGATGGAGCTGTCTGCCTTTGAGTTTGGGACTGCAGCTGATGGAGTTTGTGCAGTTCCTAGGTTGTGTATTCAGGCATCCTAAAATCCCAGAGTTTCAGAAGGTGTGGGTTTTAGGGAAGACAGCTCTTTGCAAAGAAAAAATCTTGTAAACAAAAAACAAAAAACAAAACAAAACAAAACAAAAAATCCCAAAAAAACCCAAAAACCAAAGACATTCAGAAGTGTTTGTCTTTACTGCTATTTAAAAGTACAAAAAAGGCTGAAGTAGGCTGAAAAAGGCTGAGAGTAGTTTCAGCACAAAGTGGGGAGTTAAGAGCCTTTACTTTTTCTTTCTCTTTTTGTCAATAGAGATGTATTCACTGTGGATGTTATGTGCTTTTAGTCTATACACACTTTGATTTTCAAGTTTGCAGTTATCTCCAAGAGATCCCTGCTCCCTGTAGGCCTGAAGAAATCTATCCCACCATTAACATGACCTGCTTCTAACATGAATATCGTGGTGTTAACTTAAACTAGCAACATAAGAATCAAAACAATCCATTAATTCCTTATTCATATTATCTATGGGATATTTAGGCTTTTAATGTGCTCAGAAGACTACGTTCTTTTTTCTTAATGATGAACAATCCCAAAAATAGAGGGCATATAGAATGCAGCAGAGAGTCTATGTTTTACCTGTTGCTAATTTTTTCCCAAGTATTTACCTAGCACCGAACAAAAAGTGGTTTTCCACAGCAATGTAGAATGGCTAAATAATACGTGGACCACTAGAGATAGGTAAGCAGTGAGAAAAATCAGCACTGGAAAAAGACACTTTACTGGTATAAAAACTGTGTTCTTGTTTATCCCACAGTCTCAGCCAACAGTCTGAGAGAGCTGGGATCATTCAGACTGAAGAAAGAGAACACCTTCTGAGGCCTTCTGCTACTTCAAGGGGACTGCCTACCCATGTAAAAAATCCCTATTCCTCTATTTTATAAGCCTTGGGTTTTAGCTTTTATATTTTTCAGAATCTCTGCTGCTTAGTGTGTAACTCTGAAACTTCATATTAGGTGTTAGTAAGTTCTCTTCATGGGGTCATTAGACAAAACAATCCCTTCCTAGTTAGAGAATCAAGGACAATGGGTCCCCAAAAAGCAGAAACAGCATGGAAGTGAAGGGGGCAAGCCAGGGGGATGAGACCTCATGGCCTGGGGCTGTGGTTGGACAATTGACCCCAATATGTAGATGAACCAAAACTTATAAAAGTGTAAAAACTCGTGATTGGGATCCACCTTGGATTTGATTTGGGTGTAGCCCTGGCCAGGCTCTTGCACTGCCCAAAGTGCATCCTGTCAGTAAATATCTATTTTATTCCTTTTGCTCTTTTTGCACAGGGCTTGGAGCAACCTGGGAAAGTGGAGGGTGGCCCTGCCCATGGCAGGGGTTGGGATGAGATTTTCCTCAAGGTCCCTTCCAACCCCAACTCTTCTGTGATCCTATGATTCTCAAAACTTCTCAAATCTTTATATCCTCAGCATATATAGAGATATATTTTAAATCCCCATTACATCGCTGCAAGCATAGTTATAATTCTGTGATGGACTGCACTCAAAATAATTGGGTTAAACATGCACAAAAAAAGCAATGTGTTTGGAAGTTTTACCAGATTTCTGACCATTTGTAAAGAAAACATGAGAGAAAGAACTCTATGGCAGCTATTAGTTTCTTTTATTTTTTACTTAATAGAAAAAAAACATAAATGGTAGTGTGTTTGAAGATCACAGTTAACAACTTAACTAGGAAGAAATAACTAAAAACTCAGTGGATTTACAGCACATATCAGAAAATACAGTAATCACTTAGGTAGCTGGCCTAAGGGAAAAAAACTTAAGTGTTTTACAGAATGCAGAAAAAATTCTGTAGCTCTCTTCCACAACAAAGTGTGAAGGTTGAGACAGAAATGGAATCAGGAGCAGAACGCATAAAACAATATAAAATAAACCTCTCACATCTACTAGAATCATTGTCTGGAGTGTGATCTCTGATTTAAAGGAAGTTAAGCCCAACATCTGTTAGAAGACCAAAATGCTTCAGGGAATGGAGAGATCTAACCAATATTGAATAAATTAAAGGATTTTTTTTGTTTTGGTTTGTTTGGTTTTGGTTTTTTTGTCCATTAATATTAATACAATAAGGTAAAAACATCAGTTTCAGAGCACTTCTCATTAGCCCATTATGCAGCTCTGGTGCTGCTGCTTCCCTGAAACCTAACTCTGGATTAAGATTCTGACTGTCTTGACATTTTGGCTTTATATTTACAGTGGATAATAAATTGAGTTCATCTCAGTATTGTTGTTTTGAAGTATTTTAGACATATAGTCTTTTATATAGACAAGCTGAAAGTAAATGCTGGATTTCTTATTACTTTCTTTTACAAATGTTTACAGTCAGAGCTCAGACTGAAACATGACTTCAAAATGTTTTCTCAGGGATTTAAAAATGTAATTTTGAAAATATATATGTAGATATAGATATAGATATAGATATAGATATAGATATAGATGATATAGATATGGATAGATTAGATATAGATATCTATATATACACACAATTTCATGGCCAAACCTGGGAAAAATGAATCTGAATTGCATTTTTATTTTTTTAATTTTTTTTTTTTTTTTGTACTGAATTTAAAGTCTCTGACAATCTCTTTGAACATTTAGTTCTGAAAGAAGTGTGAAATCACAGTTTAATTGCAGACAGTTTTAGCACTCAATTTGGAGTCCTTTGAAACCTGAACAGAGCTGAGCCCCTTCAGCCCTGTAACAGATAAACAGTTTGCAGGCCTTACATGTCTGGCTTTTAATTACATCTACAAAATAGTTACAAAAATGTTTTCTTGTCTTGACTTATCTATTTGGGGTGCAAGAAGCTCAAGAGCTCTGCAGAGATGCGTTTTAACAGCTCTCAGTGCAGTCACTCTTTCTGTCACTCCCAAAACTCTCAGGAGCTGCAGATGCAACACAAATCACTTCAATCCTTTTGACAACTGGTACAAGTTCCTGTATTTATCATTCTATTCCAGTGACACTTCCAGAAAGTCACAGTCTTTCTATACAGTCTTTATATTTGGGAAAAATACAAAATAAAAAATCTTCCTTTCTACAAATAAAATTGTTTCCTGGAAATACATTGTTATCTGTTGAAATGCTGTCAAGTACTAAGGTTAACATCCTGATAGCACCAATCACATTCAAAGTCACAAATATCCACCAGCAAGCCTCCTCCTCCAGACAGATGCTTCCAACTCACTTGCTGTGATGGACAGATAGAGGTAATGGATCTGCACTGCTGACTGAGAAGTCTTGTGAAAATTTTAAAGCTTCTACTGCCTCAATCAGACTTAGATGTCTTCCAGCACTGAATAAGTATCTATATTAAAGTCATACTATTGTGGGTATCTTGTTTCCTTAAACCTTAACAGGACATTCCTGTTGCAAACTGGAAAAAGCAAAACCAAAACCAAAACCAAAATGCTCACAAAGACAACATTGTGATGAAATGATGAAACATTTCCAGAAGGCAGTGAAGGCAGGCTGAAGAGACTGAAAGAAGAGAACCTGAAAAGGACAATTAGAGAAATAAAATGGAATGAAGATTTCACATTATGCTGCTTTGGGCACAGCAGTCTGACCCCTGCGAATTTTATTTAATTTATTTTAACGTAAAGTAATATAAATTTTGATTATTGGAGGGGGAAAAGGGGACATTATTACATAACACTGAAAAAAAAAACTTCTCTTCCCCTTCACATGCTCAACTTCAAACATTTGTTCCTCCACCTTCAGTCTCAGCATTCCTCACCTTCAATGCCCATAGTGCTCAGTCCCTCCTTATCCTCTCTTGCTTTCTGTTTTTGCTCACACTGCAACAGCTCTCTGACACCCAAATTATCAAAGTACTTAATGCAGCAATTATCAAATAAAACTAAATTTGGATGGAATGCTGTCTTCATGCACAAGTATTTTGGTGAATTCGTGTCCTGTGCCAAAATAAGGGCTACAAAAACTTTAAAAAGCCACCTCAAAACCAAACCAACACAACAACAACAATCAAATAATCAAACAAAAACTGAACCCCAAATACAAAGAGAAATCCAGGCTGGCATTTTAATCTATCAAAGACTGAGTGTGGAATTTCAGATGAGAACCACCTTTATTAAAATTATGTGGTAACCTTAATTCTGCTTTAGTAATAATTTAGTGGATAGCTTTTTTTTTTTGTTTTTTTAAGAATTCCAACTTTTGTCAGTTGAGTAGATAAATATTAAGAATTAATTATAGTGATGGTGCTTTATATTATAATTTAAATTTAAAATATTTAATATTGTTATTAGTATTAAAGAGACTGGCAAATCTATGCACAGTCTTGGAGGTATCTTTTTCAATAATTTAGATTCTAAATTTTCCTTCCCTATAAATACCAGGAAAATTATCAAACGCCATCTGATGTCCAGTCTTCATGAAAAACTTCATCTGCTGCTGATTATAGGTGCATAAATGGCAAAATTCAAGGGATAGGAAAAAAAACAAACCTTTATTTTCTCTCTTTCTTTCTTTGTACTCAGTTATTCCCCTCTTTGGATCAGTTTGCAGACACTTCTGCAGAGCTTTTTCCATGAATCTTGTTCCAGGTTTGTGCAGAATCTCTTTATACACTGCTACACTGAAAAACTGTTATAGTGACCCTGCAATGAAGGAATTTTTCTTTATTCAAGGGTTTCCCTCATCTTAAAGGAGATGCAAAAAAAAAAATAAAATAACAAAACCGTTTCACAGGTTTTTCAAATCTTGAAATGCTTACCCTTGCTGCCAGTTGTAACAGATATCACCAGTGCAATAAACCTCACATTTATGAGACCCAAATAACAAATGGGAGGTCAGATGCACTTGCAGGGAAATTTTCCTAGATGTACTTCCATTAATTAATGTAAATAGAAATAGAAATAGTAGCAGCTACCCAGACAAAGTAGTATCAAGTAAAATTACAGATATGTGAATTGAAGACATAGAATATAACTTTTTATGGCATATCTGAATTTCCTATTTTACTTTTTCTTTATTTTTCATAAGTTTGCATGCTTGTGTTAACAGTTAATTTTGGGACACCATGTTGAAAAGATTATAGAAGAAAATAAGACACCAATGAAATAATTTCCCCCCCTGCCTGCTCTTAACTATAACTAGACTATTTCAAGACAATGGTTTTTTTGTTCATGGAGGGGTTTTTGTTAGTTTGTTTGGGGTGTTTTATTTTATTTTGTGGCAGGTTTTGGTTTGGTTTGTTTTGGTTTGGTTTGGTTTTGGAGATGTGGCTGGCACAGATTACAGACATGGCTCTTTTGAATGCACAGAAGCAAGACTTGTCCTAGGAGATCCCAGAATGGTTTGCATTTCCTCCTCACTTTGTACAAGGCAGGACTGGATTCTTTGCCTCTTTTACCTCTCTGAAATGTGAAACACCAGATGTATTTGCCTTTGCTGCACACATTCCTTGCAGAATTGTTTCAAAAAGCTGGAGATTTTAGTGAATGAATCAGTAAAGTATTTTTTTGCCTTTGCCTTCTATCATATAGAAGTGGTTTTCTCATGAAAAGCAGGTGCTCTGAACAAAAGCAGTAAGTCCTACGAATTTAGGACTCTTCTCACTCCTCACTGTTTATTACTTTTTGTTTTTTTAAAAACTAAGCGAAAAAAGCTGTGACTACTGAAAATTCATGCTGATAGGATGAATACAGAACTGAGCTTCCATCCTTCCTGAGATATTTGATTTCAAAACATGTATACTACTAAGGCAGGGACAGGTCCAACCTCATTAGGAACTACAGTGAGGTCCAAGCACTGGTCCCTTGGGGCAGCCACTGCCACTCCAGACCTCATGTTTCTTTTACATTTGCTTCAAAATATATTTCTCTCAGACTGGACCCAAAATACAATTTCAAAAGTTATGATTTTGTCCTATGGCAAATGCTGAGTTTTGTGTTCTATCAAGTTTTCAGCTGGAGAAGAGAGACTTGAAGACCTTCAACAAAATTTGCTTTGCATTCACAGAAGGAGCAAGCTATGTACCTATCGATTTTCCTTCTTTATTCAGAAGAAGCTGACATAGCCAATTTTCTATTTAAGTATTCATTGCTAGCAAATTCTTTAGTCATGAATACAAAGCAGTTTTATTTGTAGCTTTCAGCAGCAATCCCTTCAAAATTTCCCTTCCTGGGCAGGCGTGTCCCAAATCTGCATTTAATACCTCAGCAAATTTTTTCATTGCTGAAAAATATAAAAATTCCTGGATATAGTATTAACCACCTTTAAGCCCTTTCATCAGATAAACATGGAATTCCTTTTCCCTCTGATGTAAAATCACTACACCTTTTTAACCATTCTGGAAAACATCAAAACAATATGTCATTTGAAGCTTTTGGTATGGTGAGTAAATAGTGCATTCTGAAGATAAAGCAAGTTACTTTTACCTGGTGCTCACAACTACAAACTCAGCTACCAGCTCCTGGAAGGGCTTTAGCTCCCAAATGAGAGCACAGAGCCTGAGCAGCACTGCTCCTGCAAACACTTGACCAGGAGAGGCTGGACATAAACAGTGGGAAAAAACCCAAGGCTTCCATCTCTGCACAGCCCCACAGACAGCCTGCCAAGGCTACTGTTAGTTAGGAAAAAAGTCCTCTTTGGTATTTACTAATGGCCTTCCCTCTCAGAGAAAAAAGCAGGGAGGGTGACTGGATATATTTAATATCCAAGTCTATAAAATAATTTGGTTGAGCATCAACATCTATTAGTTATTGTTAGCCGGGTAAAAAGCACTGTTTATCTCTAATGTTAAATAAATAACTGTTTCAGATAAAGTAGTGATGTGAAATGCTTTCAGAGAGCTAGAAGGAATAATAGAATGCTAATTGAATACATTATTTTATGGGGTCACCAGCAGAAAAGTACAGTCTTGATAGAAGTTATGTAAAAGATTCATTAGGACTTTAAATATATTTTTGTCATTTGTAATTGCCATGCTACCTTAACTGCAGCAATAAAAGCTTGCACTGTCTTCCATTAAGTGTGTTATTGTTCATATAATCAAGAGCTAAAAACAATATGCAAATGTAGGGACTGAGCAGTAATGAATGCTTTTAGTTATCACTGTCTTGCACAGAAATAATGGGATAAATATTCCATAATGGATATGTTCTTAGAGAACAAGTCTTTGGCAAGGAAATGCTTGTTGCTACAGAAACTTGAGGGGTTTTTTTCACAAGAAGTAAGTTTTGGAGGAAAATGGCTCACATGACCTTTGAAATATGTTTCCCCGTTTCTGAAGTGCACCTCGATATTAGCTCCTGGAACCATCTGTGGAAGAGAAGCATCACTGTCCTCCATGAATTATTCTTTTTCTTTATAGGAAGAAACTTGGGACAGCAGACAGTGTAAGGTGACTGTCCCTTTTGTAAGGAGATGTCCAAGGGCTCCTGGAAAATGGGTGCTTCTCACTGTTAACATAAGCAAAATAATCAACTTCTTTCTCTCCTTCCTCCCTTCCTTCTTTCCTGGAATCCTTCCTTCCTTCCTCCCTCCCTCCCTCTCCCCTTCTCCTTCCCCTTCTGCCTCCCTTTCTCCTTCCCTTTCTCTCCTTCTCTACAGCCATTTTCCTCCTCTTCCATATTTTTTCCTGACTAGGAAAGCTGCTCCAATCTTCAGTAATGCAAATTTTCAGTTTCTCTCTGTCCCTAATTCCAAAACCTGATTTTCCTTCTAGTGCAGTATGTGGAGTAACCCTCAGTGCCCCCAGCTTAAACCAGCAGTCAGCAAACCTCTATTGTCTTCTCTCTGGGCTCTCTCAGGTCTTTCCACAAGACTCCTCTCTTTTGTTAGTGCACTACTGATTCCACTCTAAGTCAATTTGATGCAGTGGGCTCAGTGATTTTTTTTTTTTTCTTGTGCAGCTAAGTCATATCCAGAGTCTTGAAGGAGCTGTATCAAGCCAAGGTTGCTCTGATCAAGACACTTCCTGTAAATCTCTTCTAGGGTGGCTTCCTCCTGTGAAAGGCAAACAGCACTACTTCAGAACACAGTGTCATAGCCTGAAATGATGGAAAACAAAAAACCCCACAACTCAAAAACTCCAAAAAATCCCCTAACACTGGGAATAGAATAAGCCTCAAACTATGTCTTCAGTGCACTGTAAAAGCATAGGTAGATGTCTCAAAGTGATTTTGATTGTGGGACTGAGCTTTATTTATATTTCCTTATTTTTGAATGTTATGTTTGAAACACAAGATGTTTCAGCCCTCTTACTGAGACTGTACATACATTACTGCATACATCCAAAGAAATTTTTGGGGAGGGAGGATGTTTGTACATCTAAAAGGTGTATTAGGACACCCAAACCTCCACTGTGCTCACAAAGGATTGTTTTCTTTGTTCAGTATATATTTGGGGCCACACGGGTGTGCATTTAGAGCAATATACGCAGGAATATGGAAATTCTGTATTTGTTAACACGATCTGTTAATAAATCTGATTACATAATTATGAAAGGCTTTGGAAAGGTAAAAATTGCTCTTCTAGTTTCAATTCTTATTTTGTGAAGCAAACAACAAGAGACCTGATTTCCATTCAGCTCTTAGAAACAAGAAGAAATTGGTGTGTAGTGGTTTACAAACCAGCCAGGCAGCACAACAATGAGCACTGGAATAAATTAAATTAATGATGTGCTTTCCACACAAGACAGCATTTGTCCAAAATAATTCTGCTAGCTATAATTATTGCCTTGTCTTTTATTCAGCTATTAATGCCAGAGTCTGTTGCTGGTGGCAAGGATGTGAGGTGAGACCCTAAGCTGTGTCCTCACAGCACTGTGTAATATGCCACTGGGGCTTTCTGCCTCTTTGCCCATTCTCTTCCCTCTCTACCTCATGGCTATGAAAGCTAAGAAATTATTTTACTGTTTCACCTAAGAAATCTTCTGAGTCCATCTCACTCCTTAGAGATAAGAAGGAGCTGAAATCAAATCAACATGTCGTTTAGGAGGTCTCCAGGGCCAATGAGACAGCAGATACACTGAGCCACAGGGCAGAGCCACACTTTTCTCCCCCAGAGCAGCTTCCTTTGGTTGCTGAGGAATCTCAGGTTCATCTGAAAGTCAAATAGCAACAACATCCCTGAAACCAGTTTTTTTGCAGTGAAGCAAAACCTGTTAATCTGATAAGCATATAAACTTTCTGTATCTTTTAGAAGAGGCTTAAGCAACAGCTACTTCAGTTTCACATTTCTGACCTCGTCTCCTGCTTCTGCTTGGAGAACGCTGTAGCATTGACTACACATTAAGGCTGTCCAGCAATGCCAGGAAACCTGACCTCCTCTCCCAGCTGGGTCCCATAAATGTGGCTGGAGATATTAATGATGATAATCACATCTCAGGAAATTATTGCCTGGCAGCAAGGTGCAGAAGGGAACTGGCAGCCAACCTGCAGCTGCATAGATGACCTTTCAACACGAATGTGAGCAGAGATGAAAGAATCATATAAACATTAATTATTAAATGACTGGAAAGGTGAACAAATATTAGTTCACTTCCCTTGGACAAGTGTAACTGGACTGTTCTTACGAAAAAGAAAAAACAAAATTGTAGCTGCAGAACCATCAAGATCAGGACCCTGTTCCTATTGCTCTCTACTAATTCACTTAAGTAAAAGCTCTTCTCCAAAGACTCTGTGTCACAGCCTCATGCCCATATTCTTCAACCTAATCTTAACAATGAGCCTGAATGAACCTGCTATGACTTTAGGAGTCTGGATCTTTAAGGGTTAGATTCAAACATGTGCAGCTTCTCAACTTATGTGCACCATTCTTTAACACTTTGGCTTCAATTGCATGCATAAAATAATAATAAAAGAATATTATGATCAATAGCTTGAGTCAATGCGTTCAACAATCACCTGGAAATAAATATTTACTGGAAGAGGTAAATAAAGTTCTTATACTTTAAAATATGGCTCTTTACAGAAAAATAAGAGTAGAGGGAGATGATAAAAATCATAACTGAGAAAATAAATCAATAACTGCAACATAATTGCATTTGTTCCTGTTTCAGTCAATGAAATATCTTAACCACTGGTCCCTGTAGATGTGAAGGCAATTAATATACATAACTCAAGAACAACTCTGGCACATTTATAGGAAGGAATCTCCTCCTTTCTTCTGTAAAAAAAAAAATGCTTATTTAAGGCTGACATTGATGCATTACCTGCACTGGCACTGAAAATTCATTTGACAACAGACATTTTGATTTGATTTGATAGCAGATTTCTTGGCATGAGGAAGGAATATACTATTACAGACCCTTCTTTCCTTGCTATAGCACAGATCTGTTTGCTACTTCATAATTTATTTTTGCATCTGTCCCTTGTTTGTAATGATTGTGCAAGACACATTCAAGGATGTGAGGATAATGGATATGGAAACAGAATGTGTCTTTACCATAGGTTAGTATGGGATGCATGCAACAGTTAAAACTCTTCACCTTGATCCCATTTCCCAAGAGTATTTTAAATACAGATGTTCCTTTCAGCTTTTTCCTTTCTTTTTTTTTTTTTTTTTTTTTTTTTTTTTGTCTTTTTCTTAGGGAATTATTGATTATAAGAATAAGCCAGATTTTGTTAGGCATGATTATTTAACACATCGGTAGAGGTTTAATAATGGAATTTTTGTTTTATTCAGCTTCTTAATTGTAGAATCTTTCCCAGAACCTGTGTAGAGGAATATAAAACTTCAGTGAACCCTGAGAGCTTTCAGTCTGGTTCCTGCCACTTTTCACTCTAGAGGATCTGCAAATTGGAGCTGAAATCAAACCTTGCAAGCCCAGCAAACAGCAGATTTATAGGGAGCTGCAAAAATGACTTTTTTGTTGTAGTTGCTTTTGTTTGTGTTTGAATTGTCACAAAGTCCAATAAATTGCTCAGTTCTATCATAGTCAGAGGGAGGAAAGGCTCATGGCTGGGCAAATGAATTACTCAGTATGATCATTAATATTTATTTCACAGTTTTCATTTTGAGCTCTTAGGAAGCCTTTAAAAGTTTCAGTGAGTTTCTATGAGTAAGTGCATCTTAAGAAAGAAGAATTAGCAAGTTGTTTCCCCTTTAATTAAAGTTATCTTCTCCATTGCAACCATGACAGCATTAGGGGAATAATTTCCTCGTGCACTCTAGCTACATTTCACAGAGATAAAATACATAGATCAAAGATCTAAGATCAAAGACCAAGATCAAATCCACTAGAGAATTTTCTAATGGTAATTTTATCTAGTGTAGGCAAATATCACTCCTCACATTTACAATTTTTTTTATTTCAATTGTCCATTTTCTCATCTTTTGTGTCCTCCAGCATTCTTACAGATGTCACGATATTTGCTCTGGACTAGGCTAAAGTTCCACTTAGCTGACCATCTTGTTTAGAACAACACATGCTGTTTATTAGCAGGGCAAGAAAATAGTTTTCCTTCTTGGACAATGTGTTAAGGCATTTATTTCTTGTTGTGGGAAGTCTCTGCAGTTCAGAACACCAAGTTTTGGGTGCTACCAGTGTGTTGTTTGGCAAGTTCAAATAAAGTGTCCATTTCCTTCTGGAGTTGTTCTTTTTGTGCAAAAATAAACAGATTGAGGTCCGGCCACTGGATACAGAGAGTTTTGTTGGGAAAGAGACAATATTCTGCCTGATTGCTTGAGGAGATATTGTGACAGACTGGAGGCATACAGTTCAGGATGCTGCCTACACCAAGGAGACGATTTAGGATCTCCACATCTCAGTGAAGAAGGTGAGGACCAAACAGGTAACAAGTAAAAGCATTAGGTTCAAATGGCATGGTCTCTTTAAAGGACACATCTCTCTCTTTGTGCATACAGGAATGTCTTCCTAAACTCTCCTAAAGCTATAGAGTGAGAATACTCTTCACTGCTTCTGATACACCAAATTGCATTTTTCCAGTCTACAGGATATTCAAAGGCAGCAGGTTCTGAGGACTCAAACTCAGAGCAGTTAAAAAAGACTAACTTCCATACCCAGGGAATTAATCTTCTCAGAGTTTTATCTATACATGTGTGGTAGCTCAATGTTCAGAAAGCACACCAGTATTAGGGTTATTTACAAGCAAACATAGGCCTGTCTTCCAGCTGCTATGAAACATTATCTTAAATCCTGTGTTCAGTTTTGGGGTTTTCAATTCAAAAGGATTGACATTTCAAAAAGGAAGTACATTGAGGGACTGGAGTGAGTCCAGAGAAGGGAACAGAGCTGGGGAAGGGTGTGAAGCACCAGGAGTGGCTGAGGGAGATGTGGGGACTCTGCCTGGAGCAAAGGAGGCTCAGGGGAAACCTTCTCCTTCTCTACAACTCCCTGTCAGGAGAGTGTGCTGAGGTGGGTGACAGTGTCTTCTCCCAGCGAATGAGAGGAAATGGCCTCAGGTTGTGCCATTAAATACTCAGATTGGATATTAGGGGTTTTTTTTCCCCCACAGAAAGGGATGTAAAGCATTGGAACAGACGGCTCATGGAAATGGTAGAGCCAACAGCCCTGGAAGTGTGCAAAAAATGTGCAGTTACAGCACCCAAGGACTTGGTTTAGTGGTGAACATGAGATAGTGATGCTGGGTTAAAGTTTGGATCTGGTCTTAGAGGTCTTTTCCAAGTTGAGCAATTCTGACTCCATGTTTCTGGCACCCTATTTGTGCCACAGACCTATTCATAAATACCTAGAACGTATTTTAGTTGGTTTTTAAAAAATTTTTTTTCTTTTTCCCTCACAACTCTGTTAAGCCCCTGACAACACACATGAAATGCTGGCAGTATTTTCAGCATTGATGTCTTCCAACCCTCTTCCTTCAGCTCTGCCAAGGCCCAGCACAGAGTGAGCAGGGACTGCTCTGTCAGTGGGGCATCCAAATGCTGCTGCTGAAATTCCATTGGAGGCAGCATGGAAAAACCCTGGCAATAGATGATGGAGGGGGAAAACAGAGTTATAAAACAAAACACAATCCCTTCAAAGGAAAGAATCACTGCCAGGATGCTCACATCACAGACCCCAGATTGTTGGGTCAGCTATGAAGGCCAGGATGGACTTTCTGATCCAGAAAACAGCTGAACATCACTAGCAGGAGGATTCCAACACGGAACAGAAAGGAATCAGGATTTTCCCCAGTTTCTGTATATGGGGAAGGAACAGAGAAGGAAACAGCAAGTATTTATTGCTAAGTTTGCCCATGGCATTCATCACAAGGCTATTACTATTTAATATGATTGCATTCAGTAGAGCCTTGGATCAATAGAGTGCTAATATGTGCTTTGGAAGCATTGAAAGACAAGGAAGAAGACTCTGCCCCAGATTGTCTTGTGGATGTCTGGAATCTTGTGAATGCTTTTGATGAGTGTGTGTGTGTGTGTGTGTGTGTGTGTGTGTCCCCTCGGATGTAGAACCTGCTGTTTTCACAGTGCAAGCCTTGAATCCCACAATCTGCACTTCAAAGTTAGAGGAAAGGAGCCAGAAAATTTAAAAAATCCACCAATGTGTTGTATCTGGAAAACTGGTCTGGAAAACTACACATTAAATAATAAACTTGAGCTGTTGTGCATTCAGCCTAAAGCTGTGCTTGTCTTGGCAAAGACATCTGAGTGGTTTGGTCCCTCTGGAGAATGGAAATGATCTCTCAGCTAAATGGAAGTTGTGGGGCTGTCTAATTCACTGGTTTAATCTCTCTTCACCCAGTCAGCTGTAATGGCCTGAGGATCACACAGAATGGGAAGGTATAAACACCTTTTTGCAGTGCAGCTGGAAACCAGAGAGGCTGTGCAAGGGCATCTTAAACAGTCCTAGAAAACCAATATTTAACACTTGAATAGCCCTCCTTGTACCAGTGAGTCCAGACACCAGCTGAAAGATAAGTAACATAACATTTTGTAATTCCTTACACAATTAAGTGTAAGTAATTAAGACAAATGCTACTTGGAAAGAAGGACAAGTTTTTATTATGTT
The DNA here is from genome assembly GCF_029582105.1 of Oenanthe melanoleuca. Taxonomy (NCBI): domain Eukaryota; kingdom Metazoa; phylum Chordata; class Aves; order Passeriformes; family Muscicapidae; genus Oenanthe; species Oenanthe melanoleuca. The sequence continues at coordinate 17,523,037 of NC_079362.1, read as the reverse complement.
CATATATATTTAGTTAATCTCCTCTCCTATCTTTGCCCTATGCTTTTTCTCTACAGTATTTTTTCAGAAGCCTGAAAAAGTGTTCACGAGAAAAAAACATATTCCTTCCCCCTCCAGAGACAGGAGAAATCAGGAGAAAATTTGAGTTCTTTTTCTAAACTACACAGCATCATTCCTAGTCAGTAGCAACGGAATTTTTAACATTACAAGTGTTTAATGCTAGAACAAAGTAAATCCAAAATGAACAACTAGGTCCAAGCCTTCAGCTTGGTCATACCTGGCAGTTTGGATACAGGACGGTGACCTTCATGATAATTTCCTCACTCTCATGTCATAATTATCTTCTGAGTAAAGCTATAACTTTAGTTCAGGTTAAGCATCTGAATAGTGTGAATTAAATTAATATTACATCATAGAAAATTTTAGAAAAATAACATATGGCCTTTAATCTAGTGCTGACAAAGGATGATAATAGAAACACAAGGCAGAAGGCAGAAGTTTACAAAACTGTTCTCCAGAGTTTAGGTTTCCCATTGCACACAAGTACTGCTGTAACAAATGCAGTCACTGCTGATGTTGCTGCCAGATTCTCAGCTGACAAAACCTGGCATTAAATAAATTCAGTCAATTGAATATTATACTTGTTAAACAAATCTGTGAGCTTGTTTGGTTTTTTGTTTGTCTGGTTGGTTTGTTTTATGTCCCTTTGGCAAAACCAAAGCTCACAGTGGTTACTAAATTTGCTTCTAGAGTTATTTAATTTCCACCCTTTTCAGGTTTTGTGCCTTGCTTCCCTCACTTGTGACAATCAGGAAACCTCTTGTGTTTATAACCACAGACTTCACCCCTGGAAATCTTGCTCAGAGCACAAGCTCAGTCAGTAGAGCACAGTCAGTCCCCACTGGCAGTGCTTCTCTCATTGAAACTACTCCCATGTTTTCTCTGTCTAACCAGCTGTTGAAGATGTTTTCCCTTTCCCTTCCAGAGCCCCTGCAGTGTGTTTGTGAATTCCTGCTCTTCCAGGAACAGCTTTTGCTAATCATCTGTATCTCAGAAAGTGGAACTGCCTCTGCTGGGCTGGGTGATCAGCATGAGCTGCACACCAGCCAGTCCCTAATCTTTGCATTTCGCTTGTTCCACCACAAAATATCCCCTCTTTCTGAACATTCTCCATTTCCCACAGCATCACCAACGTTTTGCCATTTCTAGGAAAATGCTGAGTTACGAAGAGAGTTGCACTGCCTGGCTGATGTTCTGGTGTGATCCAAACTAAATTTAATCAGTCCATTTGGATGACTTTTTGGGTGGTCTCAGTGATTGTACTGCCCTGTTTTTACTGAGTTTTGTTATACACAAGAGCCATGTGCAGTAAGCCACGCAGACTAGATCACTTTGCCTCACTGCCAAATTCTCCAGCCAGAGATGAGTAACAAGAAAAGCATGGGTGTCCAAATGTTTTCCTGCAGGGAATAGCAAAACACTTCTTTTCCTCAGCCAAACCTTTCCTCCAGACCAGGAGAGGATGTAGAGGGATGTGCTGTGAGCTCTACTCTGTTGTCAGAGATGTCAGCCCAACCCCTCAAACAATTTAAATTGACCATCAAACCTCAGCTCTCACCTGCAGAAGATTTCCTCATAGTTCACCAAATCACTTTGTTCTACATGACCTCTTTTCATCAGGGTACCTCATATGTGTTTTTGCATCTTCTACATAGAGTGACACCTGCTGAGCCAAGTTCAGAGTCCTTCCCATCCTGTAAATAATCCCCACAAAACTCCTGCAGTTTACCTTATCCAAAAGGTAGGTGGATATAAGTAATTTTAACTCCCATGTCAGCAAGTTGGACAAAAAAAATTATTCCACAGGGACCAGGACTGATACTCTGCCTAAGAGAATAAAGAATTAAACTCTCCGAACAGTTTCTCAGTCACAATAACACCAGTTTAGAGTTTAGCCCATTACCAGAAGATAAATTTTGGGCAGGACAGTAAGTGAAACACCAGTTTCCTGACATTGATTAGGTGGAACAGGAGTGATTTCACCTTATTCTGTAAATCTGGGAGGTCCAACAGAGTTCATTTATCCCTCTTTTCCCATCCAGTGGTGTTTACATCCATATTTTCTTTCTAATTTCCATTAAGAATCCAGTGTTGAACGTGGATTTCAGCACAGACTACGTGTCCACCCTGTATAAGAAGTGATACTTCCTCCAGCTGGGTTATGGTTTAGAAATGTTTGGCAGGCACTTTCAGAGATATATTTGACAGAGCATGATTAGCACAGCAGCTACTAAAAATCTCAGAGAGAGCACATTTCTCAGAAAAGTTGCATAGCTGAGGGATGCAATCCATTCAAAAATTGTCCGGGAAAAGCTCTATAAAGTTGATTAGGTAGGAGGGAGGAGCACAGACACTGTACTGAAACTGTCATGCATTTCTTACTCCTGTGTGGGTATCTCCTCCCATAAATGAAATATGCTCAATTTTTTTTTTCCTCACCAGATCTCGGCTAGCTCAGCATTTGGATGGAGTTGCAAAAGGCTGCTGTTGGTTAGACTGTGGATGCTGAAGCAATAAGCATGAGATGAAAGGCTGGGAAGCTTGGTTTGAAGCCCCTTTCTGCTGGAGCCTGGAGTACCTGCTGAGGAAAGCACCTCCTGCACACCAGCTGCTACAAACCCTCTTCTCTGACTATAGGAAATTGCTTATTTATGTATCAGCTCAGAAAAGGAGAATAATGACGCTTGAGAATTCCTTTCTGGAGTTTGTCTTGAACCCATAAGACTTTTCATCCTTAGAAGCCGAGACTAGATATAACAGTCAGGAAAGGGAAAAAATTGTGCTTTCTGAGGGCTTTATCCACAATGGAAACTGATTTCTAACAACGAATGAAGTTTTGAGTGACTGCTGTATACAGGCAATTGTTCCTTCTTCTTCCCTCACATCATGTAGCAAACAATTTCCTGTCCCCTTCAATAGATTTTAAACTATGTAAAAGCTGGAGTAGGAACAAAATGGAAAACCAGTATGTTGTTGGGATATGGGTTTCTTTTGTTCCTTTTTCACTTATGGAATTTTTTCCTATTGAGTTGTTAGGAAGCACTGGTGGCTGGGTACTTACTTGAGGACAGGGAGGTGGCCCAGCATCAGGGGAGGAGGGCATCTGGCGGCACTCTTATTTTTTGGGAGTTCCTCTCAGAGGGGCGGAGGAGCTGGACTGGTAGAGGTCAGGGTGGGACAGCTGCTGGCTGTGACTTTGGAGGAGGATGGCTGGAGCTGGTGCTTGGGAAGGGAGCTCACTGCTGGCACCAGAGCCCAGCCCAGAGCTGTTTCTTCTGCGTGAGGTGAGCCTCACCTTGTAACAGCAGCCACTGAAGTGGGACCTTACCAACACCCACCTCACTAAAAGAAGGACGTATCCTCATCCTTTGGGTTCCCGGGATCTCGGGCTTGCCCGTCTGTACCCTGCTGGGAGCCGAGCTGCCGCTGTCCCGTCCCCGCTGCTTCTTCGGCGCTGCTCAGAGTTCGCTCCGCGCTGCGGCCCCTCAGGCCCTGCCTGACCGAGTGCCGCGCTTCCAGGCACAGCTCGGGAGCTTCTGGTACATCCAGTACCCCACCCCGGGATTTCTGCTCGTTCCTGCCGCTCCCGCTCGGCGCTCCGGAGCCCTGCAGGCCCCGGGCCCGGCGCTGCCCCAGGGCTGCTGAGGCACAGCCTCTCTCTCCCGTCCGCTCCCGCCCGGGCCCGGCGCTGCCCCAGGGCTGCTGAGGCACAGCCTCTCTCTCCCGTCCGCTCCCGCCCGGGCCCGGCGCTGCCCCAGGGCTGCTGAGGCACAGCCTCTCTCTCCCGTCCGCTCCCGCCCGGGCCCCGCCGCCATCACCGCGCCCTGCCCGGCCCGCGCCGCACCTGCACAACCTCCTGGAAAAGTTTCACCCAGCAACTCCAGCAGCAGGCTAAAATAGCTTTCAATTTTTAGTCATCCTGGCTCAACACACTTGTTGTTAATCCACTGTGTACAAGAACACTCAATCACATTACTGAATGTCTGCCTAATAAATCAGCAGCCTTGTAGTATAATGTCTTATGAACTAGAATTGCCTCTTAATTAAGTTCTAAAGCAAACAGAGAGACAGAGTTGTGTCCTGGAGCAGCATTTCGGCTGCTCCGTCTCCACTGGAGCTAATGCTCGCTGCCAGTGCTCCCCTGGCACCCAGTCCAGATCAGAATACCAAGGGAAATTGTTATTAGACAGCAGATGTGCTCTGACTCAGCTGAAGGTCTGCATGCTCAGCTGGAGGCAGACACTCCATGCTGGACATTAAACAATGTGATTGAACAATGAGATTCATGCTCACATTGTGGTTTGGAAACTCAGGGTATTTGTTCTTGGGAAACAAGAGAATTTTCTCAAATATATTCAAGGTTACTTAAAAAGTGCAAGTCATTGTGACTGGAAGCCACTTATGCTTAAAGTCTGTAAGAATCAAACAACAAAGTCAAGAAACACCAAGGAAGAGTTTGGCACTGGAATAAAACTACCTAAAGTTCACCAAAATGCATGGAATACATTTGGGGGCCTGATTACCCAAGGCTGGAGAAAATGCTGGTCAGAATTTTGTGTCATTATAGTTTTGTGGCTGTAAAATGTAAGTAGAGGTACTGTCATCATTGTGACTGGTAACTGTGAAATAAATCTGAACTGACAAGGAAAAAAAAAAGAACATCAAAGGTATTAATACATTTTAAGGTCACTAGGGATTTTTGGGTTTCTTTCTTTCTTTCTTTCTTTCTTTCTTTCTTTCTTTCTTTCTTTCTTTCTTTCTTTCTTTCTTTCTCCCTTTCTCTCTCTCTCTCTCTTTCTTTCTTTCTTTCTTTCTTTCTCTCTTTCTCCCTCTCTTTCTCCCTTTCTCCCTTTCTCCCTTTCTCCCTTTCTCTCTTTCTTTCTTTCTTTCTTTCTTTCTTTCTTTCTTTCTTTCTTTCTTTCTTTCTTTCTTTCTTTCTTTCTTTCTTTCTTTCTTTCTTTTCTCCCTTTCTTTCTTTCTTTCTTTCTTTCTTTCTTTCTTTCTTTCTTTCTTTCTTTCTTTCTTTCTTTCTTTCTTTCTTTCTTTCTTTCTTTCTTTCTCCCTTTCTCTCTTTCTTTCTCCCTTTCTCTCTTTCTCCCTTTCTCCCTTTCTCCCTTTCTCCCTTTCTCCCTTTCTCCCTTTCTCTCTTTCTTTCTTTCTTTCTTTCTTTCTTTCTTTCTTTCTTTCTTTCTTTCTTTCTTTCTTTCTTTCCTTCCTTCCTTCCTTCCTTCCTTCCTTCCTTCCTTCCTTCCTGGAATCCTTCCTGGAATCCTTCCTTCCTGGAATCCTTCCTTCCTTCCTTCCTTCCTGGAATCCTTCCTTCCTTCCTGGAATCCTTCCTTCCTGGAATCCTTCTTTCCTTCCTTCCTGGAATCCTTCCTGGAATCCTTCCTTCCTTCTTTCCTGGAATCCTTCCTGGAATCCTTCATTCCATCCTTCCTCTCATTCTTTCATTTTTTTGGTACTCTGTGGATTTTTTATTTGTAGCCCCAGCAAGGTAGAGGATTTCTGGTGTAAACTTCAGGGACTGATTATTGATTTGTTTATTTATTTACACTGTGCTCATTTGCTTAGAGAGTGAATCAGTTTTGGCATGATCCTTCCCAGGCAGAGCTGTTATTGGTAGCATAAAAATAAATAACTGGACAATGGGCACAGGGCTCCAGTTCACATGAATATCAACCATTTCTTTGTGCATTTTGCAGGCAGGGGCCAGTTTTAATCAAGGGAAAAGGGACACATTCAGCACCAGGGGCTGGCCAAAAAAATTTACAGTTTTCCAAGAGACCATCATTGCTGGAATCAAATACAAGAATCGGGTAGAGATTATCTGTATTTCCAGAAAAGGGTTATGCACCTGCACTTGAGAGCAATGTGGGGCATTAGCAGTGTAAAATGATCTCAGGTCAGGGTGGATCAATAAAAGCATGTCTTACACAAAAGACATCATCAGTGCAGGCAAGACCTGAACTGGATTCTATAATTAAAGATTACTTTACAGTGCCTAAAAGCACTTTCAAATAATCCTATAGTGCCCAATGAAGACTTTATCTCTGGCATTGAACACTTAATGAAATTTAGTAAAGTCACATATGATTAATAACACAAATGGCTCTTTCTGCCTCCCAAGTGTGCAGGTAACCACAGAATTCTGTTTGAAGGCATAATAATAGTGTTGTTATGGCTGTGAGGTTCTGAAAATGTAAATGAGGCCACAAATGTGGGAAAAAAAAAAAAAAAGTTGTTTCTTCCTGTTGAGCTTGATTGCAATTACTCGCATTTCCTCCCTTCCCAGAATCGTACTCAGCTAGCTCAGACTTGGATTATGGCACACACTAAATCACAAGTGTGAAAACTCTGTTTGCATCTGGCATTCCTCCACTTCGATAGGGAACACCACACAAGATTTTTTCTTCAAATTATCTGCTCATTAGGTCCTGGGTGTGACTGGTGTCGATTCACTTGGAATTAAATCAGTAATGACAAACAGCCTGTGCTACCTGGCTGTTTTCTAATAGCAGAAGCCTTAAAAATAGTAAAAAAGACCAAAAAAATATAAAATAAAAGAGAAAAAAAAATCTTTCATTTGGTTTCTCAAGTGATTCATGTAAGGCTAGTTGCACTGAGATGCTGAGATACTGCTAGAAATGAAATTCGGTCATTTGCTACACAGTGATCTCCTACTACGGCTGAAGCAAAAGTGTGAGGTGCCTTTAAGGAGCATTTCAGGAGCAAATGTGTGCTTCATCACTCAAGAAATGGGAAAAAATGGTGTGATGGCATATTCCAAGTGGAACTGGTACTTAGGAACACCCACCACTTCAGGATGCTCAGAGACTGTGAGACCAGCAGAGTTCTTTGCAGAATTTTCGCTTTTCTGCTTTGGAGTAACTAGTCTTAAAACTAAGGTTTATATCAAAAATAGAGACTCCAGAATCCTGTGGATCCTTGGGTGACCAAAAGCTCCAGGCCCCTGCATCTCTTCTCTTGCCTGCTGCTTGTGTTGCATGTGTGGCACATTTACCTACACAGCGCTCACTAAGGAGCTGACATTGCTGTGTAACAATTGTTTGTTTTGTCCCTGCTGTGAATTGAAAGATATGAATAATTCCAATTATCATTTTTCTACTAGAGATTAATCTAAAAATTCTAAACAAACTTTTAAAGTTTTCTTCATTGGAGAACTATTAATATGCAGAAATTAAATGTTTTTCCTGTTTTTCTGCACTGTGTCTCAAACTTGTGTTTAGGACACCAATAATCACAACTTGATATTTGTTCATCATCTTTTATGAAGTGACCAGATGCAATCCCTGCATTTTGGCATGAACAGGAGTCATGCCACCATAGACAGGCAAGAATTACCTCCTATTTCTAGTTCTGCTGAAGAAAGACCAGACCATGAATGAGTGTATTGAGAGGGGATAATAAAGAATGTTCTGATGGCTAAACCTGCAAGTGATTAGCTAGCCTTGGTGTCACAGGAGTCCCTGGAAAATTCAGCTCTATAACCAAAAAATGAAGGACAAGCACCACTGGCAGCAATTTCTAAATGTTCTTGTCCACCACACAAAGCAGGGCTGGCTTTAAAGTTAGATCCAGCTTTGAAGTAATTCCATGTGGCACAGGGTCCTGTTTCAGGGAAGTACTGAATAAAACCATGGCTGGAGTTCCAGTAAAATGATTGTATCTCTGCTGGGTTAAAACCAGGAGCTTTGGATAGATGGGAAACAAATGTCTGTCAGTGCCAGACACGGTTTAGATTTTGGAGAGAAATCTAAAGTCACATGGAAAAATAGAAATGTCCTCCAGTTATCTGTGGCATTGATCCTATCCATAGTATTTGCTCTGTGTATGTGTGCTGTTTTGCACTGGGAGGTTTGCAGCATTTCTGCAGGCACTGATTGATGGAAAGTGCAATAATCTACCAAGGGAAAATCCTGCACATCTCCTGCAAACATCCCTCCACAGCCAGCACAATAGATCTGAGATGGGGTAAGAACAACAAAAAATGTCCCTAATTAAAATGGGGAAAAAAGTGTTTCTGAAATTCTTCTTTCCCAGTGTAGTAAATCTGATCCTTAAAAGGACCACACATAAAAAAAAAACCAAACATTAACTGCAGTGACTCCATGGAATGTCAGCGATTTTTTATGCAGAATATATTTCCTCAATGATTCAGAGTCTTTGGCTGTCCCAAGTGTGCTTAAGGATACAAGGTTTGGTTACCTGTGTAGTACTTTAAAAAAAGGCAAAAATTAGTTTCTGTATGTTTTAAAAGCAGAAGAAATTTGACACTTAAGGAAGACCAACAGCAGAGCTCTGAGCCACTGTAAAACACCTTAGAGAAAGACATTTGATCATGTATAATATTCCTCAGAAAATTTTCATGCTATTTGTTATGATCCAATTATTAAAATAAAATTAGAGACATGCCTTTGCCCAATTAAGGTGCAAAGGAGACTGTATGCCAAAGTCAATAGTATGGATTTTATTTAACAATAAATGTGAAGAAGAGAGAGAGACAGAAAGAAATCAAAAGGAAAAAAAAAAAAAAGTAGGGAGGAGAAAGAGAGTGACAGAAACAGATTAAGTAGAAAATACCACCACTCCATGGATCCAAACAATGTCCCATTGATCCTCCCCTTGTGTTCTTCTCTGTGGTGATGGTCCCACAAAACACGGAGTTCAATGGATTTAAACACATTTGGGCCAGGTGGGAATGCCCAGGTACATCCTCTGAGGAAGGGCAATTTGACAGTTTCTTGCATCAGAGGATGGGTCTACGTCACATTCAGGGCTCTGGTGGCCTCAGGAATGAGTCTGGGGGACACTTTTGGGTCTTTGATTGTTTATGACCCTTTTTTAGCTGCCTCTCATGCCAGTGTCCTGTGTGTGGCCTTCCCAGGGTGGGGAGTTTTAGAGCTGAGCTGGTTTGTGTGAAGGACAATGGGTATTCACTGCCTCTGACCAGAGATTATACACCCAATAACTCTCTCCCTATTTAATTCTGTTTTTTCTCTGGAAGAACAGTGGTAATAACTGGTAAAAAACCAATGCTAAATGTGCCCAAAGGAAGATAAACCATAAAAAAAACATCCCAGCCCTGTCTTGGCACCGAGCACAAGGGCTGCTTGGGAGCCACCACTTCCTACAGAGCAATGACAATGGTGGCTGTGCAGCTGAAGGGCTGGATCTGCAAAGCAGTTTTAGGGAACTCCAGTACTGAAGCTGTAGATTCCCCTGTGTCCTCCTCAGGCAGTTTCCTCCTACTATCCCCAGGTGGAAAGGAACAGACTTCTTCCAGCTGTGCCCTTACCCAGCTCTGCCACACTGGTGTTTCATGTAATGCAGACCTGCTGTGTGACACAATGCTGCATCATCAAGATCATGCCAGTCAGGAGATACAAAGGTGCCTATCCACCATGGCAGCAGGGAATGGTGTTCAGTTGAATTGAATTCACACACACTGTCTGACTCAGAAAGTCATTTGTCAGGCAGGATATCAAGCGTGGCACCCTGTTAAATGTGTCAGGAGTTGACCTGAAGCTGTTATGATTTGTTCATGGTGGTAGAGGTGAAATTTCACAGAAAGTGAAGTTTCGAAAGTTGTAGGTATTTGAAATTTGACTTTACGTAATGGTTCCTTCACTGGGTTTAATTTGCCTTTGCTTTTTTCTGAAATAAGATCATTCTGAATTTTAAGAAACTTTTAACTATAAATAAGCCAAAAATAGGGCAAATTTTTTTGGGGGAAAGTGAGAATGTTCTTCCCAGGAATGTACCGTTCCTAGACTTTAACTGAGGTCAGGTGGGGACTGTCCAAAGACTGGAACCACTTGGGTGTCAAGCCCAGAATCATGTGTGCTGTCAAGAATGAACCTCGGCAATCTCAAATCTAAGTGTGCAGAGTTGGTGCAGATAAACAAACAAGAAATGCTCTGAGCAGAACATCCCCATTCTCTCCAGGAGCATGGCAGTGACACTGCACCAGAGAGCAGTGGGGCACCGCCAGGAAATCTGTAACACTCAGAAGGGGTTGATTTGCCCTTTGCTTTGCTGCTGGGTGCTCCAGCCAAATTCTACAACTGTCAGACAAGAGGCTGCAGCCAGGTGAGGGTTGATCTCTTCTCCCAACAAACAAGGGATAGGAGGAGGGGAGATGTGCTCAATTTGCAGCAAGTGAGGTTTAGGTTCTCCTATAGGGCAGTCAGAAGTGGTCAGCCCAGGAAGACCCAGCTCCAGTCCCCATGTTCCTTTCAATGATAACGTTAGGGTGTCTGCAGACTGGATCCAGAGTGCCCTGGGGGCTCCTGTGGCTGGGTTTGTGTCATTGGATACTGATGGGAACCAGGGAAAAAGCAGCCTTGAAGCCTTGGGTTTCTCAGCCTGGTCAAGGACAAGGAATTATAATAATTATTAACACCTGTAGTTGATCACACAGCTGTACATGTGCTATGTAATGTTTTGCAGAAAGCATGTTTTCAAAGAGGTGTTGCCTTCTTGGACCAATGAGTCTTTTCTATTCTGTTTTGCATGTACTACTCAACATAAGTGTAGTGTTTCTTTAAATAAAGCTCTCTTTCTGCTTCTCCACTGCATGAGGAGCATTACGCTTTCCACCTCTCCTATAGCCAAAATGCAACAGGTTTGCACTCGGGGAGAGGATGCCCAGGAGCCACCGAGGGATGAAGGCTGGGGCCTGTGGGCTGGGAGGTGTGGCTCTGGGGCTGTGACATGCCAGAGCACGGGTCACAGTGGGAGCTGTGAGCAGGGCACGGCAGCTTGGCAGCTGAGTGACGTGTTTCTGGTGGCTGTGACACCACAGAGCACAGGTCACGCTGACACCTGTGTGCAGGGGCAGCAGCGGGCAGTTGGATCCTGGCAGGCAGTGAGTGCACACACCCTGGGAATGCTGGGCTGGGTGGGGGCTGGCAAAGATGCCCTGGGGGTTTAAACCCAGAGTGGGACTGGGGCCCTCAGGGCAGGGCACTGACCCCAGGGCTGGGGAAGAGGGGCTTGGGGCTCTCAGTGTGGCAGAGAGGCTGTGGGGACATTCCAGGTGCCTCCAGCCCCCTGCTCCCTCCCAGCCAAACGTGCTGAGTCCCCTTTCTCCCACCAGGCCATGTCTCCAACACTGGCCTTGATCCTGGCCCTGTTAGCTGCCCAGACTGGGCTGACAGCAGACCCAAAAATTGACGAGAATGAATTGAAGCAGATTTGGAAGCGTGAGGAAGTTCTGCACCAGGAGATGTCTCGGCTGCTGCAGGAGATTGAGGGGAGCAGAGGCACAATGGAAACCCTGCTCTGTCCTGCTCTGAAACAGCACTGGCTGTTTTGGGGCAGTGCACTAGCCCTGGTTCTGGTTCTGCTACCTATGGGCTGCTGCCTGCTCAGGAGAAGAAGGCGTGGATGTGTCAGCTGCAGGGAGCAAGAGGGAGCCAAGGAAAAGAAGGTTGTCATCTTGAAGTTCGGCATGGAGGGGAGGGTCAGCAGTAACAAATTTGGGTATGAAAAGGTCAACAGCAAAGAGAAGAAGAATGTCAGTGGCCAGGAGAAGGGTGGGAGCAGAGAGAAGTTTAGCAGTCAGGAAAAGGTTGGCAGTGAGGAGAAGGTGAAGGGTGCAGACAGTGGTGGCAGCACTTTGGCTGTGCTCACCCCATCAGCAATGGGCACATCCAGGATATGGCTGGAGCAGGCTGTCAGCAGCCTGGTCTAGATGAGAATGTCCCTGCTCATGGCTGTGGGCTCACACTGGATGGCCTTTGTAGGTCACTGCCAAGCCCAACTGTTCTGTGATTCTGTGATTCCACAGCAGGGCCTGCCCAGCACGAAGGTGCTGAAGGAGGTGGTGGATGAGCTCCTCCGTGTCTGCCGAGTGCTCTCCTGGAGGAGCTCAATGCCTGAGTTGCACCTGGCCTCTGGGACGGACACCAGCTCTGAAGCCTGGAGCATCCAGCGGAACAGCAGCACCTTCCGCCCGCTGGTCATCCTGCAGCCACCCCCTGGCTACTCCTTCCACGCTCACAGCACGGGGCGGCCACCAGCCGGGCGCATCCGTGTGGCGCTGGAGTGCCTGTGCTCCGGGGAGCAGCTGCTGGGGCAGACGTGCTTCCTGCACGCCTCTGGTGGCCAGCTGCCCCGGGATCAGAGCCTGCTGGACACCCTCTGCACAGGCTCCTGCTTGGATGCAAGGAAAGTCATCCGCTGGGTCCAAATGTTGGTGTCATCAGCCTGGCTGCTTTTGCCGCAGTCATGTCACTACCAGCTCTCGGCGCTGCCCTGCAGCAAGTCCTGCAGCTGGCAGCTGAGCAGCACCTCTGGGCTGCACTGCAGGATTGAGATGGATTTGGCCGTGCAGGAATGCAGCTCAGGTGCCTACCTGAGCCTTGAGTAGGCAGCAGCTCTGCCAGCAGCACCGTGTGGCCAGAGAGCTGCTGCCTCTTTTTCCTACACACCACCTAAGCTGTTCAACAAATGGGATGAAATTTCAGCCCTTCCCTTTAATAAACCAGAGCTGTGGCAGCTTTTGAAACAGGAGGAATTATATGTGATTTTTTTTAGACTAGACTCTGTCACATTCTGTGAACTCTTGGGGCTGGTTTGATATCACTGCTGGTGGGCAGCGATACCAGGACCGCTTCAGACAGGAAGTCCATGGTGTAAATCCAGAGACACGGGAATGGTGGAGCAGCCTCGAAACTCAAAGGCTTTTAGTGTAACAAAAATAACAAACATCCACACTACTTGCAGGCAGAACTAGGAACATGTCTGGATGTGCTCTTATATGTCCCTACGTATCCCATGGTTTTATATTTAAGTGTCCTGTATCTGCAGATGAAGCCACACCCTGTCCTCCCCCACCAGATACAATTCCACAGTTTGAATGTAGGATTTATTTTGGAAAATCACTTTTGAGTTGATGAAAACAAAAGTGGTAAAATTACTTGATTTTTGGGTTTGTTTTAGGGTTTTTTTAAAATTAACCTGTTTCTGTCTAAAGTTTTAAGCAAACATGTAAATTTTTCTTTAGAATTATTCAGACAATGTTTCCAGAATTATGGGGTTGAGGTGTGATCCAAGATTTGTTAACTTGAGAGGAAAACTCACTTTGACTGAAGCAGATTCTAAATAAAACCTGCAGAGTTCCTAAGCACATCAAAACCAAGTAAGCATGAAATGCATTTGATCCAGGGTTCTTTAAATGGAAATATCTTGTTATTATTGCTGGTAGACACAGGAAAAGAAAGAGGTATTGCAATAGTGCACCTAACTACACTTAATACAGCCAGAGCAGCCTCAGCCATCTAAATTGTTTCACACCAGTTTCCACAACTACAGGCTGAATCTTTCATAATTCTTGGGTGTTTTATGAAATTGGATTACGGAGTTAGACAGCTGATATACCTCAGGCTATTAAACTGCAGAGAGGAGTTCATGTTGTGCCAGACCATTCATCCTGTTTACTGTACCTGTATAGCAAACATCCCAGAAAATGTAGACAGAAATTTTTATTTCAGGTTCCCAACATAGCAACACTGTGCCTGGGGCTCCATAGCATTACTCTGCAGTAATTGCTGCTTCTCAGAGGGGAAATTAGAATTTTTCTCCACTTTTTATATATATGCTTATATATATGCTTATTACAATACCCTGGGTTTATAACCAACAGTTCCTATCAAAATATGTTTTTCACTGATCTCCACAGCTGTTTGTGTTTTGATGTGGATGGTTTTCAAGGAATCAGATCTTTATAAATAAACAACTTTTTGACTAGTGTATGGAACATTAGGAGTGAAGCTTCTCAAAAATTTTTGTTCTTTTATTTTTTAAAGGCATTTAAAGTTCTTGGATGTCAGTCTATCAAACTGCGTGGTCTAGGATATATTTAAAAGCTAAAATATCATGGCTCAGGGTCTATGACTAGAGAAAATTATGACTGACACAACTTTTATCCTGTCAACAGTATTTCAAAAGGGGGCGAGGTAGCACTGCCAGCCTTGATGCTTTTGAATGTTTGCAAGTTGTTATTTGCAGTGGTATATACTGTAGAAAAATAAAAAGAAGAAAGTAGCTCTAAATGCCATTGCAAGGACCAAAACTATGCATTTTCAGGTTTTTTAACGAAACAGTAATTCTCTTTTTGAAGTCCACATGGATGGAAAATGAAGCCAAGAGAAATCAAGGACTGGTTTTCTGCACTTGGTGAAAGTCTCTAAATAACCCAGAGATTCAGGTGTTGTTGTGAAAAAAAGGACTTGGCATTTCTACCAGGTGGATTTTCTCTCCTTTGTGGTAACCTCACAGTGCAGGTTGAATGAAGAACTTGGGATGACCTCATTGAAGATGTCTGGGGAGTGGAGTTAGATTGAGGATATCTGGGAACGGCAAGAGCAAAATTTGGCTCTTGGTGTGCTGTTACCAGTGTCAAAGGCTTTGCAAGATGGGAATTGGTGGCAAATCTGGGTAAGAAAATGCTGCAAGTCGCTCAGGAGCTATGAGATCCTGGAGGGATCCCTGGAGGGGTCCCTGCCCGCTCAGGGCACGGCTCTGACGGCTCTGACAGTCCAAGGTCAGATTTTTTTGGTGCAGGGGATTTTGGGTGCCTGGAGCCAGGCCCTGAGGGGGCAGTGCCTGGTGGGGAGTCCAAGGTGGGTGCATGGGGAAGGCAGTGGCTGTTTCTGAGGTGAGGAGAAGGATGAAGGGATTGGACTTCTTCCCAACATATCGTAGTGACACATCATGGCAGGAGGGCAGAGGCCATATCTGCTTCCACAGCTGGGAAGGTTGCTTGGAAAGGCTGTGGGACCCTCATCCTGGGCAAGTGCCTGCTCCTGTTGGCCTGGCTGTGACACAGCATCTTTGCCTCCAAAAGTCCCTTCTGATGTTAGTAACTTCAGGACTTGGTGGTGGTCACTGTCTGGCACAGGACAGAAGGTTTTAGGGGCCATCATTTCAGTGCCCACCCAAGCAGGGCCCAACATTGAGAAGAAAGACTGTCATCCTCAGGCACAGAGGGTTCATGGGGGCAAGGAGCAATGCACACCAGCTGCTGAAGGAGAGGTGTGAGGCAGAGTTACATACTGGAGACAAAGCCATCACGATGGAAATTCCAGGGAATTCATGAAAAGATATGAGGTTTTGCTAAAAATTAAAAAAAAAATAAAAAAATTATACCTGGGCCCAGATAGGAGCCTGAACGGGGCAGCAGAGGAGCACTCATAGCTTTATATTGTGTTCTTTGTTTCTGCTTTACTCTTCCAAAAACAGTTTAATACTCTTTCATTAGGTCAGTGGGGATACCCAAGAAAATATATCAGCCATGTTTACAGGGAAAAGCCCTGACATTCTCACTTCAGGAGAATGAAGGCTTCAACATCATCATCTATACAGTAAACTTGAAACATTTTAAAATAATTTTTTAAATTATAATTTGAATTATATGAATGAGAATTACTACCAGTAGTGCCTGGTAATAACAGTTCAGGATATTTCAATTAGTTCATTTGGTTTTTTTCCTTTTGTCAAATAATTGGTGGGAAACACTGGCATTTAACTAATTATGACAATTTTTCTCTGTTTTTGACTGTCTCAATAATTGTGAACAGTATTTCAAAGGGCTTTGGGATAACTATTTCAAAAGGAATGATAGTTGTCCCTGTTCCTTGTCATCAGAAAAGGCACAGGCACCCCACCTTATGCCAGGAAAAGCCCCAAACTCTCTTGTAATCCTATTGGAATTGATGAACCCAATGGAGGGTGGCTCTGGGAAGATTCAAAATCCTTTTGTCAGAGTAGAATTAAATTTTTGCCTCCTAGGTATTGGGTGGTTTCTGATGGATCAGGGTAGGCAGGAATGTGTGCTGTATCAAACCAGGAATGTTCTCCTGTGAGGTTTTGGTCTGTGGTGAGCTGTGAAGGCGGCAGCACTCTGCAGGCTCTGGTGGAAACAGCATCAGTCTGCACAAAAGCCCAAAGAGCATCTGAGCAGAATAATGGTTTTTCTCTACAACACAGATATGTTGCTTCATGACAGCCACTTCTCCGAGCTGTTTTAGTGGCACAGGGCTGAGGCAGAGCTGGAAAAGAGGGCAGGGGACAGATGACACCGTGGGGGCTGCTACCATCCACCAGCCTCTGTGCCTGTTTCTCCTGTGGGAATTTAACCTCTCTGGCATTGGCTGGGAGGGAAATGAAGCAAGGCAAGAGACATGAGGGGATTTTTGAAGTGTGTCGGGATGAAGTGTGATCAGTTCCTGAACAAAGCAGGGACAGGCAGAGCTGGACCTACTGGTGGGCAGCGAGGAAGTGATTGTCACTGGCTACAGTGACCATGGGGAGCGCTGGTCAGGGTCCAGGGAGAGTCAGGATTTGGGAGCAGCAGAGGACGCTCCCCAGACCTTAGGAAAAGAAGGAAATTTTGGCGTATGCTGAAGTAAAACTAAAGTAAGGGGGCAGGAGGGGTGTACAAGACAGGGTGCGTTAGTGCAGGGCTTCAGCATAAGAGCAGATGCTTTTCCATGGGCCAGAAATTCCAGCACGTTGGTAGTGTCACTGTGAAAGCCAAATCTCCAGAGGAAAAGCCAGCTATTAAACCAAAAGCACAACCATGCCACCAGTTCAAGATCTGCACTCTTTTGTTTTGCAGCACACCTCAAATCACGCCTCTAAAATATTGTGAGGAAAACAGGAATTAGAGTCCATTTGCTTTATCTCTTTATTGTCTCCTGTGGGCTGAGCTCCCTGAATAACTCACTTCTTCCCTCACACAGGACCAGCAGGTGACTCCCATGCTGCACTGTACACCCGTATCAGGAAGTGCTTGAGGTGCAGCAGAAGTGGAGATAAAGCTGGACAAAGTCACTGCCACTGGGAAAAGAAGAAGACAGATGTACAGATAGCCTCACAGGTGTTCAAAGTGCTTGCTTTAAAAGGGACTTGCACTGTGTAAATTACTGAAAGCAAAAATCTCAGGCACAGGCAAAACTAAAAATCCCTGGAAAATCTCCCAACAAAATGTTTCAGCTTAGATCAATCTGGCCAATGAAAATGCTTCTCTAGTGAAATTAACAATTTTGCTTGGGGAATTTCTCTTTTAATGGCATTATATTTCTTATCAATGTTTTTTCGCTAATAGCTCCCAGTGGTCTTCAGTAGCTACTAATTTCCTAGAAACTATTAATAAGACACTGGTAGGTCCCTGAGGTCATGCTGAAAAATCTCATTGGAAAAAATGGCAAAATAATTTTGGTTTTATATGTTGATATACACTGGGAAGAAATAGATACACCTCTAGGGACTACTGTAAATCCAATTACTTGGAAATTTCTCAAAACAATGACTGAAGTTGCTCTTATCTGCAGTCATTTGTCTACATCTTCGTGAGTTGCTAAACTAAATGCTGATGATACACTCTAGTACATTTTTTTTTTTTTTTTTAATGTGGCATTAGATCCAAGCTTTCACTGGTGGCACTACAAGCTTTTGTTTGGAGCTGGAGTATTAACTGACATGTCCATGAACTGGTAGATGTAGAAATCAAAGGATTTTTGTTCATTTCAAAGTGTCAAAGCCCACAGACAGTACATGCTGTGTAAATACCATCTTGACTTGCCTACTCCAGCCACAGCTCATTTCTCTGCCCCCAAAATCAAGTTCTTCTTTAAATACAGTTCTCATTTTCTGTGCGTCTTACCAAGCAGCTCCTCAAGGCAGCACTTCCAGGAAGGGTCCAGCTTCACTCCCTCTCTCCATTCCTGAGCAAAGCCCTCCTGCCATCCACAGGGCTGGGGCCAGGGGATCTGCAGGATGGGGAAATTCCGAGTATGGGTCATCCAAGAAGGGGGCACACAACTCCCTGGGATCCCCCTCCCCTGGTTAAACCAATTTCTCCACAACTGAGAGGTCCCTTCACTCTTGGAGGACCTTCCTTGGTTGCTGGGACCTGAGGCACCCAAAGGAAAGAAAAAGAACTAAGCAGCAACAGTACTAAAACCTCATACATGATCTCTGCCTTACTGTTCGTGACTGACAGGTGGGCAAGCATCTCATTTATTGTCTTTATTTTCTAATTAGTAGAACTGTCAGCAGGAAAAACAAACCTGACTGCACAATCTCTTTTTTTTTAATATTTGGTTGCAAGTTTGCCCCAAACTCAGGGCATTCCCCTGCCTTCAGTGTAGGTGTGTTCACTGTGGGTAGATGGAGGTCCAGAAAAGTGCAGTTTCGTTTACCTGTTTCCATGGCAACACTTTTTTTCTTTAAAGATCCCCAAGCTCCAGTAAAAACTCAGAAAGAACCCTTTTTACCTTCTTGCAGAACAAATGCAATCAGTGTGCCATTGACTACTTTCATGAGCTAAGAGGTATTTAGAATTATTTGATGACTAATTTGCTGATGGTACATCTAACCCGATCATTTATTAAAATCATTGCTCTGTTTTCTCTTCACCAGCAGAAAAACAGAATAAAAGGTGCAGTAGAAGTGTTTTGCAATTATGGTGCATAATGCTAGCTTTAAATAACCAGGAAAAAAGTGTTTTTCCCATCAATATCCTTACACTGAATCTGTGCTGGCTGCATCTGCCTGCCTAGTGAAATTAGGTGGATCTAGTTGCTCATTTGCATACTCTAATGGTCTGATAAACCGCTTGGCTTTTGCTGCCAAAAAGCTCTTACAGCCAGGCAAGGTGGTTTATATGGGTATTTCTTAGCTCTGCCTGGGTCTGAAGGCACATGAGTAATTTGTGTTCAAACCACTAAACCTCCTAATGACTGAAACATTTTTAAAAGCTTTGTTTGGAACAAAGGACAGCCAATTAAAGCATCAGGTTTTGCCACAGATTTAGAAAACTACACAGATGCCTCTGTTCTACTTGCTACAGAAACACTGAAATAACAGCACAGGTCACCACGAGGCAGAAAGCTTCTCTCTGGTGTTCTGGAGACCTGGAGGAGACCAGGAACACACTGCCTATAGCTAAGGTTTAAGGGCAGGTTATTAAAGGGGTATCACAGCCCTTTCTTGGGGCAGCCAATAAAGGCTGTGGCATTTTCAGTAAAAAACATTTGTTTTGATGGGACTCAGACACACATGTCAGAAGGAGGACCAGCACCCCTAAGGATGTATAAACCTTAAAATTCAACTTCAATCTCAGCCATAGCCCATTCCACAGCCAGTCCTCCCTACCCTGTTGCCTTTGTTTTCATGCACACAGAAGTACCAGACACTGATTTGAAAACCTTTGTGGTTTGATCCTTCTCCAAAAGCAACCCCAGGCAGAGTTATGTAGATTTAACCTGTCTCAACTGCTATTGAGGGGCTTAATAATTTGATGTTACTGGAATTGCAGGTGCAACTGAGAACCTCAAAAATTTGCAACCTGAGATATAATGTGAATAGGTGAAACCAGTTTCTAATGGGTTTTCTTAAATAAACATTTCTCCCTCTCAAAATATGCACAAAAGGATAGTTATGTAAATGAACACAACTGGATGACAAGTACAACAATACCACCCTAATTTACAAATTGAAATTCTCTGAAATGGAAAGTTAAATTGGATGTAATTAGTTCAACCTAAACAAAGAAACTTACTTAGAGCTACACTGATTTAACCTTACCAAGTCTCCCAGTGAAGAGCCTGATGGTCCCTGCTAAGCCTCCCTTGAACCTCTGCATGGTCCTGTCCTTCTTCAGGGCTGATTTTTTCCAGTTTCTTACTTCTTGTTGTGTGGGAAGCCATCACCTGTGACATCAGTCTATTTACAGCATAAAAAAGAAATCATGTCAGCAGCCTGGTGCCTTCAGTGGCAAACTATTAGTCTGGAATTGCTGGCTGGAATTAAATGAAAAGAAAAAAGAGGGCTTGGGATAAGGAGGGAATATTTCAGGTCTTTAAACTTTCTGTTTGATAACCCTCTTTTTAGCCTGGTTCTCTGATGAAATGAAAAATGAACAGTTTGTATTTGTCCTCCTCCCACTGCCACTCAGTTTCTGAATTTAACAGACTGAGTTTGAAACAATGACTTGAAAGGTTCATGCCTTAAACCCATGTGTTAGAAATAAAAAGAGAAAGAGAGAGACCCTAACCCTTCAGTAAAAGAAGAGATGACAATAACCTTTCCCCAGGGGAGTGGTCAGAGGGCCAAGCCTGCATGAGCTCAGTAAGTATTTGAATAATGCTCTCAGGCACATGCCATGGGTTTTGGGGCATCCTGTGCAGGGCCAGGAGTTGACCTTTGGTAATCCTGGTTCTTTCCAACTCAGCCTATTACAGGATCACAGAATTACAGAATTAACCAGGCTGAAAAAGACTTTTGAGTTGTCAAGTCCTTGTCAACCAGACTATGGCACTGAGTGCCACGTCCAGTCATTTCTTAAAGCATCATATTCTGTGATTCTGTCATGCTTAGTTTTCTGTGATCCTCATGTCCTGTTGCTGACAGACCACCCTGAACCTTTCCAACAGCACTGTCTGTTTGGTGCTGTGCTTGGGGTCCCTATGTGACTCCCAAACATCTGGGGCAGCCCAGGAGCTTCTGGAAAACTGGCTGTGCCCCTGTAAGCTAGCACTGGAACCCAAATAATAGTGCAATTAATGTTATTAGTACCCTAATGTGCTTCTGATAGTTCTATAAACAGATTATTGCACTTCATTTTCCTTGGCACAACATCCAGGTTTGCAAAACCCAGCAGTTTTCAAGAGGCTCTGGGCAATTTTCTTTGCTCCTGGACTCTTACAGTCACTTGTACTTCACTGTCCTTCTCTCTAGAGCCTTTCTCCTTTCCTCCACCATT
Source organism: Oenanthe melanoleuca (assembly GCF_029582105.1). Lineage (NCBI taxonomy): Eukaryota > Metazoa > Chordata > Aves > Passeriformes > Muscicapidae > Oenanthe > Oenanthe melanoleuca. The sequence continues at coordinate 17,502,180 of NC_079362.1, read as the reverse complement.
ATTTTTCTCTTCCTCCCTAAACAGAACTAAATTAAGTAGAGAGACCATGGAAGATGGTACATTCTTGATTTTTTTTTTTTCTCATCCAGGTTGCTTTATGCAGCTTCACTGCTGGACCATAATATCTCATGTTAGGAAAGATATGAATGGATAATTACAAACAAACACATGCAAAACAATTCTAAACCAGAAAACATCCTCAGGAAATAAAAGGAATTTTTATTTTCTACTAATTTCTTAAAAAGGGAATAAAGAGACACAATTTTGGACTGATAGCATGTAAGTCAAACCTCTTACAACAGTCTTGCTTCTAACTCATTTACAATCTTCCCTTCTTTCTTTAAAGGAGTGTGAATTGCCAACTGGCAATGCTGTTTTAGAACAAAGACACATTTCCTCTTTACCCTTTTGCAGGAGAACACTGACATATTTGTAGATTGTCTGTCCCCAAGCAGACTGAATGTCATCAGCTGTTACATTTTTCCTCAGTTTCCCTAATTTTTTAACAAATGTCCTTTCTGTGAGAAGTCTTGAGTGATTACTAATATAATTTGTCATGAACAAACACTCTGAAGATTTTGCTGGATAAGGCTTTCCCATGTATGTTTAGAATCACAGCATCACAGAATAGTTTAGGTCAGAAAAATCCTTGAGATATCAAGCCATATTTTTATCCAAGCATTCCCAAGCCCACCAGGAGACCATGCCTGTAAGTGCCACATCTCCACATATTTTAAATCCCTCCAGAGATGGTGACTACACCACTGCCCTGGGCAGCCTTTTCCAGTGTTTGACTGAGTGGATAAATGTGAGCTGATGCCTCCTCATATTTTCCTACTTCAACATTATTTTTTACAGATCTTGGGAAATGCTTATATTGAATTAATGCCCTTTAAAACTTGCTTCATGAAAGGCAATCTCACAATATATCAATCTGTTCTGAATTGGGGCTTTCCTCTGACTCATTTTTTTCTCTTCTGTTTTATGGAAAAGAAAGACCTCAGATGTTTTTCTGGGTTGTTTTAAACCCTTTTCTTTTTTGCACTCAGACTTCCCAGTTAAGAACTCAAAATGCCTCTGAAAATACAACAAACTGTGGGCTGTGTTGCTGGAAAGAAGAAAACCACCTCACAAAACAGAGGCTGGGTGCTGTTCAGCACTGTCTGTGCTCAACACCATTAATATAAAAAGGACAAGAAGGTGAGTGAGGGATTGCACCCTGCTCTGAAGAAGAACTGCAGGCTGCAAGGGGAGGGTGCAGTGGTGAGGAAAGTCTTCCTGGTGGTATGAGCTGTCCTGCCTGCTGTTGATCCACCCATCACAAAACCTTTCAAGCTCCCACAAGGGTGAATGGAACTCCAATGTTTTCAATTTTTTACCAGTTCTTTTCTCAATATGTATTACTTCAAACTCTCCATTTTTTTCCCACCATGTTTTTGATACTTTTTCACCCTTTTTTCTCCCCCCATTATTTGGCTGGGGGCAACACACCCAATCAGTTTTATTCACCTCTCAGCAAAAGGAGTCACACGACTCCTGTAGTTTATGTGAGGTGGTTTTGCACTATCCTGTTTCACTAACAGTCTGATGTGTGGGAAGGAGAAAGCTCTTTGGGTGCTTTCAGCACATTACCAGAGGGGCTGAAATCTGTGCTGCAGCAGCAGCTCAGCTGTGTGTCAGCAACACAAAGCACTGAGGTCTCAAGGTTAAAGCACCAGACTGAGACCTGTACTCTTGGGGATCACCCCCATTAGCTGGCCAAGGAACCTCTCTGGAATTCTGTTTCCTCAGCAGTAAAATGATTCTGGTGATGTTTGCTTGCTTGATAAAACACTTCCTACAGAGGGAAGGGGCTGTGTAAGATCCTGCTATGGAATGGTTCCTGGGGATGCATCCAAGGGTATTTTCAGCATGATTTGTGTTTGCCTGATCCAAAGAGGACCTGTGTACTACTGCTTTGTGTCTGGAAATTTATGTTTCTTCAAGGGCAGTGACAAGTTTTTAAAGTATGTTAAACTTGGGTGTGTGTGGACTGTGGAAAGAAGGACAAGTCACTGTGCAGAGGTGGTTGCTAAATGAACTTAAATCATTACTGATGGAAGTCAGAGCCCTTGATGTGTTCCAACACCATTCACTTTCTGATTATACTGTAATGGACCTAAATATGCTGCCTTTTTTTGTGTACATGCTGAATCCCATGCTGAGTTAATCACATGACAATCTGTTTTCAGTTTAGGGGGTTGCCTGTTTTTCTCCTGTTTTTTTAACATTTCAAAGCATTTTTTGCCTTTATGGCCCATTACATCTTCTTGATTTTTGTGATTTTAATGATTCATAAGGACTATTACTTTCAATGCAGAGTACACAGGAAACTTTTACATGTGAGTCACTGACAATCATACAGAAGTCAAAGCCACTGTTTTGAAATAACTCGTGCCAGAAAAAAAACAAAACCTGATGGTTTGATTTTTCACTTGTAGATTTAAGTTAGTGTTCTGGGAACAAGAGTCACCATAACTCTCTGCATTCTTGATGGGTTAAACTCCTTCTAATGAAAAATCACAAAGTTGTTGTGCAAGCACAGAGCTGCAGCACCTGCTCCAGGTGTGTCTGTGTCCTACCTGAAAGGGGTGAAGGTTTTATGCATGGTTTTGGAAGCTTTCCCCTTCTTCCTCCCCAGTCTGCCTCTCTGGATTCCTTGTACCAGGCTAAGGCAGCTCTTATTCCACACAGAGATAAGAGCTCTGCATTCTCCTCTTCTTCACATGGACAGTCAACCTCCTTCCTCATCCCATCCAAACAGGAAATGCTTCCTGATTCTCTCCACGTTCCTTTGCAGATGGAAAGTGCTTGTCACTTTTTCTGTAAATAAGAAATTAAATACAAAGCAATGCAGGGCCACATCTAAGCTGAATTCAAAATCCAGGTTCACAGAAATCATTACTTAGCTAAAAACTGAGGTGCTGCCCAAACTCATCTCCTTCCAGCTCCGTGCTGCTTTCCTTGAACTGATGCCAAGTGCTACTGTGGGTATGTTTAGCTAGTTCAGGTCTCAGGTCCATCTAGAAATAATCTCAAATAAGGGGAAAAAACCATAAAACAACATCCTACTGCCCACCTCACCACACCAGCACTTGGCATGGTATAAAAGGTGCTACAGGTACCAAAGGCCAATGGACTAAGGGGTAGAAATAGACTGTGACTTCTGCTTTGAGCATTAGCACAGGGAGTGTTGAGCCTTATTCCCCAAAATCTGTTGTAGTGAAGATAAAACTCTCCAATGGCATCCCCCAGTTGTGACTTGAGTTCCTTGGCTTCCTCTGAAATGTGCCAGAGAAAAGAGGCAGATGCTTTGAGCCAGCACCCATGGAAACTGGCACAATGCATTCACTTGTTGAACATCATGAAAGGTTGCCCATGTCAGGAATACATATATTATTATCACATTACATTATATTACATTGGATTGGGTTGGATTGGATTGGATTGGATTGGATTGGATTGGATTGGATTGGATTATCTATTCTATTCTATTCTATTCTATTCTATTCTATTCTATTCTATTCACTTACTTGGGCCTAAAGACAAATGAAATGATACAGATTTGCATGCTCGCTCACCATTTTCTCTAAATTTTCAGGTCACGTGCTGTTTTCTTTCTCTTTGACTTCTGTATCAGCACAGATTTCATCTGAGTCAGACTCAGTGCAGATGGAGAGCTGTCAGCTGTCCTGTAAATGACAGCCTGCCTGTCCCTAGCAAAAAATACCACAGCTAATGAAGTTAGATAGTTATGTCTATCCCACCCCCAGGACCCTTCCAAGAACCAGCAAGCTTTCAGTTAGGGAAAGGCCAAGGAAAGAAGATTTGAAAATCCTGAAGGCTGAAGACTCTGGATGAGCACAAACATCACTAAGAAGTTTCATAAATTAGGGAAAGAAGAACATCTCAAAAGAGAAATGCTGTTTCTTCTCTGTACCCTGCAAACCTCATCACAACTCTAAATAGACACAAGAAAATCCAAGGGATTATTGATTATAAAGGGAAAGACCTCAGTACACAAGTAAATGGCTGGTTCCAGGACATACTGAGTCTGATGAGAAAATGAAAAGAAAACAGGGAAATCTTAAGTTCAGCATGAAGAGATTTGGCACATTCTCAGCATTTTCTCTCAACATATTAATTAGTCACTTGTTCCAACAAGAAGAGAGGGAGGGGGAACAGGAGAGTGATTCAAACTGGAGAACAGTGTTGGCACAAGAACAAATGGGTATCAACTGGCTATTAAAAAGCTTAGGATGCAATTTAGAAGATTATTTTTAATTGTCAGAGAGAGGAGGTTATAGAACAGCTCTCCAAATAGAGGTGAGAACAGAAAACTTGCTGTTGGACAGAACTTGGTGTAATTTATGACTGGGATTATAGGATTTTATTTCCTGACCCAAGGAGCTCCTGCCAGTTTATTACTCATTTCCACCTCCATGGCTACAACATCTTTTTCAAAAACACTTGGGCACTCATGGGCGTCCCTGTTCAGTCACGTTAATGTGAATGGAACAGAAACTGAGAAAAAACAGACATTGCTATCTTTGCAGGTAATGACAAAAGTGATGCAAAATCAAGATGCTCTGTAGCCTCTCAGCTGCCCTGTGCAATATTTGGGCACCAGCCACCAGCACCCCACACTGAGACCAGAGTGGGAAGGAATGGAAGAGCCAAACTGAGTTTCTGCTCAGCATTGAGGACTGGCTTCCATGACAGCAGCCAGGGAAAACCAGGCTTGAAGTGCCATATCTGTACTGATTATAGATCTTGCTGAAGGCAAGAGATTCTTCTTTACTCTCACATGGCTGAATTCCCTCAGCTCCAGGAAGCTATGGGGGAGCACAGAGAATATATGTGTGTGCACAGTCAATTTTCCTCAGTCTCTTGGGTAACCACAGAGTGCTTGAAATATCACCAAGAAGCAATGAATCCTGGCAAGCTTCTTACAAATTTCTACTTCATTTCTTTCTTCTCATTATTTTTCTCTTTTTTTTTCCTCCCCCTTACTTTTTAATCCTTATGATTTCCGGCCTTTCATTTCAGGTCATTCTAAATCAAACCCAGGGCTTTCTTTAGGCACTCTATACTTGTGCCATGAATCAGATTTCCTTTCCTATTCTTAACAAAACCATGGGAAAGTTTTACTGAGAGAGATAGAAACGTTATTAGCACAGGAGCACAGTTCTGCATCTGGTGTGATGAAGCAGAAGATGTGAACATGACTGAACAAGAGATAGCATTCAGTGTGCTTTTCTGCAGTATGACAGCCTTGGAAGAATATTTGTACAAGATGCTGCTAAACATGCTGTTCTTGACATGTACCTAATTTTCTGAAGCCTGTGGCAGCCTGGGTTAGGTACACTTAGTGGAAGAAGAAAGAGAACAAATGCTCATGCTCACTCTCATCGCTGCCATTCGTGCCCTGCTCATGTTCCCTGCCTTTATTTCTGCTGATACTGGACATAAACTTGTTCCTCTGGCATGAGGGATATATCTTTTTCTAGCTCTGCTGCCTTGCAACCCATTGTGTGGGATATAACCCTGCTATGACTACTGGCAGAACAGAAAATAGGGCAATTCTGCCACCTTTTTGCTTCTTTGTTAGTCAAGACTTTTTGTGCTCTGCTAGGATAAATACCCAGGATTATTTGAAATAAAGGGTGAGTAAACTTCTTAGAATAAGCCATGATCAGTTTTGTTTCCAAAATCTTCTATGTGCTGTCTCTGAATATTAAGAAATATAATAGAAATTGTCTGACTTGCAAAATCTGGATAGGCACCCCACTGCATCAAAACAATGTCAATTAATGGCTTTAGGCAGCTGGTAACTCTGTCTTTGATGTGGAGCAGAATCAACCAGATAATCATTTAAACCCCCCAGTGGAGCTCAGCCTGGGAGTCCTCAACTGGAGAGAGAGAAATCTCCTGACACAGCATTGCTAACCTGCTGTGTTGTAACAGGGAGTCAATGCACTTCACTTTTGTGTGTTTCACTTATTCTGTGCCCATGGATGAATAAAAATCCCTTGGAGCTCCTCAGTCTATGTCAGCACCATGTTAGAAGGTAGTCTTCTTATTTTCTAATGTACATCATCACAGATAATTTAGAGTTTGAGATGTCCAGTGGAATGACACCAGCATAAAATTATTCCCCACATTTTGAGTCAGCAAGATCAGGTTGTTAAGAAAATGTTATGTCTTTGTTGGACTAATACATTACTTAAAACCAAAGAGATAATATTTTCAATATCTACATTCTTCTTCCTAATTGCTTCCCAGAGAGCAAAAGTACAAGTTTCAAAACCCTCACAAGCAATTTAATTTGTAGATAGCTTCTTAAGAAAATAAGAGACATGAAGTCAAGAGCACTGCAAAAATGGGGGCAAAACCATAAAGACATGGTTATGCAGAGGATGAGAGAACAAAAGCCAATTAGTTTCATGTATGTCACTGTCTTGGGGTGACTTTATGATGCTTGTATCCCCAAATCATCTGTTGGAGTTGAATATTGAATTCTGTAGTTTTAAGACTGCTTCTAGGAGTGAAGGGGGAGAGAAAGAGGTGCAGAGTTTGTTATCAGAGATTGCACTTGCTCCCTTGCATGATTCACACAGACTGTGCTTCTTTCTGCTTTTGGTTAGTTTTTGTGGCTAGCTGAGGAAAAGGAGTCACTTGGACTGATTTGTTTTGGTTTTTTTTTCTCCTTTTTCCTGGCATTGTTCAAACCTGCTCTGGACTGAAAACCCAGAAGAGAGCGTGACCCACAGAGGGACTGAGAACAGCCTGAGTGAGCTGTGACCCACAGAGGGACTGAGAACAGCCTGAGTGAGCTGTGACCCACAGAGGGACTGAGAAGAGCCTGAGTGAGCTGGGCTGTGACCCACGGAAGGAACTCCTCTGAGTTTGTCAACTCTGGCGAGAGGTTTTGCTGTTTGGTGTTGTTCATTTTTATGCTGGGAAGTGCTTTGTCAGTTAAATAAACAGCTTTTTTCCCACTTCTCTCTGAAGGAATATTTTTTCCCCAAACCAGTTGAGGATCCCCATTCAGAGGTTACCTCCCAAATTTGCCCTAAACCAGGACAGTCACATAAATCTCTTTTAGGTTAGGTTTGAGTTTTCTGCAGCTCACTTTCAGAGTCCTGCAGGCATTCCTTCCATGTGGTCTGGCAGACGAAGGTTGCTTCTACACAGTCAGGAAGTTTCAATCAGTATTTCACAGCATTTCCTGAACTTTTAGAGGTATTTAAAATTATGTTTTTTCCCTCCTGAGAAGGCAGCCAGGTGCCACTTGCTCTTCTTTGTCATGAAAGAGTAACCAGCTGTAAAAGCTATTTCTTCTTATCAGCCTGATGTGCTTTGTGTCACAAAGAGAACTTGGAAGAGAGAGTGTACATTATGCAATTTAAAATATAGTGCCTATGCATTTTAATACATTAATTGTTTTATTTGATTTGTTTTGATTTTAAAGTTCAGTTTCCCATATTCACATAATTCTATGCATGATGACTGATAGGGCACACCAGCTGAGGAAAATTTACTGGGGAGGGACACTTTACTGTCACATAAGCAGTTAGATGAGCTCTCAGAGTTTCTTTCTCTTCCTTTATTTAGCCTGAAACCCCTCTGATTCAGAAATGCAGAACTTTTGAGATACTTTAAGTCAATGCAGATACACGTAGCACAGAAGCATCTTCAGCCACTGGGACCTGTACCTGGATGAACACAAAGCTGACACTCCTCAGGCAATCAGTTAAATTAAGGGTGCTTGTGCTCTGCTCTGGCTTTCTTGTTCTCTGCTTTCTCTGATATTTCTGGGTAAGAAACACTCTCAAATGTTTTGCGGAGATGGATAGTCAACCAAGACAAAGACTTCACCTTCTGGTAAAATTCCCAAAATCCTTACTGCAACCTGTTCATTGCATACATTGCTTTTTTTTTTTTTTTTTTTTTGGGTTGTGTTTTTTGGTTTTTTGGGGTTTATTTCCTGGAGTCAACACACTATAACTGTGGTTTGAAAACTCCAAAAATATCCTCCCAGAAGTGGCAGCAGTACAGAGTTTATTAAAAAGTATTGTTGTGATTTATCCTTCTCCTTAGGATAAAGCTGTTGGAGAATTAGGGTTTATGTGTCATTTATCCAGCGAGTGTACACAATAAGTTGAGTGGGACATATGAAGGAAGACAGGATTCAGACAAGAACTTCCATTCTTTTAGGCAAGCACAAACAGATGAAGATTTTAAGTGGTAATCCATGCAACCCACAAAATGTATAATTCTGAAGTATTGAATTTGGTACATAGATTGCAATTCAGTATTTTTTAATATTTAGTGACCAAATGAGTTGGGCATTACAAGGAAAGACAGGACCAAGTACATCACTTTAACAGTGTCCCATTTTTAACCAGTATCTCCTTTTTTCAAACTTTCTAAGTTAATTCCTTTCCAATTTATGCATTGCAAAATATGAAACCAGGATAATTTACATACTGACATGGGCCATAAAATAGCCACTGAATAACAATGAAGTGATAGCAAAGGGGAGCTGGAGTATATCCCTTGTCAGATGCTTTAACTTTGAATCTTTATCACTTGGCCCTTCTGCCCTAACATGAACATCTGCTTGGCTCTTCTGTAAACAGCATCCCTGAGTCCATCAATCACCAGGAGTGGACAGCTTTTACAAGCTAGTGATGGATTTCTGCAGGCTGACAAATGGGTCATGCACTGCTTTTAACTGAAAGTGCCTTTTACAAGCTAAGGAATTATCTGATAAAGTAGTTATCAGTGGCTTTGCATAATGAAAGCCACCAACTTTAGAAGGCTTGAAATTTCATTAAAGTAGTTTTAGGAAAAGCCTATTTCTGCAAAAACCTTCTCTTTGGCAGCATTTCTGCATTTATCTTTCCTGGGTTTTTTTATTTATTTTATTTTCTTTTTGCAAATACAGAAGCATTTTTTTTTTTTTTTTTTGCTAGAGTTACTCACAGAATTGATGTTACTTGGGACTCTTGCCTTCAAGAGCAAGCTAGTGTACTTCAGTGATGATGTAGCCCTGAAACTTTGCAGTGTCTGTTATATATTCCTCTGGGATTGTGTTTGGAGCGTGAAATAAGCAGTAATAAAGAAAAACTGAGTGGACAAAGCAGTTTCAGTTAAATGCACTGACAGTAGAGTTCTCCACTGTGAAAACTGCTGCATTTTGGTCACACCAGGTTTCTGCCGTAAGTTCTGTGGCATAGTGTGACATGTTGTATGTGGATTTACTCTTGAATACTTGATTCCCTGTTTCCTTTCCTTCTTCTCTGGTAAAATGTTAACAATTTTTAGGAAAGCCACACCTCACAAAGGTAACTTTATGTATGGAGAGTTAAGAAAGGCAGCACAGGTTTTGGCACAGACCCTGGCAATATTCATACAATGGTGATAGTGCAGTGTAATTGGTTTTTGAATATAGCAATCACGGAGAAGTTGATCAGCATTTGGTGCTGTCTATTCTTGTGTTGAGTGTTCTGCAAGATAAGAAAATATTCCAGATTGTGTTCTTGATTATTTGAATATCTGAGAATCGATTTTTCTTTATTACTAGAACTGGTTGCTTCGTACACATTAAAAAACACTCTGCCTTTGAGTCCAAAACAAACAAACAAACTAACTAACTAACTAACTAACTAACTAACTAACTAACTAACTAACTAACTAACTAACTAACAAAAATACCATGTCCTGTAAGACAGCCTGGCTTTGTAATTTCTGCTTGTAGAGAAAAAAAGGTGAATGACGTACTGTGATCACAATTTTTTATAAAACACTAACTCACTCCTGTCAGAAGCCAGTAAAATGTTTAGCCAACATGTGTTCTTGCATAGTGAATATCTTCCCTTTGCTTTGGGGGCATTTACAGAAGTGCTTTGGGAAAGACAAGTTTTTTAACCACACATACAGCTTCTTTCTTCCTTAGACTGTTTAATAAAAGTATAGTTATAGCACTGAGGGCTACCAGATATTTTGAACCAGAGAATCCTATGTTTTATTTATTAATATGTTTTTGAAGCCAGATAGTCCAATCAAATAACCTATTCTAATCTCTTGGGTAGAAATATAATTACAGAGGCAATGTAAGTATATTTACGGCAATGACTAGAGAAAAAATAATTCCATTTCTGCCAAATATTTACAACTCTTTAATGTTCAAACATTGCATAGTAAAGATTCAGAATGGATTTCCAACTGAAAATAACAAAATGGGAAATAAAAACAAGAACTAGTAAATAGGAACAGTATTTTCTTCTCTGTATTTACAACTTAAATGGAAACTGAATAGGACATGCAGACATAAGATGCAGATGAGATGAGAAAGGGATAATTATAATAGAAGGTGTTCAACTGGGCAGGCCATTTGTGTGCAGAGCTCCTTTCTAAGTAACTATGAGAGGTGAGCATACCTTCAGTGTAAAACCCTAATCTTAATCCTCACCCATCACATTTCTGCCTAGAGCTGACCCAGAAATGTCCCGTTGGGGGATGCCCCTTTCCCACATCCACTGCCATCCCAAGAGCAGATCCGGATGGGTGGGGGTGTTATAAACAACTCAGACCCCAAGTGCAAATGAGATCTAAAAGTTTTATTGAGAACCAAATAAAAATTCACAAAGCTAAAGGGAGCATGGCTCAATGCCTCAAGCTCATTCACAATATATACCTGGGGGTTGCATCAGCCACCTAAGTATTTATGAGCAGCCATATATATTTTAATATTTCCTTATATATATACTTGGCCCCTCCCAGTTTACTGCCAGTTTACTGTCCTTCGTCATCCATTGGTGGAGACCTTCTCACAGCTGGATCAGAGGTGAGGTGTTGCCATGCCAAGTTCCCCAGGGATAAGCTTCCCCCATCCCCAGCTGCCTCACGCCAGGACACGCACACATGCCATCCCCAACACATTTCTGACAGAACTGACAACCAGCCTTGGCTGATGTCAACAACACGGATGGGGAAAGAGAGGACTGAAGGGTGAACGAAAGAAAAGGGACCAAAACCAAACTACAAACAACAAAGCCACATATCAAAAGAACTTTAAACCTTAAGAAACCTCTTTAACACACAAAATCATTTGCGAGAGCCAATTACCTCATCACCCATTCCTAACATGTGAGGGGTGAGGGCGAAGGGGTGGGTGACCTTTCCATAAACCTGGCACCACGGATTTTGGGGTGTGTTGGTTTGGCATGGTCTGGTTATGGTAGCAGGGGCTCCACAGCCATGGCTCCTGTGAGAAGCTGCTGGAAGCTTCCACCATGCCTGACAGAGCCCCTGGTGGCTCTAAAGGTGGATGTGCTGCTGGCAAAACTGGGCAAATGAGAGAGGTTGATGATGCCTCTGTGATGACATATTTAAGAAGAAAATCAAAACAAAGTCACAGGCTTTTTTTTTTTTTTTTTTAGCCAGAGAGGAGGAAGAGGTGGGAATATGTGAGGGAAACAACATGGAGACACCAGGGTCAGTGGAGAAGGAGGGGCAGGAGGTGCTCCAGGCGCTGGAGCTGAGATTCCTCTGCAGGCTGTGGTGATGACCATGGTGAAGCAGCTGTGCCCCTCAGCCCATGGGATCCAGGGAATGCAGAGATCCACCCCAGCCCGAGGGGGAGAGTGGACCCACACGGGGGAAGTTCAGGGAGAGCTGTCTCCTGTGGGAGGGACCCCACAGCCTCACAGGGGAAGGACTGCCCTCCTGGAGCAGAGGGAGAAAATCCTGGTGATGAACTGACCAAACCCCCCATGCCATGTCTCCCTGAGCTGCTGGTGGGAAGGAGGGAGGGGAAAAGGTGTTTCAAGGGCTTATTTTACTTCTCATTACCCTCCTCTGACTCTGTTAGTAATAAATACACTTTGCAACTCAAGTTGAGCCCGGTTTGCCCTCAAAGTTTCTCCCAGTCCTTACCTCATGAAGTTTTCATTAACAGTTTTTTTCACTTTTTCCTCCTTTGTCCAGCTGCAGCAGGGGAGGGTGCATGCCTGGCTTTGGGCCAGTGTCAAACCACAACACGAGGATACTCCAGAGGGGTTTTGAGGGTACAGAGGGACCAGCAGGGGCAGAGCAGGGAGTGCCAATAGAAGGGGGGAGATTTGGTGTGGGAGGGCACAGAGGGACACCCCATAAAGCCCCCCAAGTGGCCCTTTTGGCCTCCCTGGACCAGCCTAATTCACCCCTAAAATGGCTTCGAAGTGTCCCAAATCTTGTCCACGGGGGCATCAGGACACACCCGTGTCCCAGCAGCCCCATGCCCAGCCAGGATGAGGAGCAGTGCTAGGGCTGCTCCATAATTTCTCCCACCCTGTGACACAGCTGGACACAGGTGGGGAGGGCTGGCTCAGGCTTTACTGTCCACCTGCACAAAATCCACTTGCATCCTCTGCAGTATGCCATCCTGGAGCAGAGCCATCCCCAAAGGAATGCATGAGACCCTGGCAAGCCCATCACGTGCAGTTAAGGAATTAAGAATCCAAGAAGTCAGTGGGGAGGTCCCACGTGAGCACTTGGCTCACATGGTGATAAATTTGGATTGTCTGTGCTGAAGGCAGCAAATTAAACCTTAATTGACTTCCAGATTCTGAACAATAAATTCTGAATTCCTTCAATCTTTTCCATCAGTGCTTTTATGCTTAAAGTGCTTGTGGAGTAACTCCACCACTGCTTCACTCACCAGCCACCTGATGCCTCATGTTCCAGGCAGTAGGTCATGTCAGGATAAATTTTCCTACTCCATAGCTGAAAATTTGTAAAATTTGCCTCTGTTTGAAAACATTATTGGTAATTTTATTGGATTTTATGGTTTTCTAATGTTTTACACCCCCCTGGAAAATCCTGGCTTTCCATCCCTGTATGCCCAGGATTTCTCAGGAGACAGAAGTTGTCTGTAGTAGGATCTCTACAATTTCATGGGAAAGAAAGGGAAAGATAAGGTCCCAAACCTAACCCTAGCCAGGCTAGTGAGCCCAAGGCTGGCAAAGACCTTTATGGGAGTGTTGTCAGCATGGTTTGTCAAGATGCTGTGAGAAAGGAAGGAATTTGGGTGTTTCCATGTCACACTCAGCAGCACATTCAAAACCTTCAGTTTGTCAGCTCATACTGAACTGGAGCCACTTCAGATCTGTTTACTGAAATTGAAATGAAGATTTTCCTTCACATTTTTGCATTTTTTTTGCACCATACGCTCAAATTCTTAAAGCATGGAATAATAAAATCATAGAATACTCTGAGTTGGAAGGCATCCATAAGGAAAGTCTAACTCCCAACCCTGCACAGAACAACTGAAAGAATTATACCTTGTGGGCTTAAAAAAAAAAAAAATCAAAGTTCATTAAAATGTAATTAATGGACTATAGATGAATGTTAATTATCCATTTTTCACTGATTATTGGAAAAAATACGAAGCTCAATTCAGCCAGTTTTATTTGATAACAACAATGTATTTTAATATTTTCTTTCTTTCTTTGATTTCTAAATAATTGTTCCTTTTGCTGGTTTTCAGCGTTCACTGGTCAGAATGATGTAACTGTCCTTACAGCAGCCTGACTCCAGCTAATCCATGGCATGTCTCTCCTTGAGTCTTCGATGCCACAATTTGTACCAAAAGACAGCAATATAACTTAAGCAAGATTTTGTATTTTAAATTTTGAGAGTCAAATTAGTACCATTTACTGATAAAATCCAGACCAAAAAAAAAAAACAAAAAAAACCAAAACAAACCCAACCAAAAAAATCACAAAACCCCCAACAAAAACAACAACAACAACAACAAATAAAAACCAAACCAAAACAAAAAAACTCCTGAGGACATGGTCAAATAAAGGAATTTTTTTCCTGTTTTTTAAAATAAATATGTCATTCTATTCCTTTTGACATAAAGCCTCCTCTTATTTTAAAAGAAAACAAAACAAAATGAGCACCAAAAGGATAACTAAGAACTATGAGAAGTTGTTAGTTAATTTTCCCAAGCTATGTAGGGAGCAGAGACTTCTATAAAATATGTAAACGCTGTGTGTCTCTGAGGAGTTGAATTTCCAAAAATCAAGTTTTATTTCCTTGCATTGATAAAAAGCTGTTGTGCTGTCAGCTGCACAAGGAAAAACTCTGCTAAGCCATATGTTCAGTTGCATTTCTTGGTGTTGAGGGTAATGGACTAGTTGCAGTTCATTGCTTAGCAGATAATTAAGCATCGGGTTATTTAATTATTAATATCAGTTTCTGTAATTATTGAAATTAGATGTAAATTTTAATTCTCATACGGGAGAAAAGTCTGTTATACAGAAAAGGTTTCCTATAAAATATGCAGATGGATTTATTGGTGTTGCAAATCCAATTGTTTGTGGTGGACATGATGCGCAGGAAATGTTTAATGACTACAGAAACTGTGCTGCAGCCCCCAAGGGAGCAACCACAGAAAGTACAATGGGAGTCTCCACCAAGAGCTCAGAAATTCTGATCTTTGTGGCTACAGGGGTCAAAGGACAGTTGAAATATCCCCGTATTTAGTTTTTATTTAGAACAGGTTGCTCTTCTGGTAATTGATCATCTCCAGCAAAATACTGATCACAAGAGCTGGGGCTCCTTCTCAGCACCCTGTACCTTTTCTGGACCAAAACTTTGTTGACTCCAGAAGCTTTTCCATAGCTCACTTTTTGAGCTGTGTAGCACAAATAATGCACACTGATAAGGCACTAACATTTATTACATTGCACTGGTTAATTTGAAATAACTGTATTTTTGGCTTATCTCCCTTGTCCAACCAACATGTCAATATCCAGCAATTTTATAAAAAGTCACCACATGCATAGGCTCATTCAAAATGCAATTGAATATTTTTATATTATTGAATGTAATAAATTGGCTTATTTTTTCCCTGTTCCTCAACCTGCTGAGGTAGCACAGGCTGCCTGAGTGCACCCTGGCCTTTCTGTAGCTCTATTCTCTTTCCTGTTGCTCCTCTTCTGCCAGTTTTCTCCTATGCACCTGGAGGGAAAATTAACTCAAAATAACACTCAAAAACTCTTAAAACCAGCAAAACAGAGAACTTTAAAACACTTGTGGCATTCTCAGATACTCTCAGCATTGTGAATGGATTTAAAACATTTATCACACAAAAGAAGAGACACGTAATCCATGCTCCTGTACCCACATTCCAAAAGGTGATAACCAGATGGTGTCTTCGTTTAAGACCATTTAAGAAGAATGAGCAAAAGAATGGGAACAAGGAAAAGAAGAAGGAAACTTTAAATTAAGGCACATGTGTTTTCTCCATAAGCCCTGCTCACAGGTGGAGCCTGGATCATCCTCACTGCCAGTAGCTGTGGGCTGCTATTCCACAGGTCCCTTGTTCTGCAGCAGTCACTGAGATCAAGTTTCCCAATTAAAAAAACAATAAATCCATCCACATCTTCTTGCAAGCAAGTATTTTCCTTTCAACCAAGATAACAGACACAGATACTAATGTCACCTGTTCCAAGGAAGTCGCTCACACATGCCACTCTTTTCCCAGGACACAAGGGAGCCTGGTGCTCCTGTCTGAAGCACAGTTAAGCCAAAGCACACAGGCTGTTGCTGCAGTCCTCTTAGAAAAGAAATTCAACATCTTTCTTAAATTAGTGTGATTTGAAGTACTCATCTGCTTTCAAAGCTTGACTGTCAAATCTCCCTTTCCCTAGCAGCAGCTCATTCTGTGCAAATGAAATTGGCAAATGAAAGCAATTCTTCAGTTAAAGTAACTGAAAATATCGCAAAATTTATTGAGTAAATGACATGAGAAGTTGACCACACATTTTAGCTTGGGTGTCATCTTTAATGTCGAGTGAAGACACAATATTGAAATATCAGATTTTTCTTAGTACCAGCAAAGATGTGTAATTCAGTGTTAATTGTGAAGCCAGAACATTCAGAGATGGTTTTCATTAAACGCTTCACAAGTGGCTTTGCTACAATTAACATTAGCATGCTGTTCCCATAACAGGTCCAGGGAGTTTGCAGGTTTTCTCCTGGCAAAGGCAGAGTGTTCACAGACTGCCCAGTGATCTCTGGAGCGAGGGATCGGGCAGAGCCACCAGGAAGGTGAATGAAACTCTGCTGGTGAGGAGAAGGTGCCCAGCAGGTCCCCAGAGCCACCTGCAGCTCAGGCAGCACCAGCACAGCGTGGTGTCACCACTGCAGAGAGAGGCTGTGGAAATCTGCTTTGCCCAAAGTGTCTCATCTGCTTTCTGTCTGCCCTGGCAGAGGGAAGTCTCTGGAAAAGTGGCTCTTTTTGCAGATCTCAACACCACTGCCATGGCCATGACTATTGATCCCCTTGGACAACACTGTGGAAAAACGTGTATCAATGTAAGAAAGAAAGAGAGGAGAAGGAGAAGGAGAAGGAGAAGGAGAAGGAGAAGGAGAAGGAGAAGGAGAAGGAGAAGGAGAAGGAGAAGGAGAAGGAGAAGGAGAAGGAGAAGGAGAAGGAGAAGGAGAAGGAGAAGGAGAAGGAGAAGGAGAAGGAGAAGGAGAAGGAGAAGGAGAAGGAGAAGGATAGAGGGAAGATAGGAAGAAAGGAAGGATTCCAGGAAGGATTTCAGCAAGGAAAGAAGGAAGGGAGAGAGGGAGGGACAAGAGAAAGAAAGAGAGAAAGAGAAGAGAAGAGAAGAGAAGAGAAGAGAAGAGAAGAGAAGAGAAGAGAAGAGAAGAGAAGAGAAGAGAAGAGAAGAGAAGAGAAGAGAAGAGAAGAGAAGAGAAGAGAAGAGAAGAGAAGAGAAGAGAAGAGAAGAGAAGAGAAGAGAAGAGAAGAGAAGAGAAGAGAAGAGAAGAGAAGAGAAGAGAAGAGAAGAGAAGAGAAGAGAAGAGAAGAGAAGAGAAGAGAAGAGAAGAGAAGAGAAGAGAAGAGAAGAGAAGAGAAGAGAAGAGAAGAGAAGAGAGGAGAGGAGAGGAGAGGAGAAGAGAGGAGAGGAGAGGAGAGGAGAGGAGAGGAGAGGAGAGGAGAGGAGAGGAGAGGAGAGGAGAGGAGAGGAGAGGAGAGGAGAGGAGAGGAGAGGAGAGGAGAGGAGAGGAGAGGAGAGGAGGAAAGAAAGAAAGAAAGAAAGAAAGAAAGAAAGAAAGAAAGAAAGAAAGAAAGAAAGAAAGAAAGAAAGAAAGAAAGAAAGAAAGAAAGAAAGAAAGAAAGAAAGAAAGAAAGAAAGAAAGAAAGAAAGAAAGAAAGAAAGAAAGAAAGAAAGAAAGAAAGAAAGAAAGAAAGAAAGAAAGAAAGAAAGAAAGAAAGAAAGAAAGAAAGGAAGGAAGAAAGGAAGAAAGGAAGAAAGGAAGAAAGGTCAAATTTCTTTACTGGCCATCTTAAATTTCACAAATACAAGAAAAAAGCACTTAAAGATGCTTTCTACATCGAGCATGAACAGCAATGGAGGAAGATGCAGTCTTTGTTACAGAGTTTACAGAACAGAAAACCTTGGTTTCTGCTCCAAAATCCCATTAACTCTTTCTGCATTAACTCTGTGCCATCAGTCATATGAATAAGGCAGCACAGGCCCCAGCACGAGCCTGGAGAATGAGAAGGTCTGAAGGTGGTTGGAAATGATCCATGTAAAGGTATCTCTGCAAATCTGGGAGCAGTTCTGCACCACAGGCACCACAGACAATGCTGAGCTTTTGACAGGTCGATACAGAGGCTGCAGAGAGAGTAGTTCTCTCCTGAAATCCAATAGTTCCCTCTACCCAGTGAGCCTTCCTGATCTACTCTTCCCAGCTGAGCCTCCCTGCACCCAAACACCTCTTCACAGGGACAGAAGAGCTCTGTGGCTGCTCACAGCACTCTCAGAACAGATTCACGGAGGCAAATTAAAGCAGTGTGCTTGATGTTCCCTGCAGAGGTGCACTCACATGGAGGCACTGCTTCCTTAAAGACTCTCCTTAGCCAGCCAGCCCTGAGGAACTGCCCAGTGGCCTTCTTGGGAGAATGCTTTTTCATTTCAGGAAAATGAGAAAAATATCTAAGGGTGAAAAAGGAATTTTTTCCACAAGATAAAACACAGCGTAAAGGATAAAGCCATGATCTGGAAGGGTAAAAGAGCACTCAAACAGCATACATAGCTCAGCCAGACATGTCTGGCTGCCTCCAGCTCTGAAGTGAGCTGTCAGTTCCTGAGCTCAGCCCTTGGCAAAGGCAGGCCACAGGTCTTGAGCACTGAGATGCAGAGATGCTCTGCTGCTGCTGCTGCTGCAGTGCTGCCAGAGCCAGCCTGTGTGAGAGGCAGAGGCCAAAACAGGTTCACAGAGGGAGTCCAGTCCAAAATGTGCCACCTCTTCACAACCTACAACACAAGAAGGGCAGTGGAAATGGAAACCCTGGAAAAACAGGACAGGTGCACTGAAGGAAACAGCAAATGGAGTAAACAAAGGACATGATAAGAAGAATAAGGAGAGACTTGTGTCAAATCTTGAGAGAAAAAACTGGGGAGAAAGCAACAAAAAAGGCACATCTTGCTTATGATGGAAGGGTACAGCCAGAACTCAGGGCTTCTGAAGATGTGGGAGCTGCTGGGGGTTTGTGATCTCTGGTGCAATCCATCCCACGTCTGTCTCTGAAAGCCCCACAGTGCAAAGAGGACATTTCCTCTGTCCCTTGTGGGAGCTGCTTGACCAATGTCCTGGCATAGGAAGAAATCCATGGGTCTCAGGTACTCAGATGACAACTCTGCTTCTGAAATTTCCTTTCAGTGGCAAACTGCAGCAAGGAAGGCAAAAGAAGTTCCCATGCTAACTGGGCAGGAGGATTATGAGAGTTGACAAGGGGTGGTGACACTGCCAGCTACAGTGAGCCTTTGCAGTAAATGTTCTGTTTCCTTCTGTTGAGACCACAGAGAGGACTAAGGGACTCAGTCAGAGCTCACCAGCTGAATTCAAAGGCCAAAGTTAGGTCAGACTAAAGAAAAGGACACCAGGACTGCCTACTTGATTTACCTACTAGTTATCTGTCATTGATACAATTCCTGATACAAAGGACAGGTGATCCCCTTGCAGTCTGTCACAGAGCTCAGTTCCACCTGGTTTTTCCCGTGTTTTCTGCAGGAAATGTCAGCTTGCCCAGCAGTTTGCATACTGCAAAATAAAACATGAGAAAGAAATCCCCACCAACAACAGATCCACCTGAGAGGGACGTGACCAGGCCAAAGCACTTGTATGTAATCCACCTCTATTCACCAAGTGTGATTATGCCTAATTGGAAAATTAGCTGCACATTAACATCCAGGCACTATTTAAGCCAATTTTTCATTTTCTCCACGCTGGCCTTGGTTCAGCTCATTTTCCAAGGGCTAGCTGTAAACACTCACTTCCAAAAAAAAGGCACTTTATTTGACTGCAGTTTCCTCTTTTTTAATTGCCATTTTTTCTGTCTTCTCCTGGTTTTCATTTCAGACTCGCAGGTCTCACCTCCTGCCTGTGTTATCTCCCATCAGCAATGCTGGGCTGGCTGCTGTGGCTGATCTGCTTTCTGGCAGGTCCATCCTCCCCCACACACATCCCTCTGCTGCCTGCTGGCCTCAGCCTGTGCTTGGCTGTCTCAGGGCTGTTCCCAGCCTGTTGCTGCAGCTCTTCCTGTCTCCAGTGCTGCTTCCGTGGAATTCACACTCCGGTTCTCTGGCAAAGCCCCACCATAACCCCTGCACATCTGTCAGTGTCCTTACAAACCTCTTCTTTACTCTGGCTGGATTTGCTTCTTTACTCTGCTCTTTAGCCTCCACTGGTGTACACACACTCCTTTAACTCACCAAACTTTTCCCCACTCACAGCTATCTTAATTTTTCAAATTCCAGTAGCAACTTCTCCCTTTCTTTGCAGACCTTGATGTGAGTTATGTCTTTGTTTAATTCTTATTGTCTAAAGGAAACATTCTGGTTGCTAAGCAACAGTTGTCTCCTTATTAAAATCTGAAAACAATTCAAATTTAACATTTAGTCAGTGATCATTTGTGAGCACATCAAAAGAAGGTGTTTTTGCTTCTGCTAACAAAACAGCAACAGGGTATCCAGCTTTAGTGATGCTTAGTTCCTTACAAAATATAATTATTGGAGGTGCTGCCTGTTTTAGCACTGTAATGCAACAAACAAGAGCAAGTTTATCTGATAGAGGAATTGGGATGCCACCTGGTCCTGGGCTCTCTGGATGTGCTTACTGTAGATATGTGTAAATGCAATGCCAAGCTCTGCTGGAACTGAGCCTCAAACTGACTTTGGTCTAAAAAAAGAAAAATTACATAACCTGGTCTTTCTAGTCAGAAATCAGGACTAAACAGTGTAGGTTTCTCTTCTGAGATGATATTCTCCTCACCTTAGACAGTGAAAACTCCAGGCTATCTGGGCCTTACCATTACAATGAAATGAGACTAGGAAAAGTGATCATGACAGGATGCCTGTATAAATGCCTCTACACCTTCCCTTTGGTCAGAAATAACCAAGTCCTACGCTCCCCTTCCCCGGTGCTTGTTTCAGTAACTGTTCCTGAGACACTGCTCAAAGGTTTGAAGAAATCTTGTCATATACTGGCTCTTGTCACATGCCAACAGTCTGGATCAGAGAATGCAAAGGGAACAGAAATGTGTGTGTCTCCAGGCAAAAAATGTCCCACAGGCAGAGAAAAGGGAAACTCTGCAGGGAGAATGCCCAAGGGTCAGAACTCAGGCTCTGGAGTTGTAGCTGGAAGTTACACGGTGGCCGATTCCATCAGAAACCAGATGTCACTTTCTTCTATCCTGTCAGTACCAAATTCAACAGGGATAGAGAATAGATGGGAAAAGCATCAGGAGATACTAGTGCCTGTGAGGAATCCCAACTTAAACAGCCTTTTAATGTGAACACTTGGTGTGCTTTGAGGTGTCTCTGCATTTCTCTCCCACAACTCAGGAATCCTGAGCTTTTTGTCTCACAGGACTTCCCAATTTATTTTATTTTTATTTTAATGCAGATCACTGTTTCTTGTAAGGGCAGTGAACTTGAGCAAATACTTTCTTATTCATGAGACAGTCCTTTGTGTCCTTGTGAAACTCCTTCCTGTGCCCCTTGACAAGGTCATGTGTGTGAACCATCTCTGTCTGTCACATCTCTTCAGAAGCAGCAGAAACTATGACCAGAAGGAAGCAGTTCTATGGAAGGTATATTGCAATTTTCTGCAAACTGGACAAGCAGGAGCTGCAGGTGGATGTCAGCTCCATCATGGACCTTTCTGGGCAGCGAGGGACAGCCTGCCTCCCCATGCTCTTCCTCACAGACTGCAGGGAATCAGCTCGGGCCCCTGGAATAGAGACTTGAGTCTTCTTTGACTTTGGTGCTTGTTCCTCTCACATATTCTCTCTCCCAATTGCTGCTCAGTGATTTTTGTCCTTTCCTTAACCCATCATCCACCACAAAAGAAAAACAAAACAAAAAACAAACAAAACAAAACAAAACAAAACAAAAAAAAAAAAAAAAAAAAACACATAAAACGTACCATGTAAACCGAATTCCTGATGTTAATATAAGAGATTTTGAAAATAAGCTCAACGTAAAACTACAGTGTGGCTGCAGTACAGATACCCAGTTTCCATATAATCCTAGCTCTTGGTGTATTTATGGAATATGAAAAAGAAGAGAATATCCAAAATGTAATGTTTTTTGTGAACTTTTACAACCCTAGTGGACGTTGAAGACACTTGTAGCTTCAGAGACTTGTCTATGAGGTTTCAGACTCTGCAGTAAATAAGAGAGTAATAATTCTGAAAGTCAGCTCTTCTGAAATCATATCCATAGAAATATCTTGTTCACTTCAATTTCTGTTGTCCATCTTTCTCTTCCCAGCCTTTGTCACCTGTCAGTAAAAAGAAGAAGAACTGTGCAATGTGCATCACTTTAAAACTCTCCTTTCTGGGAGAGAGCTGCAAGTTTCAGTCAATCCACAAATTCGTAGATACACTCATCATCTCTTAGGGAACAGCACAATAAAGGTTAATTAGCTGCACACTGGCACAATTGGCATGTAATATTGGATTTTTAGCACAAAGAAAGTAATTTTCTTTTTAGTGCGTCACAGTGCTCATGTTTGAACAGCTCAATTTAGAATGTAAGCTATCTGGCTGGTAAGAGAAACATGAATTAGAATCCTAATTCTAGATAACTCATCCTGAGTGCAACAGATTCAGTAGGATGGCATCTGATCCATTGAGAGAAGATATTCAGAGTGGCAAATACAAATCACTGGGTTTTGGCCAGGTTATCGCCTTCCAAAGAAAGCAGAGCCACAACAAACACATCTATCCCTCTCTGGCAATTTTATCTTCTTTGTCAGGATACATTTTTCCAGATACACTGCCTGCTTAGAAATACAGAATTACAGAATGGTTGGGGTTGGAAAGGACCTCAAAGACCAGTCCCTGCCATGGGCAGGGACACATCCCACTATCCCAGGGTGGTCCAAGCCAAATCCAACCTGGCCTTGGACATTTCCAGGGATCCAGGGGCAGTCACAGCTCCTCTGGACAACCTGTGCCAAGGCCTCATCACTCCCATCATAAAAAATTTCTTCCCTAGGTCCAATCTAAATCTACCTGCTCTTTGTTGAGAACTTTTGGCCCTTGTCCTATCATTACAGGCCTCACTAAAAGGATTAGCAACCCCAGTTTAGGGTTTTGGGTTTTTTTTCTTTCTTCACTCTTTTCTTTGCCTTAACTTGAAAGACTTTCCAGGTGACTTCTCACACAGTATTTCTAGTGGAACATCATTGCAGCTCCACACTCACCATTTCAGAGGGGTCAGCAGCACTGTGTCATAGTTTTTCTAGTCTATAAACTTCATTAATTGCGACCACTCCTATTACTTTTCACACATTTTTATTTTGGTTCATAAAGACTGTCTTTCCTGTCATATTTTTCTGCTCCCCTAACCCCAAACAATTAACATCACATTCACTTTGCAATGTGATCAAGTATTCGAAGTGTGCGTTCACATTCACTACACTTAAGGTCCACCATTCTTCCTGCTCCCCCTTGAATTGTTTACTTGTTATGTTGATTTCA
The DNA here is from genome assembly GCF_029582105.1 of Oenanthe melanoleuca. Classification (NCBI taxonomy): domain Eukaryota; kingdom Metazoa; phylum Chordata; class Aves; order Passeriformes; family Muscicapidae; genus Oenanthe; species Oenanthe melanoleuca. The sequence continues at coordinate 17,479,076 of NC_079362.1, read as the reverse complement.
GAGACAAAAAGGTTGCATACAAAGAAAAAAAAAAAAGGCAAGCAAAAATTCTTCATCACTAAAGAACAATGCAGTCATTATTAAAGATATTAAGAAGCTGTGAGCAAGACCCAAATCTAATTTTCAATGCAGTGTCTCTGACCAACTGGTAACTATAACCCCTAAGATTCACTGGAATGAGTAAATGTGAGCTAAATGTTGATAGACCAGAAGATAACTCTGTTACTGTAAAATGCTAAAAAGCTTCTGTAAATTCATTAAAAAAAAAAAAAAAAAAAAAAAAAAAAAACACCACAAAAAAAAAAACAAAAAAAAAAAAAAAAAAACAAAGCAAAAAACCCCAAGAAACAACAACAACCAAAAATGAAAACAAGAGAAAAACCCCTTAGTTTTAAGAAAAATCTTGCTCATTCTGATGCAATTTAATCTTTTCTCAATGCCTTCTACCCAGCCAGTGACCACCACATCCCCACTGTGCTACAGCATCTAATTAACTGCAGTAATCAAAGATAAGAAGGGACAAGTTTGTCATAAAACTCAGCCTTCTGAAAAAATGATTTATGTTAAAGACTCTATCAGCTCTTTCTGATTAAATCTCTCTCTCCTCTATTAATTCCCAGTTGTCATAAATTCTACACAAATTCATCCTTAATGCAGAGCCTTGTGCTGACTGTCAGTTCTTGTCATGGTGAATGTGTTTCTTTATCTTGTACTTGATTGAATTGATTCTGAATTCTGCCTATTCATTTGTTCTGCTTTTTCTTAATTTACAGATTTCTCAGTCATAACTACAGTGTCACAACACAATGCTCCTGACAACTGACTTCTTTCAATTTAACACGTTTTCAAAGATCAGTTCTGCAACTTTCACTTCACCTTTACTGCCTCACATTCAAATGACAGATGAACTTTTATCAGCCTTGCAAAATGTAAATTCAGCTCTTCAAGAAACAATCAATTACAAAGCAGTCTGTATTTCTAGCCTTCTTTTTGTAGCCTCTCCATCACAAATTCCACATTTCAGGTTTGGAGAACAGTTAGTGTATTTTGAGAGTACAGATTCAGAGCTGGGCTTCTCCCTGTTTTAATGTGTAATAAATACAGCAAACACTTCAATTGGCTTTCTACAGTGATCTGCAAAGAGACAGATGGAAATGGTATTTGAAATGTCTTCCAATGACATTGCTTTCTGTTTCAGCTCAGGCACACCTGATGCTGTTTAGCCTGTTCAGGGCATTAGTCCTTTTGTATTTTACCTTTCTACCATAAAATGCTCAGGAATCACACATGGCACCCACTGATGGACATCCATTTGACTTATTTTTCATGTCACTAACTGTCCTGGTTTGAGGGATAGGTATCTGCCAATAAAGGCAGAAGCTTCTCTTTGAAATGGAAAATGTAAACCCCCTTGCTCCAAATTATTATTATAATTTTGAAATTAAGGGGGTCTCAGGCAAAGATATGGGATTAGGAATAATAGTTCTTTACTGGGAAAATTAAAATGGAAATACAGTATTACAAAGAATAATCCCAGTCCTGACAGAGTCAGAATACAACCTGACACCCCATCAGTCAGGGTGTTGGCAGCAGTCCCATTAAATGGTGGCTGCTCCTCCTGCAGTGGCAGATGTGGTTCAGCTGAAGCAGTGCTCCTGTAGAAAGTCCAGGGATCATGTGAAAAGGTCCAGCTTCTCATCTGGAATCCAGTGGAAAGAAGGTACCTTGGTGTCAAAAATCTCAGTTTTTATCCAGGTAGGAAAGGCTTGGCTCCTCCCCCTGGCTGGAGCATCTCCCAGTGGGATGATGTCATTTTATCAGTCATACAGTGGGACTGAATGGCCCAGCAGCAGATGATATCTTCCTGGAGGGAGGATGGGTTGTGGAAAATATAAAGATGATTGCCCCATCTTGTCTTAAAGATGGCCCATTAGCAGATAATATGTGCCACAGAGATAAGGATCACTGCCCCACCCGGTTTTAACAGATGGTGATAGAATACACATTTCTGACCACATCAACCCAACACACTAACCCAGCTGCCTTTTTAAATCTCCATCTTGTTCCATCTCTGCTTCCTGAGAGCCTCCTAAATAAAATCCTCACCAAAGTGATTACAGCCCTTTGCTCAATCAAAAGCTTAGCAGGTCTTTAGGGCTGAGGGCCCAGGCTGGAGAGTCATGAGCCATCATAAACTGAAATGAGGAGTCACCAGCATCTCAGCAGAAAATGCCTTCAGCTCTAAAGCAGCTGCCAAAGGGCTGAGCTTTCAATGAACTCATTAGGATCTATTGTGGAAACAGCCTGAAAGATTCTTGGGCACATTTAGGATTCCCAGGGAAAGCAGTTAAAAGCTGTGCAGACTGGAAGCAATAGAGTCCTTTTGACAGGGGACAGCAGGTCATATACTGATGACCATGAGGAGGAGATGTGCAGCAGGAGTTCACACAGGCTTCTGCCAAATCCTTCTACACTCATTTCCACATTTTACAGATGGTGCTTTGGATGCATTTCTTCCACTTCCTTTTTTCCTACTTTCTTTTGAAAAAGAGAATTAGAAAAGCAATAGCAAGTTTTTCTGATAAACCAAGCACCACAACAGAATGATTCTCTTGCTCTACTTCAATCTTGTCCCTTTTTTAGCCTGCAGGAATTGCTGGCAGTAAAAATCAGTGCTAGACACCTATTGTTAAGCAAATGCCTGCTTGGTTTTATATCTGAAAAATACTGTAAAAGAAAAAGATTAGTAGAAAATCTGTTCTCAAAAGCATGGATAATTGTGTACATAAATAAATAGATACACATAAAAGCTATTGTTCTTTATATTTCTAAACTATTATATACAAATTTAATACAGTTCTCTATTAGCCCCTGTTCAGTAGAAAATGAAGTGAAAGAAATCATATTACCTGCATATATAATGAAGACAGAGATCCAGTGTCTAGTTCTAAAAGGATGAAGTATGAAAACCACACAGTAACATCTCAGTTGCACATTATCCTGAAGCAAAATAAGTATTTTGGGAAATGAGCAGCAGTTCAGAAAAAAGGCAATATTTCAGGAAAGCAGTAAAGCAGTGATTAGATTTGGGGACACAGATATCTGTGCTAATATGTAGAGGTACTTCAGGAAAATTTTACAGATGGTACAGGTCTGCATTATTGAAATACTTAAATCCACTTGTTTTTCCAACTCGTAGTTGTTTATCCATACCCTCCCCCAGAATTTGCTAAAATGAAAGCAACCAAGTTCAACAATCTCTGTGTGTAGAGAACCTGTCATTAAGGCCAAACCCAACATGCAACCCCAACTCTTTTCTGATTTAATTTTGTTTATTCAGTCAGCTACTTTTCTAACAGGTTTTTTTATTTGATATAAAATTCCATTTGCAAATTATTTTTGTGCTCCTCAGACTGTATTGCTTGGTCAGTAATACTTTTATTCGACTGAAAAGGTAATTTGAGAAATCAAAGGAAAATACTTACACTAACTTATCATTTAAATTAAAAAATGACATTTGCTGTGCAAGTCTCAAATCGGATGGACAAAATGAACAGGTAGTTGATAGTCCAGTGCAGAACCATAATGTCCACATGTGAACAAATTCCCAGAGCTGTTCTGCCACCATTGCCCGTGCACACAAGCAAACATAAACATGGAATGACACAACCACAGCCCATCACAAAAGGAATATTCCTCACCACTTCACCTGTGTTCTTCATGAGAGCATTCTGAGGCACGACAGCTTCCATCTGGGGAAGAAAACTAATGGCAAAGGCAGCTAAGAGGGCTTACTCACGTCCTGACAAATTAATTCCCTGTTTGGGGTTCTGGAATTGATTCTGACTTCCTGGACAGCAGAGGAAGATTCATCACTTGAGAGAGCAGCACTGCTAGCACAGCTAGGATGTGACAGGCAAGGTGTATTGGGGAAATGAATTAGCAAGTTCAGAATATAAAATGGATTGTTGAAATCATAAAGGGCTCAGATGCACTTTGGATTTCATGGCTCTGTAGGAATGGACAAGCAATGGAAACAAATTCCTTGCTCCAAGAGTGAGAGAGGAATGTTTTCTTCTTATGCACACATGTGCATAGGGATATTGTCCCAGCTGAAAAAGAATTGCAACTTATTCTGTGCATTAGGTGTTGATAGTCCAGAGACAGGGAACCGGTTTCTGGTATCAGAGAATTAGAAAACCAGAGAATCATTAAGTCTGGGAAAGACCTCCAAGATCACTGATCACCACCTTGTCAACTAAACCACAGCATTAATTCCCACATCCAGCTGTTTCTTAAACACTTCCAGGGATGATGACTCCATCACTGCCCTGGGCAGCTCATTCCAATGCTTGACAACCCTTCTGAGAAAGAAATTCTTCCTGACATCCAACCTGAACCTCTGCAGGTGCCCCTTGAGCCTGTGTGCTCTTGTCCTGTCACTGCCTGGGAGAAGAGGCCAAGCCCCACCTGGCTACTACCTCCCTTCAGGTAGCTGATCTTGTCACTGTCTGGTCACTGGCATTGCAATAACCACAGCAGGAGGAGAAAAATTTTCATCTGCCCTCTGAAGACTGTAAAGGATGGCAAAATCTCTGGTCGTGCTGACAGAATATTGCCAGTTCTCTTTCAAGTCTTTTTGTATCTGCTCCTTAACACAAATGGGCTTGCTGCTGTTGGCAGTCAGCATGCTGGAAGAGGTTGACAGAAATAGATTGAGACACCAGAAGGCTCTTGCTCCATCAGACCAGCAGGAGATATGTAATCTGTCCTCTGGGCTCTCATTTCCTCAGTGAATATTATTTTGTCAGAAATTGCTGGAAGACCTAATTTATACCACAACTTGGGGTTTTTTTTAGCAAGGAAGGGACAGCAAATAAAAAATGTGGGGGAGGACATATCTGTGAGTCCCACCAAACAAAAAGGTCTGGCCTTGATCTGTCAAGGATTGCCAGAGTAGTTTTCCTTATTCCCTAGAAGGAAATGTTACCCAATATCCTGCACTTCAGAAAGTCTGTAGGATGTTCCCTGGCAAAGCTGCTGACAACCAGTTTACCTGAAATAAAAAGTTAAAAGGGACATTTTTTTTCTTGGGCCAGTTTTACTGGCTGGTACTGTCCTTCTCTCTTACATATATGTGTGACACAGGGTATTACAGAATAAAAATCCTGATAAAAGTGTCTCAGTTCCCTTCTCTGTGGCTTTCCTACTTGTGCTCAGTGAAATGTTACTTTACTCTGCTGTGTAGTGAATGGTTCCTAATTTTCTGCATTGCACACAATTTCACACTTCACACAGGCTCTCCTGGCATGCCCTTTCTCTTACATGAGTGTCCAAGCAGCAGGTACTGGCCCAGGGCTTCCAGATGTGGGAAGCTGTTCCTTCTGCTGCAAACACAAGGAAATCACCTACATCAAATGCCCATCTGCCAACACATTCAGTAGTGAGAGAGCTACAGAAGCTGCAGCCCACAGGGGAAAAAAGTCAATGGATAGCGTGTTCAAAGCATGGAATTATAGAACATTTGCTGTCAAACAGAAATATTTGCTGTCTGGTGCTAAAACAATGTGCAGAATTGTGGCTGTATTCACAAAACAACCTGGACTTTGTGCAGGGCTTTGAATAAGGCACTAAGGCAAAAACTACCAATCCCACTGAATGAGACACTTGATATTTCTCATCCCAGGATATGACAAGATAGAATAGAATCATTTACATTGAAAAAGACTCTTTGGTCTTTCAGGCTCACTGACAGCCCTTGGCATTGCAGGACTTTCTGCAAAGCAGCCCCTCCAAGCTCCTCATCACTGACCTCTAGGAGGACTGGGTGGCTGTGGTGCAGACAACAGCAGGGAGGACAAGGTTTGTCAGAAGGGTGAGCGTGGGCAGCAGCTTCCAGCTCTGCAGCAGGCACTGCTGGAAGCCTGGCACTCACCTGGAAGGGGATGCCCTCCTGAAGAGGCTGTGTTTTCCCACACCTTCCTCTTGCTGGCTGGCAATCCCATTTGGGGGCAATGCACAGAGGGCCTTCCCTTGAACGGGCACGGGGGAAATCAGGAGCTGGGAAGCAACACCCCACATCCTTCCTGTGGGAGCTCAGGAGCCCTGACTGCTGGCTGAGAGCACCTGCAAAGCTGCACAGTCAGCCTCTGGCTGCCCCCTGCCTGGGGCATGCTCTGGGTGGCCATGGGCAACATGGGCCTGCTGATGGATGCTGCCTTCTGTTCCCTCAGGGTGGTCAAAAAGTAGCCAGCAGCGAACCTGCTCCTCCTCAGGCAGCTGCTCACACTGCTGACACACATCAGCTCCAGAAGAATGACCTGCAGCAACCTGGCCATCTGTCTGGGCCAAGTCTGCTGAGCCCACCCCAGGAGGAGCAGCTGGAGCTCCAGGCCATGCTGGCCAAGAAGAAGGTAGTGCTGCCTTCAGCAGATGACATCTTTGCTGGGGAGACCTCAGCACCCACAGACACATCCACAGCTATGAACAGGAGCAGAGGCTTGTCCCAGCCTGGGGCTCAGGGTCTCAGAAATCTCAGCATCAAGAAGACAAGCAGTGTAGGGCTCCCCTCTGGGTTTTCTTTTTGGTGCTTTTGTCTTCCAAGAAGTCGCTTTGCTGCTGTATTTGCTTTCCAGAGCTGGGACAGAAAGAGCAAAGTGGCCCTGCAGGAAGAGCAGAGGAGGAGCCCCAGGCAAGAAAAGATCCCAATGCATCCTCCTCTCTGCTGGATGTCTGGCAAGAAGGTGGCAAAGAGGCCTCAGTGCTGGAGCCCCAAAGAGCAGAGGTATGGTAGCTGCTCAAAGCCTGGCACAATGCAACTCACAGAGGCGGGCATGAGGCCAAGGAACTGCTGTACCTCCTTCTGCAGCACAGCTCTGCAGCCTTCCTTCATTTCCTTCCTTCCTTCCTTCCTTCCTTCCTTCCTTCCTTCCTTCCTTCCTTCCTTCCTTCCTTCCTTCCTTCCTTCCTTCCTTCCTTCCTTCCTTCCTTCCTTCCTTCCTTCCTTCCTCCCTCCCTCCCTCCCTCCCTCCCTCCCTCCCTCCCTCCCTCCCTCCCTGCAATCCTTCCTGCAATCCTGCAATCCTGCAATCTTTCCTTCCAGAAGTCCTCCCTGGAATCCTTCCTGGAATCCTTCCTTCCATCTCTCTCCCTCCCTTCCTTTCTCCCCCAACATTGACACATGCTAGCAAAAATGCCACAGGTTGCTTGCCCAATGCCTCAGGAATGCGCTTCATGAATTTACAAAGTACTTGCAAATTAAAGCAGCAGTGGGGGAGCTGTCACCTTGAGCGGCCTCCTGCTCAAACTCCAGCTCATCCCATCTCCTCCAGTCCCTTTTGGGGCCAGCTGTACTGTGCAAAGGGGCTGATGCAAAGCAGTGTCTTCTCTGGGCAGCTAAGGGGGCGATTTAGCAATTGCACCCTTCCTCCCCCAGGCTGTCTCTTAACACCTCTCACCTCCAGAATTTCTGCTTTGGGCACCTTTATCTCCAAACACCCACCAGAGCTCCACAGAGTCGCTGGCAAAGACCTAAGTGCTGATGAGCCTTTCTGCATCAACAAAGTAAAAGGAGCTTGCACTGGTTCCAACAAGAAGGGACTTACCTTGTGGCTCCTGGCTTTGCCTCTCTAACCCAAATTTGTGGCCTAAGGGTTGAAGGCTGCTACCCCAGGGAAGAGAAAAATTAGGAGGAAACAACAGTGAGAAGAGGCCTGGCCAAAAGACAGGGAATCCCAGCTGGAAAGGAAGAGGAGGAAGACAGACCAAAGAGGACTGGAGAAACTCAGGAGGCTCCATCAGTTTAAGAAGCCCAGGTTTGGATGGCCCAGGCTCTGCTGCCTGTCTTTCTCCCCACACTGCCTAAGTCATCCCAAGGCTCTGGGAAGGACCAGTGAGGGCTGCTGCTGGCCAGGGCTTGGCTAGAGCTCCATGGCAGCTTCCTCCGTACCCACGTGCTGAACCTCTGCAGGAACACGGCTCCATGCAGGAAAAAGTGGCCGAGGGAGAGGCTGTGAAGATGGAGCAGCAAGAACGTCTCTCCCACTAATTCTGTTTCTAGATGTTTATAGTGACATGCATCAAGAGAAAGTTTTCATTCTAGAGGCTGCTCTTTAACACTATCTATGTCTATGAATAATTAGATACGTCTCTTGGTACTTGTAGAGGCATCTGCTGCTTTATCACCTCTTTCCCCATATTCTGGAGCCTGAACAATGTGTTTGGATTCTTGTAGCCATACTGAGCACTTCAGCCCCAAATGCTCCATCTGGCAGTGCTGGTTGTGCAGCATCAACAGCCTCCAGCTGGGCATGGAATACTCCTGGAGAAGAGGAATTGCCACTGCTGGATCTGGGCCGTGCAATTGAGGCAATGATTAGGGAGATCAGGAGATCCTTGCCTGAAAGGTCTCCCTCTGCTCAGGTAACCCCATTGGATGGGAATAAAAGGGCCTGGACTGAGAGCTTTTGAATGTTGTTACATGGTTGAGAAGAAAAGGTTTCTTGAATTCAGCTGTGAATTGACAACAAAGGATTTGCTTTGTAGGCAAGGTTTCCAAAAGAAGGAGGAATGAAAAAGTCTCCTCTCTAGTGAGGCTGAGAGGTGTGAGCCTGAATTGGCCACATTTTGGTGCTCCTTTTCCTGGGAAGATTCCCTTTCGCAGCAACATTTGTGGTGATGAAGTGAAAGCTTTGACAGCTTTTGGACTGTTTTCAGCAGGTTTCAGAAGTCAATCTTCTCCATTGTTGAAGGCCTTTGGGGGCCCAGACTTCTTTATTAGGAACAAGGGATGAAAGTGTGTGAGACGTGGAGTCTTTAGGGAGCAGATGTTGTGTTGGTTTTGAGGCCCAAGGATTTGAGTGATTGGTAGGAAGGATAATGGTGGTGCTGGACATTAAATGATTAAAGACTCCTTTAAGCCCAGGGGCTTCTTCTGTGTTAAAGAGGGATTCCATCGGGAACCATTAGTCCTTGTGTTTCACAGATTCCCTCTTGGATTTAGGAATCCCCTTTCTCTTCACTCTTGCCTCTTCCCAGACTTGCCTGCAGTGTTCAGTTTCTGTATTGGCACAGGCCTTTTTGCACATTATTAGACAACTTTGCCATAGAACTTTTCTACTTTGTTTAATTTGCAGACCCATTGCCTGTAGTATATTTATTGGTGAGGAAGGGCAGACTCAATGTGGGGACTGGGATTTTTTGGAATCCCCAATATCTTATTGCCAAGTGTGATGAACTTCTGTAAACTCACACATACCATATTTCAAAAGCAATTTCTTCCTCAAAAGAAGGAAACGTGGCAGGCTCTGAACTGTTGTATACCTGAAGTGATGCCAGGAAAGTAGTGAGTGATCTTTGGGTTTCTTTCTTTCTGGTTTTGTTTCAAGGGGAATATTAATGTTGCCCCTGAGTGCTCAGGAGGGGAGCCTGTGAACAAAGCTACAGCAGAGGGAGTTTTGCCTGGCACTGAAAACTGTAGGAACAGGTCCCAGGAGCCCGAGGAGCTAGGTAAGGACAGAGCCCATATTGGTTTAGAGAGGTGTGAGACAGCTGCTCTGAGCCTACCTCTGGCAGGAAGGGAGATCAGAAGAGTTGAGTTCTTGTCTGCAGAGTTGGTGCTTCCCAGTGCCTTTAGTTCAGGTCCTGCACTGACAAAACCTCCCCGAGCTCTGCCCTCCACGCTTCTCCAGAGGCTCTGACACTGCGTCCTGTGCTATGGCAAGAGAGCAGGGAATAAAGCTGACCTTGTGGGAGCTGTGTCACCAAGCCTGGTGTCCCAATTTGGTTTCATAACTCAGCTGACAGCACCCTTCATCTTCAGCCATTTCAGTGAGAACTGAGGTCTCTCTGTCAGCACAGAGAAAGAACAAGGCTGGGCTTCTCTGTGGGGGCTGGGACAGTCTGTGTTTCAAGCTCTCACGGGTGCCATTTGCACTGCGAGCGCTGAGACTTTATCAAGATACTTCAATGCTTTACACTGTTTTGAGCATTTAGAGTGGTCCCTGTTCTCTAAAGATCAGGCTTCAAATTCCAAGTGAGAATCTGCCTTTCAGACCATCTTGAACATTCCCTGACAGAAGGACAGTTGGTGCCCAAGGGAAACGCGCCCAAGGGCCAAGACTGACTCCGTGTTCCCTTTGCTTCCCAGATCCCATCTGATCAACCTTTCCAGGAGGGCTGCCCTGTGTGGCAGGAAGAGACAGTGGGAGGGCCTGTGGCCATCAGGCAGGTGAAATCCCTGTGCTAATATATGCATTTATAGATGTCTATAGTTATATTTATCTATCCATATAATTACACTTATAGATTTATAGTGTTGTATTTATATGTGCATATATTTATAGGTCTGTGTAGTTAAATTATGTATAATTATAGATGTGATACAATTATACACACATATATACATTATGCTCATTTATAGATTTGCAGAGGCATATTTATACATGGGTAGAGTAACAAATGTCTGCAAGAAATGACATTTGCCAGCTGAGATGGGTGTTGTGTGCTCTGTGCTATCCAAAGCAATGAGCAGATGTAAAGGTGATGATTCTGGGGGATTTTGGCCATGGAAATCTCCAGCCATGCCCAGCACACGTGCACTTAGGCACAGGTTTGGGATGGCAGCAGAGCCACACGTTCACAAAGCCTGCTGGGAAAACTCCAGGACTCCACTGAGCATAGAACTCCAACCATGAACCACCCGGGGAGAACAAGTCACTCACAATGAAAAAAAGAGAGAGAAAATGTGGGAAAACAGATGTGACGATACTCTGTGAGTCTGATAAAATGCTCTAAACACCACTGCCTAGGCACATCTTAAGCAAGAAATTTGTTAAAAACTCAACACCTTCTGTGAAAGATTGCACTTTCCCCTTCACTTACCTTGCTGCGTGAGTGGAAGATGTCCTTGGCGTCCAGCGGCTGAGCTGCTGCTGAGAAAGGAAGAGGTTTGATTTGTTCCCTCTTTCAGATTACAAGGAAGTCATGGTGTTCCAGAGTAGAATCTGGTGCCAAAAGTTTGAGAATAGAGGGTGATAAGATCACCAGAGTATTTTATCTATATCTAGGAAGAAGCCCTGTAGAGCTTCTCTTTGGCTTTGATGGAAAGTAGAAATCCTGTTTCTACCGAGAATTTTGATCTCTGGGTGTTTTGGAGGAAGAAAAATAAAAACAAACCACCTGAAGTCTACATTGAGGTGAAGTGTATCACAGAGGGCTAAGAGTTCACCAAGGCAATAGAACCTAGTGCAATTTAAACTGTCCTTTAAAAAATAACAATAATTTCTCAGTATATGTTGCTTGCAGCAAGTACCAGGAGAGTAAGTCAGATTCTCTTTTCTTGTTCTGGCCTTTCATGTATCACTAAGGAAAGGTGAGGCGTGTTATTCTCAGCTAGATTTTAAATTCTTCAGAAGTCAAAACTGAATTCAAGTCAGGTTCATTAACACTGTAACTTACATACTTCTGAAATTTTGTATTCTTTTATATTTGCCTGGAGATTCAACAAGAAGAAAAGACTACATATGTGACTAATCCTTTTTTTTTATATGAAACAGTTTTCTATAGAAAAGGGGGAAAAGGCCTTTGAACACATCTTTACTTACTTACAAGGAAGATGCCTGCTGCAGCCAGTACTTATCAGGACAAAAAGGCATGGACTGTCATTTCTTATGTTATGGTGTGTGCATGAAATACTGTTATTAAGCCACTGTCTTGAAAACACACAGTACAATGTGAATCTCAATTTGACCTTAATAGTGCAACTTATGCTGGTTTCTAAGAGCTCTGTTCACTTACTTTAATGCTTTGATCATTCCTGTGAATGCTCAAAAACCATTAACCACTCAGTCTTTGGCAGATATTTGGTCGTGAAGGAAAACTTTCTACTTATTTTTTTCTAATCTCTTTAAAACTCAGTGGGTTTAGTTGATATCAACAGCTAGAAAGCTAAAGCATGTGGAAAGGGCTATTTATTGTAGCAAATATACATGTTGTCAGAAAATGTCCTTTACATAAAAACAGAATTTCCAAGCACTCTACCCTCTCCCTCTTTCCCTTTCCCTTTCCCTTTCCCTTTCCCTTTCCCTTTCCCTTTCCCTTTCGCTATCCCCTTTCCCCTTTCCCTTTTTTTTCCTTTCCCTTCCCTCTTCTTTTTTCACCTTTTCCCTTCTCCTCTCCCCTTTCCTCTTTCTCCTTTCATTTTCACTCCTGTTGTCTCTTATTTTCACAGATGTTTTTTAATCTGTCCCCTTCTAAGTGATTTACTACCCTTTCATTAACTGTGTAAGATGCTGTTTGAAGATGCTCTCCCTATTCTCTGAGAGGCATCTCTACACCATCCTGCCCCTGCAGATATTTTAGCTTGGTGGCAGAAGCTGTCACAGCACTGCCAACAACAACTGTGAAGCCAGAGCTGCAGGATTTGTCACTGCTGGCCTGAAAGTGCTACCCCTGGAGTGGAAATATCAGTAGGAGCTCATGCTCTGCCTCCCCGTGCTGACAAATCTCTAGAATCCCTCCTGCTGTGCTCTCTGGCAGCACCACCAGAGGAGGGAGAGGATGTGCCAAATCCTCAGGTGTGAGGTTAGACCTCTGGTGCTCTTAGGCACCAACTACAGCTAATGGTTGTACAAAGCTGTTTATTACAGAGCTGCATCAGTCTCAAGAGCAAACTCTCAGACATTAAAGTCCATGCTAAGTTTTGGCATAGAGTCCCAAATAGAAGTAGAAGCTGTTCCTGTCAAGGTCCTGGGAAGCTGATGTTGCTGCAGCAGCTCCTCTCTTCTTCTAGGGTGCTGATGATGGAGAGAGCAAAGCAAAGCAATGGCAAAAAGCAATGGCAAAAGCTCCAGCTCTCCCCAGTCCATGCTCTTATATAGAATCTTCCCAACAAGCTAAGACACAAACTCAGACAACCACCCTTAATCTATTAGAAATTTATTATAATCTAGTTTCTTAACACACCGGTTATGTATAAACTACACATATGGTCTATCTTATTCTATCTGAAAAATGTAAGCAATATTCTTACTATAGCTCTGTCTAAAACTACATTCCTGGAGCCTCCACTGAAAACACTAGTGTGTTTTTCAACCTTCACTAGAACTCACACTTCTACTTGGGGATCTAAAACCTTTCACTTACTGAAAGCACTTAAAACTCATTCCTAAAATTACTTACTGACTCATTTACTTATCCTAAAACTTAAACTTACACCTCTACTTTCTGTGTGAATGGCTTAACATACTTTAATCCATCCAAAGGCTTTAATTCAAGCCATGCACTCTGATTTCTCTCTGAAGAATTCAGAGAGACCTCCAGCTCACTGACTCCAACACTCAGGGATACCTTGGGCTCGGCTCTGGGCAGCAGGACCTTCCCCTGGCCAGTTTCACAGACAGGTATCACCATGCTCCCCAAAACACTCCTTGCTTTTTGGGGAAAATCATCTCTTCAGCTTTAGTCATTTAATGCTCTGAGAAAGGCCAAAAATTCAACTCTCTTTTTCTGAGAAAGCAGATGATGGGCAGCTCTTCTGGCCATGGAATTAAAAATAAATTCTTTTGACCTAAGTACACTCCAAGCACATATTTTGTGAGAGAATTACTTTCCCACACATGGTGCACTTTCCCTCCTTTACTGCTAACAAAATCCCAGTGTTTGATGCAAACAGCCCCAGGATATTTTCATGAATAGCTCATGAAATAGCTCACAATCAGCCTCTTGAGAAAAGCAAAGTGTGTTTTCTAATATAACCAATTATTTTGAGTTTTGAATGTTTTGCATTTGCAACTGAGGCAAATGCAATTCTAATTGTTGTCAGTAGGTGAGGTACTTATGAGCAAAGAATTTAATTTTACATGGCATTTCCTAATGGATAATGGTCATAAAAAAGAATGGATGTTTGGAGAGTGTAATAATATAATGTAGTATGTTCAAGGTATCATACATACATACACACACACAGAGGATACAACAGCTCTCCTTTATAATTTTCTTTTATAAATACACAGTTCTAAGAATTAATAATTTTTATTGGCATGAAAGGTCAAAGACTGGGTAGTAAACACCTGTCTAGCCTCCTGGACCTCAGTTCTGGCCATCCAGGGCCATAGGGTGCTACCTCAAAAGATATTTTTCCATCAACAGTAGCAGATAGACTCCACGGCACCAACCTGCCCTCCTTGTGTGTCATCAGCAATAGAAATCAGTTCCTCTAGTTCACAATGTCAAAAATTATGTATTTTTGCATGCAAAATACAATGACTTCTGCTCATGTTAGCAACATTTCACTGGGCCAAAGACACAGAGAGCATAGCAAGGATGAAGGTTTAATCACCCTGAAAAAAAACCCCCTCTTGCTGAAGTATCCATAGCTTGATCCAGAATCCACTGATATCACCTCACCCTGTTGAAGATCCTGGAAATGCAGAGCATGTCAGCCCCAGCTCTGGGTTTTTGCATAATTGTCTCCAAATCTGCAGCAGCACAAGCAAAAGTCACAGCAAAGCCCATTCTGAGGATGGCTTGGGGGATCCTCCATACCTATTCTGAGTGCACAGGAAAAGCAGGTTCTTCCAGCAGCAGACTGGTGAGTCCCATGTGCCATCAGCCTCGTGCTGTCACTGTCCTGTACCTTCTGTGCCTGAGCCCAGGAAATGTGACACTTTGGTGCTACCAGTGACATGATTTCTGCTTTGGCCAGACACTGTCATGTCTCCAGACTCCCCTGGGCTCTACCCAGCCCAGGCCACTCCAGCCCTGGGGCAGCTCTCTCACATGCAGGAGAGCACAGCCCGGTTTGGTGCAGCTTCTCTTCAGCTCACAGTGCCAGGAGTTGTTTTGCGTGGGGTGAAGCCCCACGGCTGCACTGGCACTGGGGCAGAGAGCAGGGACAGCACAGGGACAGAGGCAGCCTGGGCACAGGTCACTGCAGGGTCCCTCAGCTACATGGGGTACAGGCAGTTCTGGAGACGACAGAAAGCCAGAAAATCTCCAGAACTGGGAACCAGGGGGATAGAAAGGAGCTAGTGGGCAGACTTTGAGGAGAAAACCTATGAAAACAAACTCAGGTGGACCCAAAGGTGGGTAGGAAGGGGATACCAACATCAGTGTGTTCCTGCTCCCAAGAGGAGGAAACCCCCACCAATGCCATCACAAACATCCCAGCAAGAGACCCAGGACACTGATGGTTCCCTGTGAGCCCCAGGCTGTGCCTGGGAGCTGTGGGAGCTGAGGAAGTGCTGGAATGGCCAGGACAGCACAGAGAGGTTCAGGGAGTGTTTCTCTGCTGAGTTCTCACTGCACCACTGGGGCTCCTAAGCATCAGCTCATCCCAGGGGTGTGTGACTGGCACAAGTGCTCCAGGGGTAACACCACTGCTGTGTGTCATTACAGTTCCTGCACATACTCTTAGCTCAGATGCATGACATTTTATCAGGCTCTTCCCTTTTCCTTTTGATATTAAGGACTTTAGAGGGTGACTTATTTAATGGTGACTTATTTGATTTAGACATTTTATAATAATTATACTGAAGTAAGAGGTTGGCACTAAATTTTGAATCAGTACCATAATTATAAAATGTGTCCCCAAATGAAGTCAATTAGTATCTATTATTTTGTCCTCCCATTGTTTGTGCTGAAATTTGACTTGCACTCAGTTTATTGCAAAATAAGAGACACTTTCCAAGCCTTCTTAAGATTTATCAACAATGTTTACCAATCTTTTCATTTTAACCTAATCTGCTCCTTGAGACCAAAATATATAACCCTTTTAAACAAAAAAAACTTAACAAAAAAAAAAAAAAAAAAAAAAAAAAAAAAAAAAAAAAAAAAAAAAAAAAAAAAATCTGCACTTTAAATCACATCACATCTAAATTCCAAGTAAAACACACCTGAGCTTTGTTTACCTTTTTCTGACTGCACCCCCACTTCCAGGAACCTGATCTTTTCAAAGGCATAAACATAATTTATTAATATGAACCATTATGGATGGTTTGTGGAGTTGCAGACTGATGGGAGGGGGAATGCAACATGCACACACATCATTGTCAACTGCTCATGGCAACCTAAACTCAACCTTAACAAGAAAATCCTTGTCCCAGCAGTTGAGCAGCAACATTAATTTAGCTGCCACAAACCCAGAAATTGTTTAAACCAGCATAAAATATGTAATTAGCAAATAGATACCCTCATCTTCCTTTTGGTGATTATGAACAGAAAATCATATCCAACAGGAACTGGAAATCTGTAGGCTATGCAATGGAGACATTGGATGTTCAGATGGCAGAGGCAGTAGAAATATGCAGAAAGCACTGGTTTAATCTTATGTATCTCTGTGTTACCTCAAATTTATGGACAAGAAGCACTTTGCTCCTATTCACAGCACAGCTGTGTGCAGCCCTTTCATACAATGAAAGAACATGACTCTGGCAAGTGAATATCAGAATGGTTCATGCATCTGAAGAACAAATTGGCCAGATTTTCCTTTATCTCTTTTATCTCAGTATTATTGCCCTTTTGTAAGAAGTTAGGCATTTTCTCTCCCCCCTCAGTGTCTGGGCTTATTCCTCATCTGTCTGCCAGCACATATCCATGGACTTGGAGCTCCTCACCTCCAGGAGCCTGGCTCTGGCTGGGTTTGGGGCACAGCTTGGCTACTTTTGAACCTGTAAGCAGTATGTATTTCTCCTGGCATTTTCTGGGAAGAGCTGAGTGCAGCACTGGGGATGTTCTCCAAAGGAACCTCGACTTTCTGCCATGTGCTGCTTCCATGGAGCAAATCCAAGGGTGCCAAGTGACTGTCAGCTTTTCATTAGACAAAATGCTTGGAAGGCAACCCACAGTGTCCTGAAACTGAAATGGGATGGGGGCTGACCCTTTGTCCCACTCTCCAGAGAAATGCAAGCACAGGAATGGGTGGCTGCAGCTCAAGCCACATCTGTCACCAGTTACCTGAACTGGAGAGTTTACCCCAACTCCCCTTCCACGGGGATGCCCCAACAAAAGCCAAGATCAGCTTCAGTCATGCTGTGCTGTGAATTGCTGGCCTGGAGAGCTGACCCCAAACATGTCAAATGGTGATGCACCATTCCAGGGTATCTCAGGGGTTGTATTTACACACCCTCACGTGTCAGTGCTGATCAGTAACTCTGTGCTCACCTCACCTCAATGGAAATGTGTCCCTGTGCCAGGAACACACCTGGAAAAGGTGGGCAGAGTGTGGACTGACATCATGTTGATGTCAACTGCTCTAATTAATGGTAGGCCTGGAAAGATGGACTTGATGATCTTGGAGGTCTTTTCCAGCCTTAATGATCCTATGACTTTTAAGGCACCATTTTGGCCATATTGCAGAAAATACAACAAAACACAGCAAAAACCAGAGGAGGTTTCACACCAGTTCAGCCTGATATTTCATGCTGTATGCCTGGTAGTAACTTGAGACATTTTAATATATCTTGCAACATTATATTTTAAGGTGACATGACCTGAAATATTTTCCAAAAATGGCCCAGTGCAATTTTATTATCGCATAATCATCCAAATTAAGGAATAAATTTTTGAAAAGTAGCTCATTACAAAGCCCTTTTGTATTCTGGTGTTGTCAAGGATACCAGTATTTATGATAAATGCCTTCCATAAGCAAGCCCTGACTCTGCTGTATCAGGAAATAATCACAGAAACGGAGTTATATTTCTGTAATTTGCTTCTCTGATAAACAGAATGTCAGTTTAAGCCCCAGAAGGTTTTGTAACCATACCATCTACACAAGAATACAGCTAATTTTGAGATCCATCTTGCTTTCACTGCACTTTGAGTTCTACCTAGCAGCTGAAGGAAAATGCTCTGCTACAAATAAAAACTGGTGTCTGAGGGCAGCACATTGATTGCTGGCAAATATTAAGGCTTCAATTCCCTATTAAAGAGGTGGTACTGGTGACCAATATTCTGCTTTATGTGTCCTCACAACCTTCCTGCTGGATGTCTGACTGTCCAAGAGAAGCTTCCTTACTTGTCAACCAAATATACCAATGTCCAACAGCGATTTGCAAAACTTCGTCCGGATTATTAAATACTGGGAATTCCTCAATATTTAATTTTGGGCTCTTGGGCTCTTTTGGGCTCTTTAATTGGGCTCTTTTTGGGGGAATTGACTATAATTCTGCTTGCAGTTGTGTCAATTCTCACAGAATCCAGTGCAGCTTAAGAGACACCAAAAACCTGTGGAAGAGTGTCTAAATGATAAAGCAGCACCTGGAGCCAGGGGGGAATTTCCCTGGAATCTCAGAATGTTGGTCAAAGGAGTCAAAGCTGCAGAATGGGCAATGCTGAGACTGCAAACAGCCAACAGTTACCAACAGGTGGAACACAAGGGGAGGCTCTGTGGGCTTTTCCTTTAGCCAGGTGCTCGCTCCCTTCTCTGCCCTGCATTGGATCTGCATGAATGTGAGCGCAGCTGGGCACTGAAGGAACTGGAAAACAGATGGAAAATAGAACAGTGAGTGTGGCCCTCTGCTCCAAGGACACAGCCAAAGAATAGCCCAGGGTAAGAGGGACCTCAGAAGATACAACTTTTTGTGGGAAGGGTAGGTTGGCGAGGTTGTTTCAGCAAAATCTTGTTCCTACTGTAAGAATTGCTTTTTTATATTGACAAGCCCCTCCCAGTGTTACCTGTACTGTTGCTCCTTGTCTTCTTCATGTGGTTCTTTGTGAACAGAGATGCTCTGTCCTTTGTATCTCTGCTCTAAATACTGGAATCATGTGATGAACTTTGTGTTCTCCAGGGAGAAAAGACTCAACTGTTCCAGTCTTCCCTCACGGCACAGGTTGTCCAGCCCTTTGGTCATCTCTGTCCCTCCTTTGGGTCTTCTCCAGTCTGTGAGAGCAGCAGGGAAGAACTAAGCACAGCAGGGAGAGCCATCATCCAACTTCAATGGAAGCACAAACTTATGCTCAGTGAATGCGACCTTGGCTGTTGCGGGAGCAGTTCAGGAGATGTTGGGAGGAAGAAAGAATGGAAACGGAAAATGCAAAATAAAAATAAATAAAAATAAGAGGAAACTGAAATGAAAGAGAGAGAGGAAGAAAATTATCCCTATTGATACTTTTCTCCCAAGAGTTTCTGGCAGTGGAGCACTGTTACAGCTGGTGTCAGAGAAACAGGAGCAATTATTTCTTCAATGAGGACTTTATCTATTGTGCTCTGTCCTCCCCTGCTCAGGCTCTGTTCAGGCTCAATGGCTTGTTTGTAAATCATCTAGTTCTCCTTTTTTCCAAAATGGACTGATGGCACAGTGTTTGGTTATCAGTTTCCCTCAGACAAAGGAGGAGAAGCTTCTTCCCCACTGACCTGCATGGGAAGAGAGCTGCTCTATAAATCCATGATGCCAAAGCACCTCCACCACTCTCTGTAGCTGTATCACAGCACAAGGAACAATTCTGCTGCAAAGTTTGGACAACTGCTCACCAACTAAAGACCTCTCTTCATCACTGCTTCAATCTGAACATAATTTATGTTAGTCTTATAATGAAATAATGTAAAGAAAAAAGCAGTTTAAACTGCTTCTGCACTCTCAATCGTTTTCTTACCAAAATGTCACAGACTTTGCCCCTTTTTAAAATAAAAAAAAAAACACAGAAGGGACAGACTGTTCTCTTTACATACAGAATGTAGATATTTTCCCTCTTTGACATTAAAAAATATTTACATTTGTCTTAGATTTTTGAGAAAAGAAAGTAGAAAATTAAGAAATTAATATGTCATAATTTGAGGGACCAACCTTGTTGGGACCAGAGAAGAATCCACATTTACTTGAAGGAAAAGAGCATTACCTAAACATTTCACATATTTGCATGCCTTCAGCCTGGGCTCATGTCTTGACAGTGCCATTTCAGCTTTCTCTGTGCTGATCACAAGACCCTATGTCACTGTTTTGGAATGGATATTCTTTTTCTGAGCAGAGAGATAAGGCTAAAATTATTCAAAAGTAATCATAAACCCAGCATTTAAAATGTGCCTTCTACAAAACAGTATATACTTTTAAAATTTTTTGTTTATATCTGAGCTAAACAGAAAATATACAATGAAAAGGGAAAAAAAACAAACCCTAAGGTTTACACACAATCCGGTAATTATGTTGTGTAGTCATTAATAAGTTGATTACAGGAAGACCATAATTTTCACTGGCACCATTAAAATGGCACAGCACAAATTCTGTGAGGCACTTTGGAATCAGGTCATGGATGTCCTCCAGCAGCACTGAGCTAGGTTTTGAATTCAATGATTCTGTAGTGATTTGTACCAGCTGAGTTTCTAGCTCATTGTCTTTTGTAATTTAGTTGTGTCTGCAATTTCCATTTTAATTAATTCCATCTTAGAGTTTTCTTGATATGCCTTTGTGAAAAATTCAGCTGCTAATCAGCATTAATGCAAAGTTATCACTCTCACCACTGGGTTTCTGGGAATGTTGTATAGTTGTAATGTTTAAATATTCACTCCAGACCTTTCAACAACCTGCTTTCTTTAAGGAAAGAACCAAGAACACTGAACAAGTGTAATAACTGTTTTGGAAAATCTGTTAATGAGCACAGATATGCTCTGTGTGGGCTTGAGGATGACCCTTATCCTATCTTTTGAAAGACAGAATAACTCCAATTCTTTGCCAATTTCTTGCATCTTTTCAAATGCAAATAATGTGAATATTCTTCCCTTTCATCACAACCACAGGGTAAGAAGACAGTGGACAACTTTAAGTTTCTCACTCTGATAAAAACATCAAACAGAAAGGCCAGATTCAAATTCTGTTATTAATTTCTAAACTGTAACAGAATCCAGAGATCAGAGGAGGTTTAAAATATGTGGCCACTGCTGCAGGACAGAGGTTTATCTCTGTGCACCCTGCCCTGCATTCTCTGCTTAAACTTGGTTTTCTGAGACATATTCATCTAGCAGTCTTCCAGAGTTGCACTCAGATTTGTGTGTTGTTTAGCAGTTTTGTAAATCTCAGCCTGATAACCTGCAGATCGTGGCTCCATCTCCTCAGGGCATTTATTTAGGGACACAGTGCACAGCACCTGAATAAATCCACGGAAACCAACAAAAGTGATGACACACTTGAATCTACAAACCTGCAGGACCAGGATGAACTACACCCCTGAAATCATTCATCCTGTCTGCTTTCGTCATTCCCTTTCTGCCACAGAGTAAAGCCAAAGTAAAATAAATTCCTGTGACAGACATATGCAGCTACTGAACCACCAAAGATCCCCCTCTCTCTCTGGCAACACTTTGGGTGCTTAGGAAGAAAGGACAGAAATTTTTGTCTGGCTCTTTTGCTAAGGGTTTGCTTCTCCTCTCGTATGGTTCATGGCTGGCTGGTTGCACTGTATGCCAGAATTTACACTAGAAATAAAGAAAGTAAATATTTATTTCTGCAAGTTAAGGACAAAAAAATTAAAGAAAGAAAGAAGAAAGAAACTATAAAAATGTTCTGTCCTGTTGGGCCATTATGTCTAAATGACTGTGACAGGTAGAAGTCGATGGAAGATATGTCAGACAAGATCTGGGGAATGGTATGCAACTTTTCCAGCTAATAAATGATAATTTAAAAACTGAAGGACACTGTAACTCTTCTGGTGTAGTGTCATTTAGCAGTCCTTCTTATTTTTATTTACACCATGCTCAAGAAAAGTATCTCTTGATACTGGAGCTTGATAAATGTAGAAATTACTGATAAAAAAGAGGCATTCAGTCTCAGGTTGTGTAGAGATGCTCTCATAACTCCTGGCAGAGCTGGAAACACCAGCTGTCCTCAGCCTTGCTCAAATCAAACCTCTCGGTAGTGAAGGACAGCTTGACAGCTTTTTCTAACACTCCTCCCACCCTGCTGACATTCCCTCAGACAAGCAGGCAGCTCCAAAAAAACAAGTAAAACATTCTAAAGAGTAGGGGTGACTCTGGGAGTGGTGATGGATGAAGTCTATGCTGTCCATACATTACCATCTGTTTAAAAATTGCATCTTTTGCAAGCTTTACCATCCTAGAGAGAATGTTGAGGCATTTCAGGGATAGAGGTGTGAGGTACAGTCAGCTCCTGCTCAGATGATGGTCCCCAAAAGGCTGAAATGACAGAAAACATCAGATTTTCCAGCATAATAACATTGCTGACATCCTTGTATCTGACCAGTCAACAAAACCCGTGAAGTCACAGAAGGGAGGAAGGAAGTGCAGAAAGTTTAGATATTCCAGGTCATCTCAAGATGCACATTCATTGCAGCTCTTTGAAGCTCATTGTGATAAATAACTCCAGGACAGACTCACATGGAAAAGCCTTCATTTCCATGGAAGTCAAAGTGGCAACTGGGTACATCGTTTTCACACTGGGACAAAATCCCACTTTATCCAGTCAGATATTCTGCCATGGATACACATGCTGAATTTCTCAGAAAATCCAAAATCTTCTCCAGTTCCTGCAGCCTTCCAAAAGGGAATTGCATTAAAGGTGTAGGTTCTCTGTTTGTTATGGCTTTATCATTTTCTTGAAAATATTTTATTACTGCTAGGACTTTACACCCAAGAAATTTTCGAGCTGTGAAGTGCTGCAGTCTGTGATGGTGGGACACTTGCTGCTGACAGAACAAGATCCCACGTTTGCAAGGTTCAGCAGACTCCAGCTAAGGGAAGTATTTATAAAAATGCTGCCACATCAACTGCTATTTTCCTGCTACAGCTTTGCCTCCATTGCTTTACCTCAGTTGCTTTACCTCAATTCATCCTTTTGAATACCACACAAAAAGTGTGTTCTTTTTGTTCTTGTTCTCCTTTTGACATCTAGAGGTAAATTTTTCTCCTTTACACAGATGCAAATCCAGACTAAAGGAACCAGCTTCTCCTAATTTCCTGTGTTTCTGGCAAGAGTTCTGTAAAATTATGCTAGATGTTTGCATTTATAAAAATGATTGATAAAATTTTTCCTTTCTTCATCTGTATCTGTATCTGTATCTGTGTATGAGTGGTGATCCTAGGATTAAAGTGACTTGTGCACAGGGGATGAGCTAGGAAAGCTGGAAAATCACATGTAAGAAAAGATTTCTCTGAGCACAGAATATGAAATACTAAACAACATAATCATGTCAGAACATTTACCATTTTCAGTCCATTGGAGACAAGAATCACAAATTGGATTAAATGCTCTAGATATCAAAGTCCAGAGCAACGCAGGGTGGGTGTGTCTGTGCAGTGGCCTGGAGCTGGGATGGGAGGGGAGGAAGCACCTTAAAATGCACAAGAATGAAAGCAACCCAGACAAAGAATTAAATGTTGGGCCCTCAGCTGGCACAGATATCAAGGCAAAGAATTTTTGGTTCTAAATTCTGACTCTAATGGGAAAGATGCAAAATGAGCAGAAAGATTTTCTCAGCAAAGCCTCTGGAAACCCTCTAAAACAAAAATCTAAAAGGCCAGCTCGTGTTTCTCATTCCCTTATTCAGCTAAATGTAGATATTTCCTTTTTGATTTAAGTGATTGACTCTAGGATCAGCAGGATCTCAGAAAATTCAAGACATCTTCCATGTTTCATCTCTACCTGCCTCACCCAAGGACCACATCCTGCACAAAGTCAATAGCAATAGATACACTTGAAACAATGGCTGTCATCAGTTTTTACTCAAGCAGAGATTTTTCTTTTTCTCCCCAGACCCTTTATGTTGAAAGGGCCTGGTTTATTCAAATAGCATAGGGATCCTACAAGCAGGAACACAGCCAACAAAATTACTTGCAAATATGTAAAGGCAGCTAAAAGGAAGAGAGGGATTTCTTTGCCATTTCTGTGGTGAAAAGGGCAGGACATGAACTTTAGCCAATGGGTTTTAGGTATACCTTGAGGATGCATTTGCTAACAGTCATAATGACAAAGTTATCAGAGAGATTTTCATGGAGGTTTTCCATTGCTTCCTGGTGTGACTTGCCCAAAGTGACTGATTATAATAGAATCTTTACTGTTAATCTACAACAGCTCCTACTTCACTTTTCTAGTTCTTCCTCTAGTCTTTCTTCTAATCCCACTAATTCTAATGTCTAAATCCACTAATTCTTCACCAGTAAAAAATCCAGAGCACGGCTGTCATCCCCTAAATTGAATCTGCATTGGACAGACAACACCATCACTGGCACTTGGTGTCCCTAAGACAAGTTTTCTAACACTGAAAGCACTACACTTAGTACAATAGAATAGATTAAGACCTTTTCATTTAAAATGCACCTACAAAGACCATCTGATGCAACTGCCTGACTCCTTCAAGGCTGAACAGAAGTGAAAACAGGTTATTAAGGACAATGTCCAAATGCCTCTGAAAGACTGATAGCTTTGAACCACCACTAGAGGAAACATGCTGCAGTGTTTAGCCACTTTCTCCCTAAAGAAATGCTTCCTTGTCTTAAGTCTGGACCTCTCCTGGTGCAGCTTTGAATCACTCACTCCTGCCCTGTCACTGGATCCCAAGGAAACCTTCAAAGGCCCCTTCCAACCCAGGCTATTCTATGATTCTAGGAGATGAGATCAGCACCTCCCTCTCTACAGCCCTTCCTTTGGAAGATGCAGAGAGCAGTGGCCCCTCAGGCTCTTTCCCTCCCAACCAGACAACCCAGAGAGTTCAGCTGCTCCTCCAAGGACAGCCATTTCCTGCCCCTGGCTGTGCTGCCCTGCTCCACACCCATTCTGTTCCCAGTGCTTCCCACTGATACCTCTGCAAGGCCTCTTGTCCCTCAGGAGAGTCACAGCACCTCCCAGCATGGGATAAACAGCAGCCTTGGAATGGGGCATTCAACTCTGGCATCCTGATCACTGGTGAAAATACCAAACAGAGCCAGACCCAGGGCTGAGCCGTGTGGTCACATCACTGGTGACCTGTCACCAGCCAGGCATAGCCCCATTCACTACAAATCTCAGTCCAGCTGGCTCTTCACTCAGAATACCATGAACACACTCATCCCACAGCTGGGCTACTTTTCCAGAAGGATGCTGTGAGACCCAGAGTCAAAAGCCTCATTAAATATAGAAAATTACATCCACCACTTTCCCTCCATCCACTGGGTGGGTGACTGTCTTAAAATGAGATCACATCAGTTAAAAAGGACTTTCCATCTGTACACCCTCTGTGCTGGCTGTCCTGCCTTTCAATAGTTCCCCATACAATATTCTCCACGGTTTTCTGTAAGCTCCCTGAATCAGAGGACAGAGAGGTTTTTCCAGGGACCAATTCTTCCTGCTCTCTTTTAGTATGAGATTGCTTTTGCAGTGGCATGATTCTCTCTGATCACCATAAAGACATTTTAAATTGCTGTCTTGGTGGAATACTTCTGGAATACTTGGAAAACTTCTACCTGTCCATCTACAAACAGGGTGAAGATTTTAATTATCACATAATGCAGGATTCATTAATTTTACTAAAATGGGGGTTCAACCCTTAAAGGGTGGCTTTGACATGGCTGGAGGTTGCCATTTTACAGTTACAGTATGATTTGGACTTCAAAGAGTTCAAGGAAGAAATATGTGAGGCAAGTGAGGCAAGTCTTAGCTGCAAGCCCTTTTCTACCTGACCAGACTATGCCAATAAGATAGTAAACCGCCCTGTGATGTATTATGAATAAAGGCAAGATTTAATAATGAAACTAACATTTTAAGTGTACTGGTTTCTAAAGTCCTACTCTGAACTGAAAGGAACAATGGAAACAAAGCAGTCAGAAGGTGTCTGGAGACCTCTAAATTTAAGAGCACAAAATTCCCAGTGATGTCCTATGGGGCAGGACAGGTGCTTATAATCTCAGGATTGGTGTAACCCTACACTGATGTCACCATTGGTAATTTTGGTTTTAAGAATATGGAACAGGATTATTTGATTTTGATTATTTGATTTGGGAGCCTTTTGTCTGTCTTTTGATGTTCCTAAGGTAAATGTCCAAGTCAGACCTGAAACAGGGCAAGATTCTAATTCTTATCTAACTTAACGTTGCTCTCTAGATTGCACTGTAGATAGAACCTCCATTCATCTCCAGGAATGATAAATGGATCACTGTATCCCATGGCCAAGTCCCATGTGCAGCCACTGACTTCCTATGCGAGCAGAAAAATACGCATCAGCACTCAGGAGCTGAAAAATGAAATGGAGAACATTTAGAATTGAAGAAAAACCTCTGACTCTATGCAAGAAAGCTATTAAGTGTTAAAATGTGTTATCCACAGAAAGTTTTTCTTCACTGGGAAGTGCTGCACTGTGTACTGCCCATTATCCAACTGGTTGTACTAGGTGATGCTAATGATTCCAGTTTGGCAATGTGAGAGTTTTTCTAATTTGGGGAAGGATAATTTAGGTCTCTGTGGTTCTACAAGCCCTATCCTGAAACACCAGCTCTGCCTGTTTATGCTGTAAATTGTCATAAACAGTGCCTATGCTTGTGTTGTGCTGCTTTACAGCCCAGTTGGTCCCTGCAAGTTGCACCCAGTGCTTCGACTGCTAGAAAATAAAAACTGTAGCAATTTATACTTAATTGCTTTTATTCCACAAGTAGCATGGGAAAAAATAAAATAAAGGTACAGTTATAAGAAGACAAAACAGTATTAAGAGGAACAGGAAGACTGAAACAGCAACGAAAACTGATGGGAAGGGCATCCAGCTCCTCCCTCTTTCACCTCCCTCTCTCTTAAGCCCCTTGTTTCTGATGGCCTCTTTCAGCTCCATCAACTTCTACTCTGCCCCACAGTTACCCAGATCCATTTCTTCCAATGAACTGGGGCTAGAGTTCCCTTTCCCTGCTCAGAGTCAGGATGTTCTCCTGGATGTGCCCATCAATTGGCAACACGAGGAAAGGTCCCACTGGAGGGAAGGCAGATTGATAACCACAGTGAAACTGGATAGTTCCCCCTCCTGGCACTTCCAGCTCTCTGCCATGGCTGCAAAGAAAGCACAGCATAAATACACTCCACTGCCTCAGCCTGCAGATCCTTCTCCAAGCTAAAAGGAGTTTTTATTATCAGCTTAGACACATAAAGATTTGGGCCAGTGGTGAGAGCTTTGACAGTGGAAAGATGGCTGAGGGTAAAATCAGAGGAAAACTGGTAAGTTATACTCACATCCTAACTGAAATTATAACAGTACAGAAATTACATCTAGAAATGCAGCTGCTGTCCCTGGATGGAATGTGGCTGCAATCCTTGAGACCCACCCCACAATGATTGCCACACCCCAAATCTGCTTCCACAGCACCCAGTAAGGGGACAGAAGAGAGGGTGGGCGGCTGCTCTGCTGGAATCCTTGCAGGAAGGGGAGTTCTGTGGCTCTCTGCAGCTGATAAACCCCACAGCACTGGGCAGCCAGGGCACAGAGGAGATGTCCTGCTGCTGGGCCAGCAGCTGGGGTGGAATCACTCTCCTTGGATGAACTGGGCTCATTATAACCTGACTGTGATATTAACACACCCCTCCACCCCAGTGTTACCTGCCCAGGGTCCGACCACCCCTCACTGGGCACCTGCTCTGTGATTCATGGACTGTGTCTGAGAGCCAGCTGGGAGAAACTTACACCATCAGGAACAAGGGTATCAGTGACCTGTGCCACCCAAACTCCACCTAAATCTGAATATAGAGTATAGAAATAAGTAAGGAATGGGGAAAAGCCAGGGAAGACTGCATTGTAACTGCTGGGATCAGTCAATAGGCTGAACCTGCCTTCTTCCCTGTAGGGACACCTGTTGGTGAGAACTCTGTGTGCTGAATATTTTATTGGGGTTTAGAGCTTGTCTGTGCATTGCTTTGAACATGTTTTTGCAGTCATACTGTGAGTGATGCTCCCCAAACCTTAAGCTGTCCCAATTTTATATTAATAGAGAGTCTTGTTCCATGAACTGTCTGTGGGATCCTTTGGGGCAGTGGCAGCACTGGCCATGGGGAACAGACTGAAATAAAGTGGGGAGACTCACTGAGGACTCTCCCTCACACTGCTGGGGTGTGTCCCTGGAAAAGTCAATCAAACCCCCTCCAATCCAGCAGGGCTGTTCAGGGCAGGGTCCCTGTGATGGGACACTGACAGACTGCTGGTGCACAAGGGTCTCAGCTTTCCTGGGGGGCTGACAGACAAATCCAACACCAAGGGTTGAGCAAATCTCCCCTTTCCACATGACACTGTCCCACCTGTCCTTTGTAAGTGAGTCCTACTAGGTTTCTCTTCAGGCTTTTTTAGAGAGCTCAATGCCACCATTTGAAGTGTTTCCTTTCAGCAAGGCAATTTTTATACTGCCAGACTCGAGAACTGAGAGATCACCTTGGCATTCATCCTGAAGGTGCTGCTGCTGACTGCTGCCCAGCATCAAACACAGCCAGTCAATATTCAGTGCCCTGGCTTGCACTAAACTGTTACTGCAATCACACCAATTTTTCAAAAATCATCTGTGCATCATGTCCAGATTATTTTACTCATTTGAATATGCAAAAGGGATACAATGCTGTGAAATGCAAATTAAGTATTATTCAGTATAATTAACAATATTTTACTGATTGGCTGTGATGAAATATCCCATTGCTTTACAAACCTGCCACCTCACACACATACTCCCTCTCTAACAAGTTCCCTCTTATCCTACTGGCCTTTGGAATGGTGAGCCCTTTGGAATGGGGATTTCACATTGTTTTTGTACATCTCCATTGCTTCTTGTGCCATAGACATGGTCACAGCAATCCATCCATGCTACCATTGTACATACAGTACTAAATAAAATGGTTTTGTGTAATATGGATCATTTCTAAATTGCTGAAACACAGCCATTACCAAGAGCCACGCTGTGCCAGGGATTGACACAGCCCAGAATTCTGAGTTTCTCTTGCTCATCTTGTGGTTTCCCACATTCACAAATTGTTCCTGCTGCAAAGGCAGAAAATACACAGAATATAAATATTAGTACAAACAAAATCCATAAAGCCATTAATCATCTAGAATGTTTTAACTCCTAGATAATATTTGGTCACAATTAATATGTGAAAAACTGCTGGTGCAGATGTAGTCTTGGAAGACACAACTACCCCATGAGACCACAAAATGGTTTTTGCATTTACAATGAAAGTTTTAGCCCTGGATCCAAACTCCTCTAATATCTAGAGGAAATGTAGTGAATAGTGGATTTCAAATCAACACTCATGTCTCTGGATTTTCTTGTACTGTAGACCTGCATTAAAATATCTCTCAACAGTCTGGGCTGCAGCTTCTGTACTGTGATCAAGAAATCTGATATTGGAAATCAGTGATTAGTTTACAAAAATCTTTTTCTAGGCACTATGCTGATCAATGTGATCAAGTTTAAGGGTTTAGCAAAGCTACCCATTGCTTTGATTTCATGCAGGTGATTATAATTCTGCTGATGCCAGCCCTTTATCTCTAACTAGGACAGGTTACACATCAGCAGAAGCGTGAGCACTCAAAACATTGCTGAGGTGTGTGATGGCATGCAACCAATTCATTACCACAGGAATAGTTCTCTACCATGACAAGGCAGGCAGAAAACTGGCAGGGCACACAAACAGTTTTTTTATTAGGATTCAGTCATCCTCTATCCACTTTCATTTTGTGTTCCTCACCAAGTTGTGCACAAACTACACAGGGAATTAGTCAGAATTCCTCCACAGCAACCTTAAATTAGCTGTATTTAAGCACTAAATCTTGATTATCCCTATTTTATGGCCCATTTCTCACCAAAATAAAGCAGCGTTTTTGCAGAAGTAAAAGGCAAGAATTATCATATTGCAATAATGCGCAAATTCTACACCTCAAGTATGCAAATCACATAGGTGAGAGCCTGACAAAAAGTCCTCCTACAGCTTTAGCAGTGAGAATACAGAAAACACCTTAGAAGAAATTCATGCATTAAAAAAAGAAGAGATGGGTTATTACAGTTCATGTCTCTCACAATCTTGAAATCTGACGTAACAAATGCTGTCAGAAAATGCAGAGACTGAACTGACATCCTAAAAATATCAATAAGAAATGCAGCTGTAACTGGAGCTGGAAACCATTGCCCTTGTTCTCATTGACTGAAATGGGAGGATAGTATGGCCAGTCTATGTTGCAACTATCCGTGAAGTAATACTACTCAGCAAGCTGGTCTTGTGTGTTCATCTCCCTAAGATATTTTCCATTAAAAAAAATAGAATCAGTGAACTTAAAACTTTTCGCAGGAAAGCATTTAAATTACTAGATTTCCCATTTCAAAAGAGTTTAACAATCTATACCAATGGTTTCTAAGTGATAATCTTTTTGTACTTAAAAATCATGATGCCTAAATTGTGGGGTTTATATTTTCATGAATAGATCAAATTTGATCCTAAGAGATGACATGTTCAAGGGATAAGAAAATTTTCCAGCAAAACCATTTTTTATTTTACTGGAAGTTGTTATAATTTTGCCTTCAGGGAAGTGGAAATAAAACTTATCAAAATATTCAGGATTCAGTATAAATATAGTGAATAATATAAATAATCCAAAATCAGGAGCAGCAGTTGAATGCTGCAATAAACTCATCAGGTCATCTCTGATTGCTCTGTAACACATCTCTCCATGCCATGGAATGCCCAAGGTTCAATGGGGTGGGGTATTTCTTGGTGTGGTAAGCTAACAAGACACATAGGGTGGATCAAGGAAAAAGAAATCCTGGCCAGTCACACATCACAAGAATTCTTTTTTTTGCTGCAGGCAAAATACTTTCTTCTTCAGTGTGGCTGCACAGCTTCACCTCCTGCTCTTCCCCTCTCCTCCATATCAGCTAATGGCAACTACAATTCCTGATTCAGCCCTCTCTCTTCCCTATCACCTCCACTCAAGCAGTGAAGGAAAAGAGCTTCAGGGAAGTGACAGAGAAACACGGCAAGAAGGACACAAGCATTCAGCATCAAGTCCAGACCCTGACATTTATTGCCAGAGCCTGACAGCAATCAGCACAGGAAACACTTTTAGCAAATAATTTGCATTGTGTTCCTTATACTGTTTTTCTCTGTTAGGCAAGTTGCAGAAGAATAATGCCCATTTTATGCACAGGTGGTTTATTTCATTATTTCTGTAGTGGTTTTATATTTGCATATTTCTGCTGCTTTTATTAGAAATTAATATATTCAGTAAACAGGAAGAGTGTGGGCATTGCAGCCCCTTGACTTGGCCTTTTTTTTAACTTATGGAATAAAGGGAATAATGAACAGCCATGTCTTGGTGTCTGTTACATTTTCATTTGCAGTTCCTAAAAACAGCTCGTGATTAAAATACTACTAGGAAATATTAACCAACCACCACAAACATGCATACAGGCACCTTTTTTTTTAAGGTGACTGCAACAGATCATACTGCTGCATGATTTTGAAAAATGAGCCCAAGCCTTGAATGGTCTGAACTCCAGTTTTTGGCTTACCTGCTCAGAGCAATCTGGCTCCTTAATGCAGTGGTGGCCCTGGGGTGCTGCTGGAAGAGCCTGGCACACCAGTGCTGTTACAGGCATTCCTCAGACTTTTCCATCCTCTTATCTCATTGCAGTTTTTGCTTCAAAGCAAAGATGACAGGGATGGATATGAGAAACTATGAAGTTACTATGAAGTCCTCTGTCTCTTCTCTCCCCACCCCAAGCTTTCCACCAGATTCTGATAATCCTTTTCTAAACCTTTCAAACTGTCAGTCTTTAAAAGCTCACTTCTCCAGTGTGAAACTGGGTAATTATATCCATATTAACGAAACTAAATATTCCAACACATTGTTGAATAATGCATTATTCATAAATTCTTCCAATAAATACTAATTGGCAAAGTATATAAATTCAAATGAATTTGTTTATACCAAAACCACACCTTCTGAGGCACCTCATTGTACTTGTTCTATGCTTTTGTGCAGGTTCTTTAACCTGTTGTCTGAGCATATGGCATTCTGTAGGTGTTTTAATTTTTTATTTTCTTTTAAAATGCAGAAAGCAGCAGTGCTGTGTTATAGGCACTGGCTGTATCCAATATGTTCTTTCTGTTCACATTCTCACAAACCCTTCTGCCTGCTTCTGAAAATACATATCTGAATCTGAATACACAAATGACCTTCTGTCTCTTGCAGATTATTTTTAAAGAAATAGACTAGGCAGGGAGAGAAATGGAACCATTTCTATCACTAGGTGTAAATGTCCAGACAGGCTGGTGAATCATGACAAGGCTCAATAAACTGCCTTGATTCTGTGTCATGAGCCAGGGCTTTTTAACAGAGCAGCTGGTTTCAAACAACTTATCTTTAAAAAAGAAGTGCTATTTTTTTCTAAACCTAGAATTCTTCCCTGGAAACAACACATTGTCCACTGCCCACTGCAGAATGACTGCTTGGAGGGACTTATTTTTCTCCATTAGCTGTAGACAAAATTCAGGAAAAATAATTTTCTTTAGAGTGAAAGTAGGTTTTTAAAAATTTTTCTTCTTCCCAATACACCTCTATAAAATACAAAAGGGCTAAATATTTCAAGCTGAATTCATGCAGAGAAATAATGCTGAACAAGACACACAAGCACAACACATTTCTGTAAAGGGCACAGGCAAAGAACACATAGATACCTCTGGATTAAAGAAGGGATTAAACTTGCAAGCAAAATAAATAGTAAGATTTTACTATCCTAAAATTCCTATTCAGAATCACCTTTCATATCAAAGGGATGCATTTCTGATCAGAAAATACTTTTTACTAAGGAAGGGTTAATTAAATCTCTCTAGTGTCAAGGCTGACAGAACGATGATAATCAGAAAACCTTCCTTCCACACCCTTATCCTTTAGGTTTACCACTATAAATTCTCAGCCTTGCACACAGTGTGAGGGCTTTTATTGCTTGTGATTTCCTGCAGGCATCACACCAGCAGCACCAGGAAATGTTCTCCCACCCTCAGAATAATTCCCTGAATCCCAGGTAGCCACACACCCGAAGGCAAGACCAAGCTCAGCAGCAGCAGATCTTGTGGTACCTCTTAAAGCCAGCACAGACTGAGAACATTTGTTCACTCTACCAGTTTCCAGGGACAGGCTTTTCTGTTGTACAAAGCAAATGGACTGAAGTAGTCCCAACTTTTGCTTGGACCAGAGTGCATTCCCCCATCCTCTGCATGGAAAAAAAGTTAAGGAAGGAGTAATGTGCAATATCCTGCAGAAAGAGTAGAGAATCATCCTTTAGTGGTTTCCCATGTACCCATGACATCAATGCTCAAACTTTGCCTTCTTTAGAGTCATCTATCAGACAAAAGCAAACTCTTCTCTCAGCACTGCTGGGTCCAGTTCAGTGCTCTAAAACAGACAAGCTCCTCCTTAGGGCACACCCTGCTTTAGTTTGGATGGTATTTCCTTCCTAGTCTCCACATTTACACTGGGTAGTTTTAAACCATAGAGTTATAGAATGGGTTGGGTTGAAGGAATCCCAAATGTCATCTAATTCCAATCTATCCCACCATGGGCAGAGACACATCCCAATATCCCAGGTTGCTCCAAGCTCTGTCCAGCCTTATCTTGAACACTTTCAGGGATGGGGCAGCCACAACTGCTCTGGACAACCTGTGCCAGGGCCTCACCACCCTCACAGGGAACAATTTCTCCCTAATATCCCATCTAAACATGATCTCTTTCAAAGGAAGGCCATTGCTCCTTGTTCTGCCACTCCATGCTCTTGTCAAAAGTCCCTCTGCAGCTCTCATGTAGCCCCTTCAGGTACTGAAGGGCCCCCGTGAGTTTACCCTGAAGCTTCTCTTCTCCAGGTTGAACAACCCCATCTCTCTCAGCCTTTCCTCACAGCAAAGTGGTTCCATTTCTCTGATAATCTTCATGGCCCTCTTTTGGACTAACCCCAGCAGCTACAGGTCCTTCCTGCACTGGGTCTCTGAGCTGCAGGCCTCACTGCAGGTGGGTTTCACCTGAGCTGGGCAGAGGGGCAGAATCCCCCTGTCCTCTGCTGCCCACAGGACTTTTGATGCTGCCAGGTCATGTCTGGCTGTCTGGGCTGGCAGCACACGTTGTGCTGGATCATGTCCAGCCTCTCATCCACCAGCACCCCTAAGCCCTTCTGGGCAGGTTTGCTCTCCATCTGTTCATCCCCAGCCTGTGCTGATACCAGGGGCTGCCCGGATCCAGCACTTGGTCTTACTAAATCTCATGAGATTCCCATGGGCCACTTCTGGATCTTGCCCACATCTCTCAGGATATCCTCACCCTTCATGTGTGTCAACTGCACCACTCATTGTGTCTGGCATGTCCAGCCCTGGAAGCCGTTCTGGCAAGCTGAACCTCAAGAGAAGAACCCAAGATGGTGAGAAATCACCCAATTCTTTGCTCCATGGCTCAAAAACTCGATACACCCACAGGAAAAGAAACCCTACAATGAATTGTCAAAGCAAGTAACGGTGCAAGTGAGGATAAGGAAAATGGCAGAATTGTCTCATTTCCTGAGGAGCCTGTCTTTATTTCACAGATCAACAGAGCCAGTTGGATGTGAAAAGGCATATTAAGGGTATGGTGACATAATCTTAAAGCCCTCCACGCCTTTGGGGCTGCCCTGACACTGCCCCACACTGCCCGTGGGCTACAGCTCAGGGCACCTCTTGCTGCTGTGAGGCAAAGCTACAGGGAAAACTCTTGCATAAATACAGCAAATAGAATTTGCCTTGATATGTCTCTTTCTCAGGCTATCCATTTCATCACAGCCAGGGAACACAGGAGGATGCACAATACTCCAAACTAATTTAATCTTACTTCATGTTTTCTGGCTGCCAATGTCCTTAAATCCAGTTTGATGAACTGAGATGATCCAGGGGAGACAGTAATAAAAAGAAACAACAATTAAGTGCATGAGGGAAAGGCTAAAGGCAGTGATGATTATCCATGGGATTGGAACCACAAGTGTTGCAAAGGCTCGCAAACCTGAAATTGGCCATCACCACACTGAGGTTTCACCACTGCCTACAAAAATAAAGCAATGCTAGGATCATGGATATTCAGAAATAAGACAGTGAAATGCATTATTATATATATACATATAATATTATATAATATATAATATATAATATATAATATATAATATATAATATATAATATATAATATATAATATATAATATATAATATATAATATATAATATATAATATATAATAATATATAATAATATATAATAATATATAATAATATATAATATATAATATATTTCATATATTCATATATATGTATATTCATATATAATAATAATATATTTCAAGCCAACCTTTGCGATGCATTTTCCACAATGCTTTAAACCTATGTTGAAAAAGAATTCCTGTTAGGCACTTGTTCAGATTTTGGTGGCACAGGTAGGGGTGTGCCACAAAGTCTGAAGAGGTTTCTGCTGTTGCAGTCCTGCTGATGGAAGGAACATTTCTCAGCTAAGGCACAGCTTCAAGATGATTATCAGACCTAAGGGTCAATATCACTGAATAATACAACACGCCCTCTAGCAGAAATTTCTTAATTCCACCCATCTAAATGCACGTTATCGAGACACTGATATAAAAAAATGTATCTCCTTGGGCCTGCTGATGGACAAAATACCATCTTGGATCTGAAAATTATTTTACAGTAGAATCATGCTCATGTATTCTTAAAATATCTGTTGGGGATTAAAAGAACAAAAGAAACAGATCAAAACAAATTACAAAGGAGCACAGGGAACAGTACTCCCCTTTATCTCAAGAGTATAAAAAATAATGTAATTTTCGTGGCAAAAGAGCAGCCATATGTATACATGTTAGATAATGATATTTACATCAAATTATGGATATCTAGATATTGGACTATATATATATATATACACATACATGTGTGTATATAAATACATATAACTCGATATGGATGTAAACATATTTAATAATGTAGTAATGAACTCAAATCTCTGCATTTAGACATATGTAGGGACATAAATGCACATTTAAATTACTATTCATATCTAGATATTTATATAGTTGGACAATTATTATTTCTGTTATTATTTCTTACCAATATACCTATGTCTGTATATAATAAACATACATATAAGACTAACTGCAACAAAATTTCTCTGAGTAATTTCTGCTGTACTTTGGTACAATTTTGTCCAAAGTTTTCTACAACTCTGGTGTCCAGCTCATGCTCCTAGCTTTCAGTTGAGTGTGAGAGTGGTTCTCTATGGCAGATGTGAGTATTCACAGAATTACATCCAAAAGGAGCAAAATATCCACACAGATGGATTGAAATTAACCTGTGTAAAAACAGCCAAAAGAAAATGCCATTGGTGCCACGTTTAGAGGGTTTGTTTTTATGATGTGCAGGCAGTTCCAAGCCATTTAAAATCTAAGTGCTGTATCCTTGAGTGGCCTCTTGAGTAGAAAAAACTGCTGAGCCTGGCAAAGCTGGGCAGGGGATGATGTGAGGGAACATTTGACAATTTTCATTCAACAGAAGGCAATTACCAGCTTGTTTTGTGTATGAACTGAGTATGCAGAACATCAGCACCAGTGAACTGTGCATCACCCTGGCAAAGGCACCCCCCAGGAATGGCACTTCCACTGAGGAGAAACACAGATGAGGAGCAGGGATGTTTATCAGTAGCAGCAGCACAGACCAGTGCTGGCCTTGAGCAGACCACCTGGATGACTCATTTTAGTCCACATTACGTTGCACTGAATTTACCAGTGCTGAATTAGTCTGGTGATGGAGTTTTCCAGTGACCATTCTACGAACTCAGTCTTGGACAACATAAAGAATGTGGAGAAGTTCCCATCTTATTGATTCCTGGGGGTTTTGGGGTGGGGGAAGTGTTAATGTATTCAGGATGAAAAGCCAGACCTGACAGCCTTCAGCAGGGGTTGCTGCTCAGCTTTAACTAAGCTAAAGAACAGCCATCTATCTTCTTGTTTTGTTTAATGTCTCTTAGCTTTGAATCTATAAAAGCACTTTACATCTCATCTATACATCTTGTTAAACAGCCTTCTGTGGCAAATTCTGACAGGAGCTTTGGAAACTGCTAATAAAAGTGCCAGCTTGTTTACCTTCACCCTTCTTGTTCTGATTGCAGTAATGAGCTGCAAGGGAATTCCTGATGGAAAACACACAAGTCCACATGGTTTAAATTACAAACTTTTAATGAGATGAGGATTCAGTAAATTATTTCACAGAAAAGTTTTAGTTTCAGCCAGTCCTGAAGACCTCCCAATTTCCATTCAAATGTTCTTGATAGCTTCAGCTGGGGGAAAAAAAGGGAAAGAAGTGGGAATGTGAAAGTATTTTTTCCTCTGAATTATCAGGTGGAATTACAAAGTTCCTTTAAACTTTGGTCTGCACAGATCATAGCAAGATGTCCTTGCCTACAACTGACAAGAAACACGTATCTAGTCAGGTTATTCCTCTAGCTCTCCCTTGCTGGATGCCTGGATTGCAGCACCATAATTTCTCCCTTCTATTAAACAGGTGAAATAAAAGCATTATTCAGAATACAAGGGAAACACTCATCTTTTGCTTTCTAAATGAATCAGGCAGAATTCTGAGAAACCATGTGATATTATTTCATTATGTGCATGATAAAGTCTACTTTTTCATGTAGTGCATCTTCAAAATTGTGGATTGTTTCTCAAATATGTGATTCTAGCAAGCTGTAAACAAATATATTTCACCATGATACCTAAGAACAAACATTGTATTGAAGTATGTATTTGCTAATTTTAACATTTGCCAGACATGACACATGTTGTGGTTTAACTCCACCCAGCAGCCCAGCCCCTCAAAGCTGCTCATTCACAACCCCACCAGTGGGATCAGGGATGGAATCAGAAGGGTAAAAGCTGTAAAACCTGTGGGTTGGGATAAAGACAGTTTAATAGAGAAAGCAAAAGGCACACACTGAAGCAAAGCCAAACAGAAATTAACTCCCTGCTTCCCATGGTTGGGCAGGTGTTCAGCCATTCCCAGCAGAGCAGGGCCCCATGGCACAGAATGATGACTTGGGAGGACAAATGCCATCAGTCCAAATGTCCCCCCCTCTTCTCTCCCCCTCCCACTTTATACACTGAGCATGATGTGACATGGTCTGGAACACCACTGGGGTCAGCTGGGGTCACCTGTCCTGGCTGGGTCTCCTCAGTGAGGAGCAGAAAAGCCCTTGGCTCTGAACAATCCCTGCTCAACAATAACAAAAACATCTCTGTATCATCCCTGAGCCCAGCACAAATCCAAAACACAGCCCAACACCAGCCCTGGAAAGGAAATGAACTTTACCCCAGCCCAAACCAGCACACACACCTAAATAAATTCAATTTGCTGTAGTAAATACGAACTACGGAATTAACTTGCCTGCAAACTATAAATTGACAGGCTATTTCACTTTCAGTTACAAACACTGTGTGAGGCTGAGAAATAACCTTTCTCAAATAGCCAGGTTTGAAAAAAATCTGAAAATACTATCCGGTTTCATAATCCTTACAAATATTCAGTTTCCAATTTCCTCTTTTTGAGGGAAAATATATTTCTTCATAACTGCCAGTTTAAAAAGTCAATTTCATTCCAAACCTTGAAATAGAAAAAATAAAGAGGATAAATACTAAATAAGATATTTCTGCTGGGAAAGTACTTCACCTAAGGTACCACTTCAAGGAGAATACTATTTTTAAAAATAGAAACACATGTGTATTTGAGATAAAAACATAAAAAAAAAAAAAAAGGATATTACTTTTTCATAATAAAACATACTAGTGAATCTTGACATCAGACAAGCTGTCAGGGAGAAAGTGCAAATACAGTTAAATATAGCAAAGAGGGATATGTCACACTGAAATGCAGGAAAGATCAAAGTTCAGAAGGAGCTTCTAGTTTAGGAGAGTGTAAATGGGGTAGTGAGGAGTCATTAGGAGTTAAGAGGGAAGAACCTGCAGCATGACCCCTATAGGAACAAGCTGAACTAATGAAAAGAGAAATTAAAACCTTTCAGGAAAGTAAAATGCCTGGACTTCAGGTGGGCTGAGCTGCACTTGTGGAGTGAGGACTTGAAAGGACACTGAAAGGCAAAGGAGCTCCGGAAAGCTAGCAGACCTGTAAAGAAAAAGCACCATCCATAAAAACAGCCCACTCTGGTGTGAAGGCAGACAAGCCAGTCTGTCAGGACTTGGTGTCTTGGATTGCAATACAGGATGTGTCCAGAAATGTGTATTCTATCACCATCTGTTGAGGCTGGGTGGGGCAGTGATTCTTATCTCCATGGCACATATTATCTGCTAATGGGCCATCTTTAAAACCATGTGGGGCAGTCATCTTTATCTTTTCCACAACCCATCCTCCCTCCAGGAAGATATCACCTGCTGGGCTGGGCCATTCAGTCCCACTGTGTGACTGATAAAATTACATCATCCCACTGGGAGATGCTCCAGCCAGGGGGAGGAGCCAAGCCTTTCCTACCTGGATAAAAACTGAGATTTTGGAGACCAAGATACCGTCTTTCCACTGGATTCCAGAGGAAAACCAGACCTTTCCACATCATCCCTGGACCTTCAGAGGAAAACTGCACCTTTCTAAAGGATCTTTGCTTCAGCTGAACCACATCTGCCACTGCAGGAGGACTGTAGACACCATTTAATGGGACTGCTACCAACACCCTGACTGACTCATGGGGTGTCAGGTTGTATTCTGACTCTGTCAGTGTTTTGGGATTGTTCTTTGCAATACTGTATTTCTATTTTAATTTTCCTAGTAAAGAACTCATATTCCTAATTTCCATATCTTTGCCTGAGAGCCCCTTAATTTCAAAATTATAGTAATTTGGAGGGAGGGGGGTTTATATTCTTCATTCCAAAGAGCAGCTTCTGCCTTTATTGGCAGACACCTATCCTTCAAACCAGGATACTTGGTAAAAAAGAACATCATGGTAGAATTCCAGCATAAAAATGCAGCAAACAGGGCTGGAAGCAAGGACAGAGAGCAAAGGAGGAATTTAGTAAAGTTGCCTGGGCATGTAGGGCTGGTGTCATTCAAGTAGAACTGAGCCCAAGGACAGGACAAGTGTCACTAATCACACACACCTTCAAAAAAGGACACAGGGATGGTCTGTAAATCAGTCAGCCTCATCTTGACTCTTGGCAAAATCAAAAATAGAGTCCTCTTGTAACACATTTCTGGGCATATGAAAAAGTAGAAGGGGAGCCAGTACAGTCAGCATGGATTTATCACAGGTGGAGCACGCCTGACCCAGCATACCATTCATGACAAAAAAAAAAGCTGGACTAGTGAGGCAGGGGAGCAGTGGACTTAACTAGATTTGGCAAAGGCTAGTCAACACTTTATGCCACTATCCGATTGTGTCCAAGTCTGGACAATATAAACTGGCAGGGGAAATATGAATCAACAGGGTCTCCAAAAAATTCAGGGAAGAGCAAAGGGCAGCTTTGACCTGGGAATGCAGACCCAGCCAAGACAGCAACAGCCAACCATGCAAATGCCTTTTGAATGGCATCATCTGGAGGTAAATAATAGCTTTTTACTCATGAAAATGGACAGGCAGTGGAGCAAGTTGCTCAGAGATGTACACCTTCTTGTTTGGAAATTTTCAAGAATCAGTTGGCAAAAGCTCTAAGCATCTTGGTCTGATCTCAGTTCTGACATTTCTTTGTACATGAGATCATACTTGAGATCCCTGAGATCCCTTCCAGCCTGAATTATCCCTGTGACATTAATACAAAATACTCTTCCTATGCATATGAGAGAAATGCAAAGGATACATGAGAATGAACATCACTGTTAACAGAGTTAGCATTTGAGCATTGGTGTTCCTCATATTTCATTTGTTCTGCATAGATTAGTTAAGAATAAAAGTAACTGCAAATATTTACACCTATCTGCTAGCAGAGAGGATCAGTTCTGATGAGCTGAACAAGAAAATAGCCACCTGGAATCCATAGAAAAAAGGAGTGGCCCTCTGAAAAATGGACATGAAATTATTTATAAAGTTAATAAGGATGATCTGAAGCAAATTCAAAATGCATTAAAAATAAAGGAAAGTTGAGTTCTAGTTCTAATTGAGTTCTAGAAAGATAGGCTGGGATGTTTTGGGAGAAAATTCTACTTCAGCAATGGGAATGCATCAACATCAGAACAGTAACTGGGGCAATGAACATGATACTGAATTACTAATTACACTCTTTTTCAAATGAAATCCCAGTAATTTGCTATTTTAAGCAAAATCTTTTTAATTTTTTCAATACGACAGTCTGTATTTTTTAAATACTATTTTCATTAAAATATCTCCACAGTGAATTGAAAGTTTTACCATTTTTATGAAATTGAACAGATTATTTTGCTGAAATCATGACAGGTAATTGACACTGAATTTTTTTTTTTCTTTATTAATTCTTTCAGAACAAGCAAGAATTGGAAAGACTGGAAATAGTACTCTAGTGTGACACCCACCTTGAAACGTTTTATGCTTTCCTAGCGGGGTCAGGGCTTATTTCCTGATAATTGATTTGAACCTTCCATATCAAAAAACAGGGGTTAGCAGTAGTATCATGGAGTAATATATACAAAAGTAGTAGGAAGAGTATGTAACTTCATAATTGCTCAGGCTTTCTTTCTGCTAATTCCTCCATTAGAATGGCATGAAAAAAATATCTGCTACTGATGAAAACATGCTCCAGCTGGAATAGTAAAATACTGCCTACAGAGCAAGCTGGAAGATTGCAGTCAGGATCAGACATACTCTGAATTGTCCTAACCATCATGCACCACCTCAGAACCCATTATATTCATTTAAAAGCACAACTTTTGTGATATTGGTGCTTTGTTTATTTTATTCCATATAATGCACTATAGTTCCACTGCAACTTTTCATGAGAAGCTCTGGCAACTTATGCATGTGATCTCATTTCAAAAATTACTATGCCTGCTTCTGTCCCACAAAATATCATATTTTAATTGGATTTGGTGCCTTTAGCTATCTAGCTAGCCTAAGCACATGGATCTGAGCTTTACAGTGTTGCATACAAATTAAGTCTGAGCTCAAGTCAAAGCTCTTTTGACAGTTTGTACAAAATATTTCAACTTTACAGGACCTTGCGATTCATAAATGAAAATAATTACTTCAAAGAGACTTATTTGGATTAAGTGTTACTTGAATTTGTCAAGTACATCTAATAACTGAGAAGTGTTAAAAGATGCATTGTGTTTCACAGTTGAACACCTTGATGTTTTCAAGACTACAAGTCAGTTTTCACAACACTTACAAAGCTCTGGCTGGTTTATATGGTGATATTTTTTTGAAAAGTGTGACAAGTGCACAACACTATGAGTAAAATTTATGTGAAATGACAATGAAGACCATGGTATCACAATAAATAAAAAACAAAAAAGAGGAATCAAGAAAATAACAGTGGAGTTGTTCAAGTTAAAGGATGCCGCTTCCCACTAATTCCTCTTCATATGTTCTCAAATGCTGCTGAAAAAGGCTACTGCCCACAGTCCTTTGCATAATATACCCTGGTTCTGTGTTCTTCATTGGCCCAGATAGCCCCTGTTTCCCTTTTTGGCCTTCCCCTAAAATGTTTTCCCATTCCCTGATGCCCATTGGCCCTGGTTTACTGCACTGTTCTGCCCCTGTTACCCTGTTGGTTTCCCCCGTCCCTTACTCCACCTATGCACCGCTTTCCCCTGTTCCATTGGTCCCTGATCCCATGCTCTGCCCCTCTTTCCCCATATTTAAACCCAAACCTTTCTCTACTCCTGCTCTTTTGTCTCTGGACCCCCTTGGTGTGTGGCTGCAATAAACCCCGTTGGAACTCCACAAAAGACCCTTCCCATCCTTTCTTTTGCCAGGCTTCTCCTGTCATCTGCAGAGTGCCTGTGTGTGTGAGTGAGCTCCCGTGTGCCGGTCTGCCCGCCTGGATCATCGCCTGCTGGAGACACTTCAGCAAGGCAGCAGCAGCTCGCCACCACCACATGCTGCTACAGTCACTTACATCAGTGTTTTGCACTGGAAATTAAGGAATGCTTTTATTTATGGCCACACAAAAGCGTTTTTATAGCCATTCTCAGATGTATTTGAAGAAACTTCTCCTCCTACCAATAATATTTGGATCATAGTCTAAAGCCTGTTTTGGTTAGGCATGTGTTTTCCATAGTCACTCCAAATAACACAGATAGTACTTCTGAAATGTTTTCCTATATATACAAAAAGGCAGACACCTCTGTGTTGGACTCACAAAATCATGCTCTTCAAAATGACAACTCATTGAAATACTTTCTGTTTCTCATTTATTATTTCCTGCCTTCCTCCTCGACCCCCTTTCTTATGCTCCTTCTTACCCTTCCCTCTTTACACACACCAGCAGAATTGGCAGCTGTGGAGCCAAAATTGACTCTCGAACTTGGTAGGAGTTTTGTTCTTCCCCCTGATGAAAACATGTCAAAAGAAATGTGCTTTAGCTTGAGAAATTTACTGGAAATTTATTTTTTAACCTGTCCTGAATACAAGCTGTCTTGCTTTCATCTTCCCAGAATAATAACTCTGCTGAATATTTGTCCTCTTTCCATTATCATGGTGCACCTGACAAACCAAAGGCAGGAAATGAAATAGAACATAATGACTTTGAGGCAAAGCAGCTTCGCATCCTACTTCTTCAGCATTGCCCATGTTTTAGAAGTTCACTTTGTAGAACTTCTGCTGTATACCACACATGAAACAATAATTGCTCTATGAATTAAACCATAATGAGAATCCATCTCTTCTGGGATGAGATTGCCTGTCTGGCAATATCACTGTGGCATTCAGTGCAAGGGAATCATAAATGGGACTGAAAACTGCATCTGTTCTCACAGGGTGGTCCTTTTGATTTCCAAGAGACTGCTTTGTGCAGAATGCATTACACAGTGCACGCAAAAATTAAAGTA
Source organism: Oenanthe melanoleuca (assembly GCF_029582105.1). Taxonomy (NCBI): domain Eukaryota; kingdom Metazoa; phylum Chordata; class Aves; order Passeriformes; family Muscicapidae; genus Oenanthe; species Oenanthe melanoleuca. The sequence continues at coordinate 17,435,121 of NC_079362.1, read as the reverse complement.
CTTAGGCATTCATCAGTGTGAGAGTATGGGGGGTTTTATGTCCTAACCAGCCAGAGCACGTGTCACACATCCAAAAGAGCACAGCTTGTAGATTTAGTAGTTCTGACGCTCTTTTTCTTTTTAATTCTTTGGATTTCCTCCCAGTGGCAGCTCAAAGCTGTCCCTGCCACCAATTACATCATCAGCAAGGAAGGTGGGGAGAGATAGACAAGGACACTTTAACTACTGAGTCTCCCCTATATCCTCATACTCACTATTTATCTTTGTTTCAGGTACAAGGGAATCTGTAGCTGTGAGAAACACTCCTCCCCTAAAGCAGACAGCTTCTCCTTTTAACTATCAAGGTACGAAATGCTGGGTCTCTCCTTTCCTGTGGTAGTGGAATTAAGAGTCCTTTGGATATATCACTGCTAGACATGGCCCAGAATTGTTTAAATCTAATGTTATTGCGTTTATTAACATTTCGCCTGCAAATTTTCTCATTCCTGTCCCCCTTGCAATCAGTCCCTGCAGGTACAGTGTGCAGCAGGGATATGCTTTGAACATCCTGCAAGCATTTATGGAGGACGACCTTTATTCCATTCTCTTTATTTCACTGTTGCAAAATTAGTCTAATTAACCAGTGTCTTCATCCAAACAGTGCAACAATTTAAATTATCCACAGTGAGAAGCCAGGCTAGGAAAATGCTGCTGCTAAAAATGCCATGGGAAACAAGCACACAAGAATCTCACAGGTTCACTTGCAAAAAGATGTTATACCAATATTAAGGTTATTTCAGTGCTAAGGGGAATTCCAGACTCTCGTCCAAACAATTTCAGGGAGAGATCCCCTTTCAAGGAACTGCCACAAAGATAATCAGAGGACAGGAACACATTTCTTTTATGAAGACACATGACAGAGTCAAGGCTATTCAGCTTGGAGAAGACAATGCTCTGGGAAGACCTTAGAGCTCCTTCCAGGACCTAAAGGAGGTCCAAGTGAGGTGGAGATGAATTTCTGACAAGGGCCTGGAGTGCCAGGACAAGAAGCAATTCTTTTGTACTGAAAGAGGGCAGGGTTTAGACCAGACATTAGCAAGAAATTCTTCTGTGAGAGGATGGTCAGGCCCTGGCATAGAGTTGCATAGGGAAGTTGTGGCTGCTCCATCCCTGGAAGTGTCCAAGGCCAGACTGGACAGGGCTTAGAGCAACCTGGGACAGTGGAAAGTGTCCCTGCTCATGGCAGGGTGTTGTAACACAATGGGTCTTTAAGTTTCCTTCTAATTCAAACCATTCCATGATTTTGGGATTCAAGATCTGCCAAAAAAGCATAAGCATCACTAGAGGGAGTTGTTCTGTTTTGGATAAGTTTAGAGAATTTGGGTATCTCCATGCTCAATTAACTCATCATTAGTGAGCGACCTTCACTGAGCACATTCACAATTTACAGTTGGGCTGCAGGTGCAGATTTTCTTTTTAAACCTTTTATCACAGTAACTCCCTCACTGGTGTAATTATTTACTGACACAGACTGTCTCTGTGCAAAAGGGCTCCTGTCAATCTATTCCAGAAGACAAGGTCGCAGTAAGTTTCTGTATTCAGAGCAGGAAGTGCTCTTCTCATGGCCCCTCCAGGGCTCAGCTGCAACACTACTTGTGACACACTTCAGGAAAGACCCAGAAAGCACCTCCAAATTCCATCTCCTTCTTCCAAATTCTCTTACAGTTTATCATCCAGACTCCAAAGCAGGCTGATTAACCATACATAAAAGGGTGTCCTTTCATAGTGACCTCTTCTAGTGCATCCAACTTTCTACAGATGCACAAGAAAAAACAAACACTTGGTATAAACAGGAAATAGAAGAAAATTAAGCAAAAGCAGCCTTATGGTTATTCTAGAAGAAGGTTATTCTCAAAATCTTCCAATGTGTGGCATACTGATATTATTCACAATGAATAGGGTAGTGAGTGCATGCACCACTGAGTTTTGGCAGAGCCAATTAGACCAACTTCAATATTTGTATCTGACTTGTCAAATTGGCTGTATAACTAGCAATAGTTAATAGGGGCTCTCCATTAGCCCAGGCAGTCAAGCAGTGATTCATCAGAAGCCAGACCTGCAGTAAGTTCCATTAGCACCCTGTGCCTCAAGGTTAAAGGATATGCACAGTGCCTGTCGTATAAACAAGCCGAAGGATGTTAAAGTAAGAATGGAAAAGTGCTTCTCCTTTGCTTTTAGAATAGACTGTTAAAAAAAGGTAATGGAAACATTTTCACCATTCTGCAAGAGTTCCTGATATTTTCACTGGCTTGAATCACGTCTTAAGTTTCAAACCTTAAAAAATGCTTGAAAAGCAAAAACCTTATTCAAATCAAATAAAAGAGAGTCAATCAAATTCTTTGTTTCAATAATTCTGAAGACTTGTTATATTGCATCTATAGTGCATACTATAGATCATGTTTAGTGTACACATAAGCAAATTCTCAAAGCTGTTCTTCAAATTGAAACATTCGCTTTTACACTTTTTTTCTGGTAACAGTAGTCTCATTGAAAGAGACCTTTATGCTCAACCAGTTCGTGTTTTAATGACTCAAGTATTTTCCTCTGAAAAAGTAATTTGAAAACTATTCAGCCAGCTGTGCTTCTATTGACGTGACTGAAGGGTACCTTTTTGCAAGGCTGATCTTCTGAAACAGTTATCCCATAATCAAAGGATATTGAAGGAGATGTCATATATCAAGTAAAATGGGAGGAAATTGAAGTACCTTCTTTGTGGCACAGGCCTTACAATTACTTTACTGTATCTTGACTCCACTAGAAATAGAGTTTAAAATCATAGTATTATCAGGTACCAAAAAAAAAAAAAATTGATTTTTAGAGGTACATATTTGCTCTGGTCTTTGCATGTCTTTGCATTGTTAGCAGTTGCTAGGGCACAGCTTCATTTACTGAATTGTGGACACAGCACATCCACTGAGGTGTCACAAAGGTTTTCAAATCAAATGCCATTCACAACAAAATTGCCCAATTATATCTTTGAAGAGCTGATTGTGTTTGAAAAATGTTCATTGTGCTTGAAAATAGCAATAGGATGAACACCATTAGGATTATCACATTATTGATGAAACTATTTTGCTGTAAAGGGCAGAGTTAGGCAACTCAGAGCTATTCCATTTTAAGAGAAATGCTGGGATGATCCCCCATTACCCATAATATGAAGTTACATTTCCCTCTTTCCTCTCTCTGACTCATTTCTTAAGGATTTTTATCAGTCTCCTTTCAATTTGCTTTTTATTTTCTTCAGGATTCAAAAAGGAAGACAATATAGTATAAATTACTTGAGCTTTGTCCTCATATATTTCTTTCTTCTTCTGAGACTCGAGATTGTCTTCATAGCAGTGTGAACAAAAAAAAAAAAAAAATCAAAAGAAGACATTTTAATGTAGCAAGGAAGGACAGAGGCTCTTTAGGACAGGCAGGGAAGATGAGGAGGGGTCACCTTCTATGTCAATGACCAGCTGGAGTGAAGGGAGCTCTCCTGGGGATGGACGAGGAGCTGTCTGAGAGATGATGGATCAGGATTTAAGGAAGGTGACCAGAATTAAAGGTGACTTTATTGTGTTCTGCTCCAGGCCATCCCATCAGGAAGACTGAGAGGATTGCCTCTACATGCAGATAGAGCAACCTCTCAATCCCAAGCCTGGTTGTCACAGGGGGATTCAACCACCCTGGAATCTTTTGGAGGGGCAACACAGCAGGAATAAGCAAGCCAGGAGGTTCCTGGAATGTGCTGATGATGCCTTCCTTCTCCAAGGACTAAAGGAGACAAGGAGAGTAGCAGTGCTGGACCATGTTCTCACCAACAAGGAGGAGCCAATGGAGAATGTGAAGCTCAAGGGCAGCCTGGACTGGAGGGATCATGAAAAGTGCAGTTTTAGGGCAGAGGAGAGGGCATGGAATGCTCAGTACCCTGGACTTAGGAGAGTAGACTTTGGCCTCTTCAGGGACCTGCTTGGTAGAGTCCCATCAGATAAAACCTTGGAGCAAAGGCCGGCCCAGTAAAACATTGGTATTCCAGGATCACCCCCTCTGAGCTCAGAAGCAATGCATCCCAATGAAGAGGAAGGCAAGCAAAAATACCAGGAGGCCTGTGTGGGTGAATAAGAAGCTCCTGGATAAACTGAAGACACAAAAAGGAGTCCTACAGAGGGTGGAAGCAGAGACAAAAAATCTGGGAGGAATACAGAGAGACTGTCCAAGCAGACAGAAATCCAGTCAGGAAACCTAAAACTCTGAAAGAATTATACCCAGCCAGGGATGTTGAGGGCAGCAAGAAAACCTTGTTGTTGATGATAAAATGATGCCTGGGAAAAATGTGAGCCTCCTCTGGAAAGAAAGAGGAGACTTCGTTACCCAGGACATGGAGAAGGTTGAGGTACTCCATGCCTTTTTTTGCCTCAGTATTCACCAGCAAGGTCTCCAGCCACACCACCCAGATCACAGGAGGCACAGGCAGGTTCTGCGGGAACAAACCATCCACTGCAGGAAAAGATGAGGTTCCAGAACATCTATGGAACCTGAAGGTGCACAAATCAACTGGACCTGATGAGATCCTGATGTGGCAGCAGATGAAGTAGCTGAGCCATCACGCTTGAAACGTTGTGGCAGCCCAGTGGACTTCTCACTGACCGGAAAAGGGGAAACATAACTCCCGCTGAAATAATCCCCCACAAAACAGATAATCCCGCACAAAACACAATCCCCCACAAAAAGAGGGATAAGGAAGATACAGGGAGCTACAGACTAGTCAGTCTCCCCTGTGTGCCCAGCAAGATCCTGGGAACTGTGCTAAGACACAGGGACAGCCAATGTGGCTTCACTGAGGGCAAACCATGCCTGGTAAATCCGGTGGTCTTCTGTGGTGGGTTACAGCAGTGGTGGATGAGGGAAGAGCTGCTGACATCATCTACCTGGACTGGTAGATGACATTTGGCATTTGACAGCCAAATCCTTGACTCTCAGGTGGTGAGGCCCTGGCACAGGTTGTCCAGAGAAGCTGTGACTGCCCCTGGATCCCTGCAAGTGTCCACGGCCAGGTTGGAGAAAACTGGGATAATAGAAGGTGTCCTGAACCAGAGTAGGGCATTTGTTAACTAGGTGACCTTTAAAGTTCCCTTCCAACCCAAACCATTCTCTTATTTTATTAAAACTTTACAACTCTATCTTTCTGCTGAGATCTAAAAAGTGACAGAAAACAAATGAATACCATATTTAATTTTTTTCCTAAGGTTTGTTTTAAATGAAAGCTCTGTTCTGTGAAAACAGCCTACTCAAAGCAAGGATTCTTAGTGGTTTTGTGTGTCTTCAATTAATGTATCATTATTATGTTTTTTCTTAACCTAAGTGTAAAGCATTAAATTATGACAATATTAGTCACTCAGTTGAAAGAGTTCCATGACTAATCTTGTTTTGTCAGTTTTCTCTGTTTATTGCTTATGTATTTTTAAAAATAAATTGACATAAAACAAAATAATATCCTAAAGGCATAAGAAAATGAGGGGTTGTTTTCTTATGGCTTCATATTTCAGAAAATAGAAATTTTATATCTACTTAACTCTGATCAATATCTCTCTGGTGTTCCTGGCTCCTTTCCTGGAGAAAGAACAGGAATTAGAAAATTCTGCATATAGCAACAATATTAAATGGACAATTAGAACAGGCATGTCAAAGGTTAATTGTACAGGAGGACTAGATAAATGTGTTCCAATTCTGCAAATCTTTGAGTTAATAAAATGCCCAACCTATGTTTAATCAAAAAAGAAATGAGGAGAAGATGATCAGCGAATCCCTGGAAGACTGCTAATTAATGATCCTTTCCTATACTTAGATCACTATTAATTTAATTTTCAGAAGTATCCGTAGTTAAAACATATATTTGACTAAGCAATAATAGAAAGTATTAATAAATGACTTGTGGATTCACTCATCAATCTTTTATACAATCCTTGATTAAAGTTTAAGAAACCCATGGAATGATACAGGAGATGATGGAATGAAGGATGTCCGATTAGACACATCCAGACTACAGATATTTTGCACTGAATAGTTGTAATGAAGTATTTGTAGACCATGTAATTCTAGAGGCTCTGAAACTCCAAGTTTATTCACTGGAAAAGTATGCAGAAATAAGAACACTGAAGTAATTTCGATAATCCTCTTGGTCTAATTTGACAGTCAATTCAGGAAAATACCATTTTCTTCTGGAACCTTTAATCTTTTCAATAATCAAGACTCACAAAAATAAATTTCTGTTCTGAATATAACAGGCAGGTTTGGACACCAGAGACCCATACAAAGCTCTCATAAATGCTACTCATATTTCCAGGCTTAAGCAAGATTAACAGCATGAGAAGCCAGAATCCATACCATCCCTAAGGGTCAAAAACACTTGTCTTTTGAAAAGGAGCTTTGGATTTCCTTTAAAAAAAAAACAAAATCAACTCCTTCAACTCTTAAATCTTAGAGAAGCTCTAAAATAAATACAAGAAAGCTTTTTAATGAAAGTAGTATTTTTGCTAGTAAGGAGCATCCTTTTGACACAGCCTCAGTCTTACGAAATCTCCACTTGAGGACACCTGCAAAAAAGACACCTGGGCAAATAGCAACGCTAAAGCTGAGGGGCTAGTTGTTTGGTTTTTTTCCTCACTGCTACTAGCAAAGAGGTGGAAGAAGAAAATTACTCAGTTTAATGCAAAATACAGAATATTGCTCCAATGAGAATCTTCTGAAAGGTGCTGAAACAGTTTTTGTGAGCAAATCTACATACCCATAGAGGCAATGTTGATTTCCAAGGGGAGGACAACAGGCAGCATTTAAGCAGCCAGACTCCTTCCTTGACTTGGAAGTCAGTGGTAAAATTCTCAGAGGTGTCAGTGAGGATAAGATCAGGCCAGCAGAAAATCCTTTTGAAAACTGCATCCTACAAAATCCCCAGTTGACGGGATTTTGTGTGACTATGCCACACATAAATGGTATCCAGGGAACTCCTCTGAAGAGCTCTAGGTAAGTTGTAGAGGTATAAGAAAAGAAACAAAATCAGTGAATAGAGAAGCCAAGGGCTCCACACCTTTCAAACACCACATTTGGAATTGCTTTCATGTGCAGGACCCTGAAGTAAATAAATCTCTCTGTCACATTTTTCCATCCAGGCAGGCACTTGCTGTGCCAGCTGCAGTGGGCTGAAATGCTCCTCTAAAAGCTCCCTTCTGCCAGCAGCTCTGTGCTCTGCAGCCTGCAGCACAGACTGTGGTGTGCCACCAGCTCATGACAGCAGCACAGAGCCACTGGGACTAGAAAAGCCCTCTACGCTCATCCAGTCCAACCATTAACCCAGCACTGCCAAGCCCACCCAGGACACACTTTTCTCTCTTCTCATCACACATTCCATGTGTGTATAAGGTTACTAGAGTGAAGTGACATCTTTCTGATCTATTTCCCAAATCCTCTGACGATTGGCAACAAACTGATTTATCCCAGTTCTTTACATCCTGGACCAGCACCATCTGTTCCATTCACAGGGCTGAGTCTCAGCAGTGATTTACTCCTTTGCTGCAGTCACAGACCATGTTTGGAGGCTGATGCTCCTTCTAGTCTGCTCCCTGCAAAATTGGATCATTCATTTAATGGTGCTTTTTGAGGAAAAATATGTTGTCCTTAATGAGGAAAAAAATGGCTCTTGCACTCTATGAGTAACAGCCTTACGTTTTATAAAATACTGGTTTCCTCCTCAATTTATGGCAAAGTGCTGCACGCTTTATTTATTAATTTGTGTATTTTGTATTGATTCTGCTTCATTCTGCTTGCCAATAATTTTATCTCCCTCACTTTATTATCATGACTGATGTGATCTCTTGAAAGATATTTCACTTATTTTTACTATTCCTATAACTTTCTTCCTAATTTATCTGTTGCTGTACTAAACAAAAATCACAAAAATATTGAGGCATTAAATTTCTATAAAGATATGTCATGGGATTAGTATTCCACAGTTTCATAAAATTGCAGAGCTTCCCACTAAACATTATACACTTGTGCATAAAAACTCTAATATATTGAATATAACTGAGTAATAAAAATGAACATTCATGTAGCCCACACACATGACATAGGTAGGGAAAAAAACATTTATGCTAACAAAGAAAAAACATAGTTTTTCATTCTTGAATATTAAAAGCAATTCAATACACAGAAAATTAAATCCAGTCATTCATGACCATTAACTAATCACTCTTCTCTGCCTCTTTCCCAGTCTCCCTCAATTCTCTCCATCTCCTTGTAGATTTTACCAGAAGAGTGGATTTTCCATAAAAATAGATTAATATTGTAGTGCATGTAATACAATGCAATCATTATAATATACAGTTCACAAACTAGATATCATTTCTGTAATTGAGTTTAAATGTATGTATATCTCAACTAGCCATACTCTCTTACATAAATAACACTCCAGTAATTTTAAAGGCTGTCTAGTAAACTTTATTTCCTCAACTATCAGTGAAAATTAACTGCAAAAAAATGCCTTTGGCAGGCAATCTGAAAGGACAATTTAGGAGCTGCAGAGTTTTACATCTAACTGCCACTTTTGAATACGTCTAACTAGGCACACTAACTAGCTGATTAGCTTAGTTTTCTAAATCTGCTTTTTGCCAGTAATCTTTCTCCCCCCGAACTCAGTGGCAGCTTTGCCACCAACTTCATTAGGAGAAGATGAGCCCTTAACTCATTTTAATTTCTAGTACAACTAATTACACAGCTCTGCATTCGTTTTCTTGGACAGAGTGCAAAACATGTATCAACATGTGTTAAGACTCAGGATAATGAATTTGCTTTGAATTTCTGTTGTAAAAGCAAGAACTACATGTACACTTTCCACTTAAAAGGAAACTCCTTTGTGTGCAAAAAAGGGCACGATTAATATCAAAAATAATGTTTAGTAGCCTTGATCAAAAGCAAGCACCATGGTACCATGAGATTATGAGGTTAGACAGATTAAAATAAAATCTCTGAGGTCAGGACCAGGGAATCTTAATTATCTTGTGATATTAAATCTTTTAACCTGCCTATGTGGTACCACAAGCACCTTGACCATTTTCTCCAGTAAAGCAAAGGCTAATCCTGCCTGCGTAAAACATGAGAAACTAATTTCTTACGTTTGCAGTATTTATTCACCGGTCATGGCAAATAAGTGCTGAATAAATTTACAAGAGCACCAGCTTGACTTCCACTGTTCTCTGGATCAGCAAGTCAGACAAAAATGCCAGGAGGAATTCCCTGGAGTCCCAGTCACACACATGCAGCTGCATGACCCAGTCAAAAACGTCATCTCCCTGGTTTACCTGTGAAATGCTGGCAGAACAACCCTGGGCTGTTCGTGAATGAGATGCAGAACTATGTTTCAACTGCATAGCTCTAAATAACTATTTACTGAACTGTGGTTTAGAAAATCTGTGGTCAACAGATACAAGGCCAACAACTAAGAAATTGCAAGCACTTTGGAAGACACACAGCAGCCTGCAGAAGATTCCAATCATAGAATTAGGGAAGGGTTTGGGTTGAAAGTGACCTTAAAGCCCATCCAGTCCCACCCCTTGCCATGGGCAGGGACACCTTCCACTACCCCAGGCTGCTTCCAGCCCTATCCAACCAGGCCTTGGACACTTCCAGGGACGGGGAAGCCACAGGTTCTCTGGGAAACCTGTGTGAGAAAAAAGAGATTCAGTATCACAGCTGTATGTGAGTGTGGGCACACAGTCTGACCTCCACTGATGCCACAGAAGCCAAAAGCAGTACAATGAAAATCTTCTAGTTGCTTAAGGAGCACTGCAGAGGCTGGCCACAGTGAAATTCCACATACAGCAATTTTCCTGCAGTGAAAACTGCTTTTTTTAAATGGAAATCTGACATGTGCCATTGGTGTGGCATTAAAATGGGGGCCTCAAACAAAGACTGACCCATGTATGGAAAATGTTGCTAAGATCATTAAGAAAACTGAAAGTGAATCTGAGTAGCAAACATGTAGAGTTAGAAAATTATGTTTTGGTTAACCACACTGCATTCAACACCTACACTTTCTACCTGGACTGCTATCAGATGTCTGGAAAACATCAGGAAAATCAAAAGCAGGAGGCAGAAGTAGGATTAGAATGAAGAAGTGTGAAAAGCAGTACCCAGCCACCAAGCAAGTCTTAAGCTGCTCACATGAAGGACAAACCCAGCACAAAATACCTCAGGGAAAGCACATGGGCTGCAGAAGCCACTGCCACTGAATTTCAGCCATTCATTTCACCCCAGCACCTCCTGCCATTAATGGCAAAGCAAGCAAACGCTGCACAGGAGATTCAGCCACAAACCACTGTGATAATTGATTAAAGATTCGTGTTAATCATAAAAGTATTGGGGTTTGTGTAAACCAGAATACTTAGGTCTGAAATGAAACATGACACTAAAGAAAGGGCAATGAGTGCTGTCTGCTGTGCAAGGGAACGGGAGCTGCCTCTACTGCTGCCTGTGTGAGCCCAGTCCGTGGGTTCAGAGCCGGGCTGGTGGAGAACCGTGCAGGATTACTGGGAAGAGGGGAGAAGAAAAGTGGCAGCTGCTAATATAACTTCAAAAGATAAATACTGCTCACCGTTAAACAAGGACCAAAGGCACACAAATAATGATTGAGCGAGGGCTGGCTCGCAGCTGCGAGGACGGCAGCCCGTGCGGCCCAGCGGCCCCAGAGGCGGCGGGGCCGTGGCGGGGCCGTGGCGGGGCCGTGGCGGGGCCGTGGCGGGGCCGTGGCGGGGCCGTGGCGGGGCCGTGGCGGGGCCGTGGCGGGGCCGTGGCGGGGCCGTGGCGGGGCCGTGGCTGGCAGAGGCCGCACAGAGCAGCCCCGCTGCGGACGGGCAGGGAGCAGCGGCCCCGCTGCGGCTCCCGGGCAGCCCTCAGCCGTGTCCGTGCCCACAGGGCAGGAGCAGGGGCAGGAGCGGCGGTGGCGGCGGCTCCCCGTGCCCAGGGCCGCGGCCCCTCCCGCCCGGCCGCGGCAGGAGCCGCTCCCCTCGGAGGCTGCGGCGCTGCCGAGGAAAAAATTTTCAGGGATTATTGCTCTTCAGAGATATTTTGTTTTTACCCCGAAGGAAGACGAAGAGAAGGTCTACTCCTGCTGCCAATTTATGCTTGCAGTTAGTGCAATTAATTAGTTATTAAGCCGAGGGAAGGAGTAAGAGCAGTGCAGTAAGCACTTGAAGCAGTAAAAGTGAGAGCCCTGCCCAGAAGAGCCCACGTTGATGCACTTACACAGCTTGGCTTTGCCCAGGAAGTTTCTGGTGTTTTCTTTTTCTAGGAATGCCTCCAATGAAGATCAGAAGAACGAGTCTGGGAGCAGGACAGTTGCCAGCAGTTTTAAATCATTTTTCACTTAGGCTCTACCACCTTTGGGACAGATACAAGAGACTTATTTTTCCTTTTAATAATGGGTCTGTAGTGAGACAAATATTGTCTTTTCTTTTTATAGAAATCTTCCTGGAGTTGAGATGGAGCTCTGGGAGAACTGATGAAATTTTTAATTGCTACCATAATTGCTTGTATTGAAAATTTACTAATGTTTGTGACTTGTCTGTATTGTCATCACAAGTGACTTATCTTGGGAGACCAAGTATTAGTCAAAGAACTTTATCTTTTTTTTTAATGAAAAGAAAAAAAAAAATGCCTATGGATGTGTAATTTTTCTCAACAAAAAAATTAGACATATTTGAAACCCTATTAACCATCCCAGCTCTGCCTTGGGAGATTTTAGAATTATTAAAATTTGGCTAAATTTTTCAGAGTTCATAGGAAAAGAACTAAAGAATCCTAACAGAAGACCAAAAAAATGTCCACTGAGGAATGGCTGACTTCACCTTCCTCATCTCCTTTTGCAAACAATGCTGTTCCCTCAGCAGCCGTGGCATCATGGCTGTGAGTCTGAGAGGCAGCAGCTCTCTGACCACACGGTGCTGCTGGCAGAGCTGCTGCCTACTCAAGGCTCAGGTAGGCACCTGAGCTGCCTTGCTGCACCTTTTTCTTTTCCTGTGTCTACCAGCAATAATAACAAGATAATTCCATTTAAAGAACCCTGGATCAAATGCATTTCATGCATACTTGGTTTTGATGTGCTTAGGAACTCTGCAGGTTTTATTAAAATCTGCTTCAGTCAAAGTGAGTTTTCCTCTCAAGTTAACAAATCTTGGATCACACCTCAACCCCATAATTCTGGAAACATTGTCTGAATAATTCTAAAGAAAAATTTATATGCTTGCTTAGAACTTTAGACAGAAACAGGTTAATTTTAAAAATCCTAAAAGAAACTAAAAAAAACCAAGTAATTTTACTGGTTTTTATCACCTCAAAAGTGATTTTCCAAAATAAATCCTACATTCAAACTGTGGAATTGTATCTGGTGGGGGAGGACAAGGTGTGGCTTCACCTGCAGATACAGGACACTTAAATATAAAACCATGGGATACGTAGGGACATATAAGAGCACATCCAGACATGTTCCTAGTTCTGCCTGCAAGTAGTGTGGATGTTTGTTATTTTTGTTACACTAAAAGCCTTTGAGTTTCGAGGCTGCTCCATCATTCCCGTGTCTCTGGATTTACGCCATGGACTTCCCGTCTGGAGCGGTCCTGGTATCGCTGCCCACCAGCAGTGATATCAAACCAGCCCCAAGAGTTCACAGAATGTGACAGAGTCTAGTCTAAAAAAAAAATCACAAATAATTCCTCCTGTTTTCAAAAGCTGCCACAGCTCTGGTTTATTAAAGGGAAGGGCTGAAATTTCATCCCATTTGTTGAACAGCTTAGGTGGTGTGTAGGAAAAAGAGGCAGCAGCTCTCTGGCCACACGGTGCTGCTGGCAGAGCTGCTGCCTACTCAAGGCTCAGGTAGGCACCTGAGCTGCATTCCTGCACGGCCAAATCCATCTCAATCCTGCAGTGCAGCCCAGAGGTGCTGCTCAGCTGCCAGCTGCAGGACTTGCTGCAGGGCAGCGCCGAGAGCTGGTAGTGACATGACTGCGGCAAAAGCAGCCAGGCTGATGACACCAACATTTGGACCCAGCGGATGACTTTCCTTGCATCCAAGCAGGAGCCTGTGCAGAGGGTGTCCAGCAGGCTCTGATCCCGGGGCAGCTGGCCACCAGAGGCGTGCAGGAAGCACGTCTGCCCCAGCAGCTGCTCCCCGGAGCACAGGCACTCCAGCGCCACACGGATGCGCCCGGCTGGTGGCCGCCCCGTGCTGTGAGTGTGGAAGGAGTAGCCAGGGGGTGGCTGCAGGATGACCAGCGGGCGGAAGGTGCTGCTGTTCCGCTGGATGCTCCAGGCTTCAGAGCTGGTGTCCGTCCCAGTGGCCAGGTGCAACTCCGGCATGGAGTTCCTCTGGGAGAGCACTCGGCAGACACGGAGGAGCTCGTCCACCAGCTCCTTCAGCACCTTCGTGCTGGGCAGGCCCTGCTGTGGAATCACAGAATCACAGAACAGTTGGGCTTGGCAGTGACCTATAAAGGCCATCCAGTGTGAGCCCACAGCCATGAGCAGGGACATTCTCAACTAGACCAGGCTGCTGACAGCCCGCTCCAGCCATATCCTGGATGTGCCCATTGCTGATGGGGTGAGCACAGCCAAAGTGCTGCCACCACTGTCTGCACCCTTCACCTTCTCTGTATGCTCACTGACCTTCTTGCTCTTGACCTTCTCCTGAATGCCAGTCTTCTCACTGTTGACTTTACCCTTGCTGCTGGATCCTTCCTGCCCCCTGCAGACAGAGCCACTGTTCCATCTCTTGGCCAGCCAGAAGGCCAGAACAGCCCCGGTGAGCCAAGGCAGCCACAGCAGCCACCATGCTGAAAGGTACAGGCTTTCCGTGGAATTGTTCTCATTGATCTCTTGCAGAAGCTGAGACATCTCCTGGTGCAGAATTTCCTCGTGCTCCCAAATCCGCTTCAGTTCATCTTTATCAATTCCTAGGTCCACCTTCAGCCCAGTCTGGGCAGCTAACAGGGCCAGGATCAAGGCCAGTGTTGGAGACATGGCCTGGTGGGAGAAAGGGAGCTCAGCACGTCTGGCTGGGAGGGAGCAGGGGGCTGGAGGCACCTGGAATGTCCCCACAGCCTCTCTGCCACACTGACAGCCCCAAGCCCCTCTTCCCCAGCCCTGGGGTCAGTGCCCTGCCCTGAGGGCCCCAGTCCCACTCTGGGTTTAAACCCCCAGGGCATCTTTGCCAGCCCCCACCCAGCCCAGCATTCCCAGGGTGTGTGCACTCACTGCCTGCCAGGATCCAACTGCCCGCTGCTGCCCCTGCACACAGGTGTCAGCGTGACCTGTGCTCTGTGGTGTCACAGCCACCAGAAACACGTCACTCAGCTGCCAAGCTGCCGTGCCCTGCTCACAGCTCCCACTGTGACCCGTGCTCTGGCATGTCACAGCCCCAGAGCCACACCTCCCAGCCCACAGGCCCCAGCCTTCATCCCTCGGTGGCTCCTGGGCATCCTCTCCTTGAGTGCAAATCCAGCCAAAGGAGCCCCCTAGGGCATTCTGGATCCAGGCTGCAGACACCCTAAAGTCATCATTGAAAGGAACATGGGGACTGGAGCTGGGTCTTCCTGTGCTGACCACTCCTGAAGAACCTAAACCTCACCTGCTGCAACCTGAGCACATCTCCTCTCCTCCTATCCCTTGTTTGTTGGGAGAAGAGATCAACCCTCACCTGGCTGCAGCCTCTTGTCTGACGGTTGTAGAATTTGGCTGGAGCACCCAGCAGCAAAGCAAAGGGCAAATCAACCCCTTCTGAGTGTTACAGATTTCCTGGCGGTGCCCCACTGCTCTCTGGTGCAGTGTCACTGCCATGCTCCTGGAGAGAATGGGGATGTTCACCACCACTCCCTGGGCCCGGCCATCCAGGCAGTTCTTAACCCAGCACAGAGTACTCCTGCCCAAGCCATGGGCTGCCAGCTTTTCCAGGGAATGCTGTGGGAGACAGTGTCCAAGGCCTTGCTGAAGTCCAGGTACACAACACCCACAGCCTTTCCTGCATCCATCAGGCAGTCACCTGGTTATAAAAAGAGATCAGACTGGTCAAACACAACCTACCCCTCCTAAACCAGTGCTGGCTGGGTGTGATGCCCTGGCCATCCTGTAAGTGCTGTGTGGTGGCACTCAGTATGAACTGCTCCATAACCTTACCTGGTACTGAGGTCAGACTAACTGGCCTGAAATTACCAGGATCCTCCTTCCCACCCTTTTTATGAATGAGTGTCACACTGGCCAGCTCCCAGTCATCTGGAACCTCACCACTTACCCAGGACTGCTGGTAAATGATGGAGAGCAGCTTCACGAGCTCATCTGCCAGCTCCCTCATCAGCCTGGGATGGATCCTATCTAGCCCCATGGACTTATGAACATCCAAGGCACTCAGCAGTTCTCTGACTGCCTCCTCCTGGATAACAGGGGGACCATTCTGCTCCCTGACCCCATCTACCATCCCAGGAGGACAGCTGTCCTGAGGACAAGCCATCTTGCCACTAAACACTGAGGCAAAGAAGGCACTGAGCACTTCTGCCTTCTCCTCATCTGCAGTGACTAAGTTCCCTACCTCATCCAATAAAAAACAAAGGCTGGACTTACCCTTCCTTTTACCATTAATATATTTGTAAAAACATTTTTTATTATCTTTTACAGAAGTTGCCACTTTTAGTTCAAACAGAGCTCTCTAATTTTTTTCCTACAAGCCCTAGCAACCCCCTTAAGTACTTCCTGGTAGACGTGACCATCCTTCCAAAGATGATACATCCTCTTTTTATTCCTAAGTTCCTCCAAAACCTCCTTGCCTATCCAGGCTGGACATTTGCCTCATCGACTCACCTTTCAGCACACAGGGACAGTTTGTTCCTGTGCCCTCAAGATCTCTGTTTTGAAGCACACCCACCTTTCCTGAACTCCTTTCTTTTTAAGGGCTGCTTCCCAAGGAACTCTCTGAATAAGTCTCCTAAATAGGCCAAAGTCTGCCCTCTGTTAAAAGTTTTATTGATATTCCTCCTGATTTCACCAAATATCGAGAACTCTATAATTTCATGATCACTGTGCCCCAGGCGACCTCCAACCACCACATCTCCTGCTGGAAAATGTTCTGCCTGGAAATTTTTCTCCTTCAGTGTTACTGTCAGAGATCATCCCTCTGTGCGCTTGGCACTGCACCTGCTGCATCCTCACCCCTGTCCCTTCCATCAGCAGGAACTCCTGCACATCAGCACTCCTGCTGCCCTGCATCATGAAAAGAGAGAGCTGTGTCAGAAGAGCAAAAAACACTTTTTCTTGGCATTTGTAACAGACACAAAAAACAGGAGCCACAACAACTGCTTCCTGGACATGACAGAAGATATTACATTCATGCAAAATTCAAGTGAAAAAACACTGCTGAGGTCTGATCTTCCAAATAAATGCAGTGGTATTAATTTTTATGAGCGGTGTCTGCATTTCAACTAGAATGTACTTTGTAGTCCAGAAATTTGTTTAGTTTAAAAAGAACTAAAATTTGTGCCAGAAACTCTTTTTGTAAAAGATAAAACTGCCTGTGGCATTGGTGATGGAATATAGAATCCCCATTACCATCTCAGGTTACATGGGTGTCCCTGATAAGTAATTTACTTCCAAATACATGCATTGACAAATATGAGTTTTAACTGAGTTTATGAGCTTTAGCATAATTTGGAGTCCAGAAATGTCTTGAGTTCAAAAAGAATCAAACTTTGTGTTAAAACAGTTTTTTGTGCAAGGAATAAATTTCCTGTGGTGTTGGAATACAGAATCCCTATTTCCATCTCAGGTTACATGGGTGACCCTGAGTAATGCTGCTCTCATGCACATTGCCAGCGCTTTCATATTCTAAAGAAATAAACAGTACAGTCTTTGAGGCTCTGTAATGGCTTGTGAGATTTTGAAGGAAGAACTTCATAGTTTTATGTCTCTTGACGAACTGTTGGCCTGGAGGGTGAAACATGCCATGTACACCTAATAAGAAAAATGCTCAGTTTGCCTGGAATTGTAGATTCCTAGAGGGGGGTACTCAGGGGGTCCACGCTCACTTTGGGAGATGCTCCACACAGCTCCCATCTCACTCAGTAGCCAACATCACTCTCGCTCGCACTCCCCTTGGTCGCACCCCACTCGCAGTCTTACCACACCTCCTGTGCACTGTGAGCCCCACTCCGTCTCGGAGGGTCTGCTCCATCTGGGTAGCTGTGCTCTCAGCTGTTGCTCAGGCATAATCAGCAGTCCATCCGTGGTCTCAAGAGATCAGGTTCCAGGGCAGCTGAAATCAGCCGGATGCTCTTCCCAAGTCCCGTCCCTCCTCGGGACCACTTCAGGGTGTGGTCATCCCGGACAAGCCCCCAGAAAGTTCTAATAAACGAGGCTTGCAGCCTTCTGCAGGTTAACTGTTTATTAATTAACAGCTGAGAACAGGAACTCAAGATAAGCCTGAGCCCCACAGGACAAACCAGAAGATTAGTTAGCACTGGGTGCTCCTTTGGATCCAAGCTTCTGCCGAAGGACCCTGGACAATCTTTATAATCTCGGCCCCTCACGGATTGGTGCGCTGTTGATCCTCGCTCTGACTGGTCCCTTCCCTGGTTGCTGGTTGATCCATACGAGGGTGCAATCCTGACCGATCATTTCGGAATACTCTGATCTTATAGGCTGGCTCGTCGTCTAATCATAGTTCAAATTGCTGTCCTCACCCCATGAAGTAATACTCCAGAAAGTTCCCTTCACCCAACCAACCCAACACCCATCGGCCCTCCCCCCAGTGGCCACACACCCACACTGCAGCACTACTAACTTGACAACTCACTATCTCATAACCTGCTTCTAACAATCCATTAAGAATTCCCACATAACCATCCATTAACCATCTATAACTTCATAACGATCCATCAACAATTAATAACTTTGTTATATTAATTAATAACTTATAATTCCACCCCTGAACATTAACTCATTTATAACAGTGCAATCTGTGTATTTTTTCCTGTATTTGGGGATTCTTTGATGGCTTGAACAGCTGGGTTTGGTTCTGTTCTTTAGTGATTATTTTTACGTGCATCTGCCAGATCCCCATGTACGATCAGCATCCATGTGAACCCTGTTTCTGATATTGCCTCCTCTTCCTCTGCTCAGTTTCATGCTCCTTTCCCTTTCTTCCTGCCCTCCTTTTCTATCACTTTTTCTGCAATCATGCAAAAGTCTCTTCTCCCCAGTTCATTCAATTGAATGAACTTTAATTGGCTGTAGTTTCAGGTTGTCAGGCACAATTGGAATTTCCTCTACTCTCTGATAAAGGTAAGGTCAATCTTCCATTTCTGACTCGGTGTAGTCATAATGGGCTGACCTCCCCAGCCGACTCTTCTGTCCCCAGCGGATGCATTGTCCTGCAAAGACTCCCTCAGGGCTCAAATTTGGGGGACAGTAGGCTCAGAGTACCTTGAGCCTGTGAGAAACAAGTTAGTGGGAATTGGCTTTTACAAAGTATTATATGAATTGATATTAAATATTATAATGTTAATATTAAGATAATAATATATAAAGTGGTTAATGTTGTTACAACAGCCTAGTTGTGAAATTGGCTTTCATGAGAACATGATGTTATAATGTAGGTTTATGAGTTTGCATTGGACTGTTGCTAGACAAACTTTTGAGACATGGCCTTAAAAGGAGCAAAATTTTATTCAGTGAGGACCCTGATGACCACAGCAATGAAACTACGTCGGCACCAAAAAGAATGACATGGGGCAAGACTATGTAAAACCAAAAAATAAATATGCATGTAATAAATGGATAGTGCAATGTTGGCTCTCATGAATGTTAAATATATGTTATAAGGTTAAAAGAAGTTCTGTTGAGATCTGGTGTTTCTGTATATGAGTTTTGCAATGTTGAAAGTTGATCTCTGACCATTGGGAATGTCGAAACAAGGGCTGCAAGGACTCTGGGAGGCAGGACAGAGGAGGATCTGGGTCAGAAGAGTGACATGTGCAGCAGTGTGGGGATGGTCGGCTTACCAGGGGGTTGGCTTGGCAATACCATGTACAAGGATTGTTACTGATGTGAGTGGTGTGGCTCTGGCTGCAGCTGAGTACCCAGTGCTGTCCCTTTTTCCTTATTCACTCCTTTGCTGTGGTTCAATAAAGCTCATAAAACTTTAAGAAGTGAGTTGTTGTTTCTCACAATGCATAAAGCTGATGCAATATTAGGGGTAGAAAAGGCAGAGCCATCATTTTGGGCACGAGCCTCTGGCGTTTTGCCATGCACCCAGCACTATACTTTTTGCCTTGCTAATTTTTTATTGTTCTCGGTAAAGCTTCTATAACTCATTCCCATTTGGGGTCTGGGTCATTTATAACAAGCCTAGCCTCCTGGAGAGCTACTCCTGGTGCTTTCTGTGCTCAGCCTGCTGCGCCAAGCAGCCGTGGCCATGGAGACTCAGGTGGGAGCTCTGCCCGAGGCCGGCAGCCAGCCAGGGCATACATAATATGTTTCCAACACCTCTCTTGTCCCTGTACCAGCCTGTAGAAAAAAGAGAATGTGAATGAGAAAAAAGTGCTGGGTTTTACTTTTTATAACAGATGCGGGTTTGCATCCCAAAGTGTCACCAAAGGTAAGATTTAATCACATCCAGAAACTATCAACTGAAAAGAAACAAGTGCTAAGTCTCATATTCAGGAAGCCACATCTACCTACTTTTTAAAATACTACTCTTCAATAAAATATTCTGGATTATAGTAAATTTTCTACTCCAGTTTTTAATTTCACCAGTTCTGCTTTCTTCTTCAGAGAAAAAGAATTCACCCACAGAATTACCACAAGCAATGCTTATCAACAGAACTGTTCTGAAAACACTTTGAATGTTCAGATCATAAACCAACTTTCAGGAAATGGACCATATTTAGTTTATTCAGTTCTTTCCACTGTCACTGATTTCTGAACTGCACCACGACTGACTACTCATTTCCAAGGGGAAGTGTTAGAAGACTGACACTCAGGACCAAATTTTGAAGTACCTCTCTGAGTCTCCCTCAGGGGATGTTTTTGTAATTCACATTTAAGAGATGTGAACTCAAATAATAGACATATAGAAAATATATACTCACATACAGATATAATGGTATTAAGATATTCCCCACCCTGGCAATAGTCATTCCCACTTCAATTGAATTAATTGAATTACACCTTACAAAGGGTGTCTTAAGAAAATCAGCAGCAGTACAACAAAAAGAAAGAAGAAAGAAAAAAAAAGAGAGAGAAGGGGAAGACAGGGAAAGGGGAAGAGGAAAGTGAAAGGGAAGGGGAAGACAGGGGAAGGTAGGGGAAGGGAAGGGGAAGGGGGAGGGAGAGGAGAAGAGGAGAAGAGGAAGAGAGGAAGGGGAAGCCTTCTCAGCAAGGTGAAAACAACCAAAGCTGAAGTGGCCACATCCTTCATGCCTCCCAACCCATGTACCAAAGATTACTGGAAGACTTTACTTTTAGCCACATTATTCCTTCCAGGAACTTTTCAGAGCTGTTTTTTCTTGTTTAATTCTGTGCAGAAAAATGAACTCTAGATGTTGCCAGGCATTGTAATTGATGCCTGTGCAGGATGGAGGGGCAGAAGGGCAGAATCATAGAAAGATTCTGTGACATCCTTGTTAAATTTACTTTAGGTTTTCAAGCCTTGAGCTTCAACTGTGGAGAATTCAAAGAGGATTCACACTCCATGAAGAGAGTGCAGAGATAACAGGTACTCCAATTCCTCCCTTACAGCATGCACACACAGAGCACATCTTGGCTTTGGCAGTGCTGGTGAAAACCTGCCATTCATACAGGCAACTCCAAGGGAAAATTATCACAGTAATGGACCCACTTGCTGGCTTTGTACTGTGCTTGGTATTGATCTGTGCCTGCAACACTGCCCAAAATGCAGGACTGCTTCCCATATTTTCATCTTTTCTAATGGAGAAAATTACATCATGTATTTTTCATTCTTGTAGGCCCCAGGGCTTTGTTTTTGTTCTGTTGTTGTTTAGTAAAAACTGCATTTCTTTAGTCTGACCTCTTGAGTAAAAGATTTTCTTCCAATTTCTCTGGAAAACAAAGAAAATAGTATGTACAAGAAAATGTAGGCAAGGCAGGGGGGAACTTTGTATTTTTTACAATATAATAGGTTTTAAATTAATTCTAAATTTAGCAGAACTCTGGCTGTTCAGAGAAATTTGTCTAAAATGACCTCTAAGTTTACAGGGACAACTGCCTAGCTTGTGTTCTGAACATAGTGCAACTGACCAGCACAGAGTGATCCTGCAAATCCAAATGCATTTCTTGTTTTATCCAGACTGACTCTTCTGTGCCTGTATGTAGAACTTTTTTTTTTCACACACTCATTTTGAAGGTGGAGTCCCCCATGCTTAAAAAAAACTGGGACGAGAAGAATTCCTGATTCTAGTTCAATATTATACTGCGAGAAAGAGTATTACTGCAACCATTTCCCAGTCTGTGTGTTGTTATTCTGTTAAAAGGATTGCAGAGCTCTTACAAGTGATATATCAGATACTTTTCCTATCTGACTATGACAGTCCTTTATTATTTTAATCACCTCACATGTTAAATGAGATTTATTTTTTCTATATTGGTAAATAGAAGGATAAAATGTGACAACAGTTAGCAAGGCAGGATCCTGAGGTCACTAATCTGTTTCCTAACTGTACAGGGCAGAATGAGACCTTGTGAGATACCTGAAGCTCCTGTTCTACCCAGTAATGTTAAATTTCAGTTTGACACAATTTTAACTGGTGATGGTGAACCAGCTGATGGAAATACAGAACAGAATGCTCTGCAAAATGCAGCTTCTGATGGAGGGATGAAGGAGCAGCAGTAGTTTTGTGCAGAGAGAGAATACAAGTCTTCCAATCCACAGGAGGTAGTTTCTCATGAGAAAGTAATAAACTTATTTGAAGAATATTAGCTAAGAAATCAGGAACTAAAACTGGAGTAAGGAAGGTCTAGGAGAGAAATTGAGGAGAAATGTAAGATGTATACTTAGAGAGTCTTTGGGATTGCTGTTTCTGGAGGAAAGTGAGGAGCCTCACTAAATGACGTCCTAAAATACCCTCCAGCCTTCTCTGCCACAACTGCAGTTTTTGAAGGTGCTATTATTTCTCTAGAATCGGGGAAATAACTAGTTACATAGCCTTCCAAAAGGCTCAACAAGCAGTTGTCTTGGGTTATTTTTTGCAGAAACTTGATTGTTTTGCTTCACAGCAAAAAATAAGGTAAAACTTCAGTCCCACCCCACCACTTCACTGAAGGCCAAAGAAAAGTCAACAAATAAACAGACAAACCTATAGGCATTCCAGTCTATGGCCTTGGGCCCAGTGTTGCTTCATCTGTTCCACACAATAAACACCCAAAAGTCCAGAGAGGCAGAGCAATGACTGGAAGTATTAAAAGAGATCTCTGGAGAACATCTACTCTGCTCCTCAGCAGAGTTCATTAACTGGCGTGTGCTCCCCACCTTTGGATCCTGGTCCTCCTCTCTTTCCACACAGATGGAAATAATCTGGGATGGGATACAGATAAAGTGAGTGACCAAGCCAGACACATTTCAAATGCCTGCATTGTATTCTGGCCAAGGGGACAGAAATCACCTCCTGGGAGAGCCTGACAAAGTAACACCACTGCTTCCTCATCCTGTAAACTCCAGAGCATCTTAGAGATCTACATTAAATAGATCTCTGCTGTCAGAGGCCAGTATCCTGTCAACATGGCGTGCCTCTACTGAGAGAAAAGAATATGTAAATTTAGAGCTTTATCTAAAAATTAGTCCAACAGGAAAGAAAATACAGAGCCCAAAGGAAACACAAGTCTGGTAAGCCTCTAAGTTTAAACTTACAGCCTGTTTCATAATCTATCTAAGACTATATATCCACCAACATGCCAGTCTGGGATTTGTGCCTGGATTTCTTTTGCTTGGAGACAGACATCTGGAAGAATCACACATTCATATCCTGAATTAGAAGGGATCCACAGGGATCATCCAGTCCAAGTCCTGGCCCTGCACAGGGCACACCAAGAATCCCAGTCTGTGCCTGGGAGTTGTGTCCAAACACTCCTGTAACTCTGTCAGCCTTGGGGCCATGGCCATTCCCTGTGGAGCCTCTTCAGTGCCCACCACTCTCTGGGGGAACTGTGAAGAGCCCCTGCCTCAGGAGGGGGGATTCTACCTAGACAGACAGCATTGGGTAAGGGGCATGACTTAAAAGAAGATTCTATCCCTCCACCCTGTGGGATGTGCCCCCACAAGCCCAGGAAAAGGCACTCTACCCCAATTTGCCAGATAAGAAATGGCCCCAGAATGTTCCTCTTTTCCTGTACATTCATTGCTTTAAATTCTGCTGGAGTGTTCCTGCCTTAGCTCTTCCCATTGTTTGTCCCCTGGCAAACAATGACCCACCCCTCTGCAGTCCCCTGCTCTCTCACTATTGAACTCCAACCCTAAACTCCACCCCTACCCTGGCACAAAAACCCCATGATTCTACTCTCATTCTTACCTTGGTCCCTGGCTCAATAGAGGATCCTGGGATTTTGCTAAACCAAGACCTGTCCTGGTTTTGTCTTTTCCTGTTGGTCATTAGTGGCTGCCTGAGGTCCAAGATGCCAGGCAGAGTTGTTGGGCAAGAAAAGGTGCCCAACGTGGGGCAGCAACACTAAGGGCCCTGAGGGCCTGACAATACAAAAGTTGCTGGGGTATCAGTCAGTCACTACTCCTTAGGATAAAGGAGGACAGCTGAGCTTCAGAGGCAGTGGTGAACAGCTCAAGACCAACAGCCCTGCACGTCCCATTTTGAAAAGCGCTGTTGAGCTAGAACCCACATACACACTATATACATATATATACATATATATGTGTGTGTGTGTGTGTGTGTGCGCGCATATATAAAAAGAAAATCCAGGTCTTAACCCCCAAGGGCTTTTAGGCTGAGCTCACAGGAACCCCCAGTCGTAGTGCTGAGGGGGGGACACTTAGGGGGACAAGGATAAAGGAGAGTAAGTTCTGTGAGAACAATAATCACAAAGGAGCAACAGGACCTTTATAGATATTTTAAGTTGTTCTTAGTTTCCTGTGGGAGAGAGTTTTCTAAAAGGGATCTGAGAAAGATCTTTCGGTGGCTTTACAAAACCTTCCCCAGTGTGTCTGCAAACTCTGATATAAACTTTTGCGACTTAGTTTATATGACCATATATGATTTAATAATCAAGAAGGACACTGTAGTACTTTGATTACTGTCCATTTCTCCCACCATCTGAGTAACCCTATACCACCATACACATGTCAAGTTCTACTGCCATCGGTCACCTCTCCCATAAATCCCCTTCTAGCTTTTGTGAAGCTCCCCTTATTCTCTTCCCCTCTGATTTTCCCACACCCGCCCCAGTCCCCAGTCCGGAGTGGTGTTTCCTGCACCATCACAGACCCTCCTTTCCAAGATGGCAATGGTTGTGCCATTTGGAACCTGTTTTCCCACTCTTCACCTTCACTTCCTGCCCCAGATCCCACCTCTGGCTCCACCTTTTCCCCCAAGTGCTCCACTTCTGGAGATTGTAGCCCTTCCATCATACATGCCTCTTCTGGGGAAGATGGAACCAAAAACCCCACTTCAGAAACTTGTCACTGCATGAGGTGTCTCCTTAGACGTGAGATCACCTCAGGAGGACATAAAGGTGGTCTGGAACCCAGTTCTTTCTGATGCCTGCCAATGAGAGACTGCAGGAGGCTGTTCTCAGAGGTTTTCATGGTTGTTTATTATTTCTTACGTTAGGAATTCTTTGCCCAGCTAACAGCGATCTGTCCAACCAGACGTCCAGGGCGGAATCTGCCTGGCAGAGGCAGGACTTATCTTTTATACTCTAAATTACAATTATTTTCCAATACACCACAACCTTACACCACAACTAGACTAATGTCTAGTTTTGTCCCTATCCAATCAAAGGATGCCAAGGCAGCACTCCAACATGGATGGCATGAAGAAGAAGGAGGAAGAAGCATACCATGCCCCAAATCCTCCATCTTAACCTCAAACCCCCTAATATAAATATTTCTAAAAATTCACTTTTCTATCTTCTAACAGTCTAATTTATACTCTACTTAATTTTTGTGACTTGTAGTTCTTCCTGCAATGTTGGCAGATTTCTCCAGGGACCCAAGTCCAGCCCCCAGGACCCCTGGGCACCATGCCAGGGTCTCTGACTCCTCTGCCAGGGGGATCTAGAAGCACCCAGGGAAGCCAGGGGAACACCCTGGATTCCAACAGAAGCCCTCATTTTGTTTACTCCCCCCGAAATAGCAGTGCCCATAACCCCCTACTTGGGCCCCAGACAACTAGCCGCAGTTATCTTACACAAGACATCAATGCTTCCACTCCTCCTTTTGAGAGAGTCTCCCACTTTGTTGTCTCTGCCAGCACAACATGGCCCCTTGAAAACCAAGCCAATCCAAATCCTACTCTCGTGAACAGTTTAAAGCCTCTGTTTCAACGTCGAGAGCCTCCTTTAAATATAGCTCTTGGCATTTGGACTCTCCCAAGAAATCTAATGCTCAGCCAAATTGTGCCTGGGTCAGTGATCACCACCCCCAGTTACAGCCACAGGCATTTCCAGCAAAGTTCTAACCAATGCTGCTGTTACCAAGAGCAAAGACATGTTACGGCAAGCTACTTTCAACCAAATCTGAGACCCAGAGCTCCCAAGAACCACCAACAGAAAGGGAAAAACTCTTTTTACTACTACAAAGCCTGCTCTAAACAACAAATAATGTAACTGTGCAAGTTTTCTGTGCCAACCTGAACACCCCCGTCCCTGGTAAACATGTTTTCAGGCGTATTTAGATCGTTTTAAGTTCAAGTGAGTTCTATATTACGTTGAAGATATGTTTGTTGAATTATTTTTGTTGTCTCAAGCCTGAGTTTATTAAATTAAGAAGAAAATATTTTTATAAATGTCAAATTTAGTTTTGTTTTCATTCTGTATTTTACTTTAGACGGCAATATATTGTTACTAATTTTAGCTTAACAGTATAAATTTCGAGTCCTCCTAAGATAATCTTTACAATACTTTGTACACTTTAGCAATTTTAACTTTGAGTTTCTTCCATTGCTCTCCCAATTATATTCAAGACCTATTAATTTTAACTGAAAGTGATTTTAAGCTCAGTCCAAAATTTTCTGCCATAATGCTGGTTCTGCCAGCAATCAACTATCCCCACTGCACAAAGTGATTCTGCTGGTAACATCTGCCTCAGTGAGTGCTTACTAAGTACCACCTCTACTCTCTCTTTTTAGCAGGAACAGCCAAGAGTAACACCTACAATTCTTACATAACATTCAAGCCCTCTCCTGCAATACTAATCAACAATTTTGTACATTCCCGCAGTCTTCATTAAAAAAGAGTAGCTTGATTTAACAGTAATAAATCTTATAAATTATTAAGTACTTTTTAAATTATGTCTCTATTCAAAGACGTCGATAGTTCATACAACTAGAGCTGTATTAAGTATCAGTATTATTAGTTAATGCCAGTTTAATTTTTACAAATTATTTTTTTAATATCTCCCTTCCTTTTCATATATACATAAATGTAAGCAGGTTTCTAAAATTATTCAAGAGACTTCTATTCCCATAAAGCATAAAATCTCTCTAGTTTAATTAATTTGAAGAATACATTTTCCAGAATACTTTCTCTATGCCCTGTCTACTGCTCTTTCTGCAAGGGGCCCCACAGAATTACAATATTCATGGTTCTCATGATAAAGAGTAATCTCTAAAAGATTTACCACACCATAACTATCTCTCTCCTTCACAAACAATTAAATAATAAAAGACAAAGGGGGGAGTATGAAGGCATAAAAGGTCTAATTTGATGTTTGATTTTTCACTGGTTTAAAAAGCTTTTTACAAGTTATGAGTTTTATTTTGTGTTTTTATAAATAATGTGCTGTACTTGC
The DNA here is from genome assembly GCF_029582105.1 of Oenanthe melanoleuca. Taxonomy (NCBI): domain Eukaryota; kingdom Metazoa; phylum Chordata; class Aves; order Passeriformes; family Muscicapidae; genus Oenanthe; species Oenanthe melanoleuca. The sequence continues at coordinate 17,408,042 of NC_079362.1, read as the reverse complement.
TCACTTGATGTGTTAAACTGCAATTTTTGTTAGTGGAAAAGTAACAAGTTTTAATGAGAATGAAAAAGCAAATGAAGAGACGGTGTATTTAAGTTGTTTGATGGTAAAATGAAGTGTGATAGTGTAGAATACTTAAATGACTGTTAAAAGGAACAGCAAGGGAAGAGAAGGAAGGAAACAGGAAGACAGTGAGAGAGTGAGCAAAAAGAAAAAGGAGTGGTTTACTAAGAATAAAAGGTATTAAGTTCGGAGCAAAGAAATGAAAGAGAAGGATTTAGTTATGTGTTAATTGCTACATTAAACTTACTTTCTTACCTATACGTTTTACTCTTTACATATGTCAGAATTAATTTCTTGTATGTATCCCTTTCACTTTTACCCATATAACATCTTCTGTGAGCTTCAAAACAATCTAATCATTTAATCGGTGATATGAATTCTGTATCACAGAGAAAAAGCACCAAAGACAAACAAGGCAACAACTCAAGCCAAATTAGAACTGAGCCGCACTCGCCAAATGCGCTGCATTTCTTGGTCTAAAAACCCTAACAAACTGTTCCTGAGTATCTAGCAGAACATAAGAGAAAGATACAATAAAGACCACCAGACAGAACAAAATTGATTGAAGGGACTTTTCAAAGTAAGTCTTTCCGTTGAGACTTGTCACAAGTTTAGTTAAGATTATTAATTTTATAATTGTCAGTGTTGTGTTAATAGTGTTCTACTGTTCTTTGTTATGTCTCCAGGATTCCCTTTATGAGTTGTCATAATCCCTCTGTAAGTTATCCAGTAAGTATTAAGTAATTTAAGTTTTTAAAAATATTCTAGGGCTGTAATTTGAAGATTATCCTCTGTTTCTAAAAGAAAATAAACGGGGAGTTGTGGAGCCCCCCTGCCCCTGGAGGGAGGGATTCTACCTAGGCAGATAGCACTGGGTGAGGGACGTGACTTAAAAGAAGATTCCAGCCCTCCACCCTGTGGGGTGTGCCCCCACAAGCCCAGGAAAAGACACTCCATCCCATTTTGCCCGGTAAGGAATGGCCCCAGAATGTTCCTCTTTTCCTGTACATTCATTGCTTTAAATTCTACTGGAGTGCTCCTGCCTTGGTTTTTCCCATTGGTTGTCCTCTTCGACCCATCCCTTTGCAGTCCCCTGCTCTCTCCCTATCAACCCCAACCCCAAACTCCACCCCTACCCTGGCATAAAAACCTCACAACTCTACTCTCATTCTCACCTCAGTCCCTGGCTCAATAGAGGATCCTGGGATTTTGCTAAACCAAGACCTGTCCTGGAGTTGTCTTTTCCTGTTGGTCATTAGTGGCTGCCTGAGGTCTGACATGCCAGCAGAGTTGCTGCACCCCTCACTGCAGTGGAACACAACCAAGAACCTTTTCCTTATATCCACCCTAAACCTCTCCTAATACAGCTCCAGCCATTCCCATTCCTGTCACTGGGAAGAGTTCGGTGCTTCCCCTCATGAGGAAGTTGTGGACTGGGACGAGGTCTCCTCTCACAGAAGCTGATAAAAGCTCATGTATTCCCTGGTTCAGATGCTCTCACATCTACAGAATGCATCTTTGATGAAGGAAAAACCCCAGCATCCTCTCCTACAGCCATGACTGTGCTCAGTCCAGAGCTAGATCACAGATGCATTTGAAAACAAATTAAATATTAAATATATTAAATATCCTGTGACCTAAGCTGTGTAGCTGGTTTTGATAGATGCATTCTCAGTTCATTTTAAAACCTTTTTCTTCCTGATACAAATTCTGGGTGAGACAGCAGCATTGACTGTATGTAAATGAAACATTTGTCCAGGGTGGGTCACTTTAGGGAAAGTTTTTCAGAAACCACAGCACTGCTCTCATTGTGCACCCTAATTTATGATGCACCCCCAAAAAATTATACAGAAATCATGGAAGGAGAGCATGTGTTATCAACATATTGATAGGAGGGAACAAAAAAGAGCCATTTAGCTGCACGGTTTATTTTCTGGCCCAACAGAAATAGCATGAATTTCTGTTATCTTCTGCTCCCAATTCTAGTGCATTCTACCGCTGTTCATTTATTGATTGAAGGCCCTCTTAAGAGACAGAGATGGCAGAATTGCAATGAATCTGTGACAGTCTTGAGCAGAATCATCCATCATTGTCAGTGACCTCGACTAGGTTATTCACTTTGTTCAGCTCAGAAATCACAAATAACATGTTCATTTGTGCCTGTCATCATATGCCCAAGGCACTTGCCATGCTATAAAAACAGTACTTTTAAGCAGAAATCTCCTGTGCAATCTCATCAGATCTGTTCCTTGGTGTATATATGCCTTTCTCCTTTTTAACTCTCCAAATGTTTTGAAATGAGCACAAACTACACATACAGTGAAACTTGCAGTTAAAAAAAAAGGTTACTATTCTCAAAACATAACGCAGATGATGACATTTCAGTAAACACTGTATTTTATAGCTTAGAGCATCAGTTAGAATTAATTCCTTCATAACATCTCATGTCAGGAAATCAGTTCAGCAAAAGCTATTTTCAACTGGTAACTCTGAAATTAGACATCAGAAATTACACTCTAAGTTCAAATGCCCAATAATAGTAAAAAGATAGGATTCATGTGGAGCTGATTCAAACACTTTGGCTGTATGTGTGTTTTTTGTTGTTGAAAAATGCCACTGAGGAGCAAAAGTTTTTTTATTATTATTTGACCAAATTACTACAAAAATAAATAAATAAACAAACAAACAAACAAACAAACAAACAAACAGATAGTACTTTTCTTTTTCTGCCAGACTGGGCATGCAAGCTTGCTTTTGTCCTAGCCATCAGCATTGAATCTGTAGAAACAGAATCGTTTATTGCAAATGTTTTACCTCTTGAAACTGTCTAGCTTTGCAACCCTGTGACCTCCTTCACAAAACAGCAAATAGAAAATCTCAATGGATTAAATGCTCTATTTTCTCTCCACATCAATATGTCATAAATGAATTATACTGACCATGTTCCACTCTTCCTGATCATTGTGCACAAACAGACAAGCAGGAGCAGGTCAGTACTCATCCCCCATGAGAATGTGCACCAAGTAACATTACCTGGACCTTCAAGCCCAAAATGCTATTATTCCTCATTTTCTTCCTCCTAGCCTTGTCCTTCCCACTCTCCCCACTTACACAGCATTAAAAATTTAACACTTAAGAAATGTAGCTTTTTGAAACCGTGGGGTTTCCAGCAGAATATTTTGAGCAGTTGGCATTTAACGTCACAAGCACTGAAATAACCATCTCTTTCGCTGCACTTTTCTCTGGAAATGGCAAAGTCCTCAAGGACATGTTACTCTCCACAGTTTTCAGATGGGGCACCAGTGGAAGTGAGATTCAGCAGCTCTGGGGAGGGCTGAAGTTGAAGGGAAAGTGCAGCACCCCAGCTCCTGCCCCAGCACTCTCTGCTGTGTCTTGGCTCCTTGTGGGCACAGCAAAGGTGACTTTTCCTTCCTGAGGTGGAGCCTCACTGGAATATGTGGTGTACAAATGGTGAGGAGCCCGAAGCATTAGCCTTATTTGGAAGTAGAAATAGTCTTTTCTCCAAACTTTTGGAGAAAAGTTTTTGGAGAAAATTAGATGAGACTGAGACCACTTTGCTGAAGACATTCTGTGGCCTACCATAGGTAAAAAACCCACAAGGATTCTCCTGTGATTTTCCCCTTTGTTCTGTCTCAGTGTGCCAAGCCAGGGGACTCTCCTCAGGGATCTCAGGGTCTGGTGCTAAGAGATGTGGTTCCTTTTCATCTGACACAGCCATACAGCATGCAAACCACCCTCCCTCTGTTCTCTTCCTCTCTGGCACTGCCCAAATGTTCACGCAGATGGGAATGAAGCACTGTCAGATGCTGCTCATTAACAGAAACACCAGCAGTGATGATGGCCTCTGACAGAACATCACCAATGGAAAAAAATGCAGAAAGTTTTACCAATACTCACCCTATACGTCCTCTGCTTGGGAAAGTTTCACATGCAGAGCCCAAAGTCTACTGACCTAAAAAAGGACACCTCTGAACTAAGAAAGCTCATGGTCACCACCACATTGCAATCATCAACTGAAACTGTCTCCACATGCATATTAGATTAAGCATGTTTCTTTCACCAAACCTGGAAAAAATGTCAGTTGTTGCAATGAAGAACTGCCTCTCGCTAGGAAAAGAAGCAGTCCAAGGTGTGCTGTTCCTAATGCAGTTTTCTAATGCACTCTGTGCTGGTGCTTCCAGCTTCCACAGCAGCAGCTACCCAGATGTTGAATGCTGAGCAGCCTGGATAGTGCACCTGCCCAATTCATCCCAAAAAACAAGTGGTTTGGATCACACTGAAGTACCCAGACACGTCCACTGAAGTATCTGCTGTAAATTGGAGGTGTGATGAAACGGACACTTTTTATTTGGCAGTGTTTAGGCTTCAATTTTGTTAAAAGTCTCAATTGTTTGTAGCCATGGATGTGACAAGCTGGACAGAGTTGAAGAAATCACAAGAAGGAAAAAAAAAAATAATCAGCTCTGAGGAATGCAAAGTCACTCATCAAAGTCTGGACGGCCATTGCATCTCAGTGAACTCCAGGTGTTTCACTGAGGGTGACTGAAGGTTTTGCAAAGCTGCCTTTTGGGTGTACAATGACTGCTGCCTAAGAAAACCTAAGAAAATTGTTATCTCCGTGAAACAGCTTTAAAAGAAAAATAAACCATCAAACGTGATGTAATTGAACATGTGGTGTGAATCAATTACATGATCCATGCATGGTTAAGAACAAGGAGGGATGCTGCTCCCCCAATTGTGGGGAGATACAAGCACTTTCCTGGAGATATTTACATTGCATCTGAGTAAGATTTGTCACATGGAAGTGGTACTATTTTATGGGGCAAACACAGAAATCTCTGAAGAACTACATATAACCTAATGGTTAAAGGTCTGTATCTTTGAAAGATACTTCTGGCACCATGAACTAAACCAAAGGTGCAGATCAGAGACCAGAAGTGCTTGATTTCAGGGATAAGGAAAAAGCAAAGTGAAGCCCTAACACACAGCTGGTAAAAAAACACTCGCACACACTCAGAGTAAAATATTGTGAAATATTCTGTATGTAACTCAACCAAATTTTAAACTGCAGATTTTATTTTAAGACATTCATGCTTTCCAGAATGACATCTTTATTGCAGCTGTCACTGAAGCACAAGATCTGGTCTCAAAGGTAACAGTTGGTGTCAGATCGAAGTGGCTGTCTTTGAGCAGAGCACAAATGCTCCCCTCCTTTTGTAACTTCTCCACAGTCTGTCTTCAAAGCAGAAATCACACACATTTTCCAACGCTCCCAGGAATATGCAAAAAACTGATTACCCAAATCAAATTATCTTTCTCCCCCTTCTGCAGGATGGGAAATAGCTCTCAAGACATGCTATTTTACTCCAGGATTGTTTCATTTCCTCATCATCATTCCTCTTGTGGGACTTTGATCCCTGAACCTTTGGCTGCATTTGATACTGATATAACCATCACTGCAATTACCAGGATGTTTATTAATAACATGAGTCCACATACTCACATCAAGGGCTGGATTTGCCATTTAATCCAGCAAAATGCATCTGAGATTTATTTTTTTTCCCAGTGCTATGCAAAGGTACCTAATTAGTTTTCAATACTGTGAAGTGAAAAATAGAGCAAGGTATTTTGTTCTGCATTTTCTGTTAATGGTTTAACCTCAGCAACGTATCTCTTCTGCAAAAGCTATAAAAAGCATACAAATTAATGACAGGATATGTACCACAGAAACCATCAAAACTTCAGCATCTAATTAGCACAGTGAGGCAACATTCACACTGATACCTGTTCACTACAATCATCTTTGCAAGACTTTCAGCTTCCAAAGTAACATTAAGGAAGATAGCTGCTCTCACATTCTACACATCAAAATATAAACATTTATCAAGGTGTCAACAGAGAGCACCACTTCTGGGTTGTCAATATTTAATCTGCAGTAAAATTCAATCACAAGTCATTAGATTCAGTTCATCAAGTGAGGAGTTCAGTGCAGATTCTGAGCTGGATGTCAGGAAGCTTCTAAGCAAAGCATATAGAATCTTCTGCTGCGTCTGACCATAGAAACCTCACATAGTATCTGTATATGCACCCCATAGATCCACAGCCCACAGCACCCCTCTGTTTTTCTAGGAACAGGCTGCATCAGCACCATCACTCCTGAGCAATCACCACATTGCAATTGTGGACAGGCAGCCTTGACCTCTTCACTGATGTGGCAGAGTCCAGCACAGAACAAAGGCTGTCAATAGCTTTCTGTAATGAAATTATTTCCATGAGCTTTGTCCCAGGGAACTTCAGTTAACGTGCTAGTAAAAGCCACACCTCCTAACCAAGAAGCTCTGCCCCTTGCTCCCCTTTCTCATTTGAAGGCCACTGGAAGGTGAAAATGAAAGGATTTATGATCCTCTGTTAGAAACCTGATGTCGTAGCCCTCCTCTTCCTTGAACGACAGAAAATGCCATATCACTTGTGCAGCCCTGTTTTTCCTGCACCCTTTTCAAAGGAGGACCACAACCATTACTGGCTTATTATAAAGTCTCAGCAGTGCAGAATAACAATACTCATTTGTCAAGTTACTAAGAATTTCTTCCATTTCAAAGTCTTCTCTATGCTCCCTAAAGTTTAAAAAACGTGGATTGACAGAAGCTCCTTTCTCAGACCACCCTGCAAGGAGCACATAAAGAGAAAACCTGTCCTTTGCCTGACTATCACCAGCCATGCCTTCACACCCTTAGTGCAGCTCAAAAATGAGGCAAAGGAAATGGTGAATGCTGGAAGAACTTGTTGGACCAGATCTAAAGAGAGAACAAAAGCCCCTCCGCCTTGCCACATGACTTCCTTTTACTCATTTAACCAGTAATAGGTAAAATACTAATTACCTTCACTAAAGGAAAATTTTCCAACCTCCAGCCAAGCAAGTCCTTTTGCTTTCTCCACACATTCTTTGCAAGTAACTAAAAACTGCAGTTTTTATACTAGCACAGACCTGAGGGCAGAATGTAACTGCACACGGCCTGTTCCTCGTATTTCCCATTGGTTTATGTTTGTTCCAGTTCTCTTTTTAATGGGCAATTTTCTAGCAGAATTTTCTCCTTCACAGCACATTACTGTTCTTAATTAGAATATTCCTAAACAATTCCCATTCAAACTTCTGTTCACCACAGATAACTCACAGGTAGGTGTCATCCACCACTGCCATTATTGGAAAGGTGCTTGGGAAGCTGCTATGGTCTTTGGAAAGCCTTCTTGTCAGAGTATCAGAATCAACTCTGCCCTTTAACTCTACAACATTCAACATTTCTTCTTTCTTTCAAGGTCAAAATTCTTCAAAGTAGTTAGGTGACTTGCTTATTTGTGGGTATATTTCTCTTTTGCATTGTATGTGTGGTTGTAATTTTCACCTGGTATCACATGCTTCTAATTTTTTTATTTTTTTTTTAATCACGTCAAAAAAGGAAAGCTAGACCTGCTTTCTCTGCCTGTTCTGTTAATCTGCCCCTGCCCTACTTACTGCTCATGTGTCTAATTAGGCATAAGGTGACACATATCTCTGGCACTAACATTTACATTTTTGCATTACTGTGGCTTGGAGGTTATTTTTTACTTAAATGTGTCTTTCCTAAATAAGCTAATGGACGAAATTTACTAATTTCATTACTCATTTTATCTCATGAACCTCAATATGTTATAATTTACTGTATCCATTTTCATCATCTCACTCCTTGTCTCAGGCGTGTCCTCTATGGAAGTGTTCTGCTTCTGAAATTTACTTTATTCTGATTAATCTCATTGAAACAGCCTCACATTTGTTATCAAGACTTCCACACAACTCCCAGCACTCAGAGGAAGCAGAAGTGTAATTACTTGTGAATTATGTAACCAGCTGATGTGTATAAGGCAGGGAGACAGCAGAAAGAGCATGGTGTTGGGAATTTATATCTAACAGCTTTAAGTATGACCCTGTATTGTCTTGGAATACCAGAAAAATTATTTATATAATAAATACACCATTTAAAATTACTGAGAACACTAATAGTACAAAGTGAATCTCACTCACGTGAGTATCCTTACGTAAGCACCCCAAGCATCATCATCATTAAGAGGAATAGCTGGATTATTCTCTATATAGTTCTCAAAGCCTGGCAAATTCTACTGAAAAGCAGTAAGGGAGAAGCAGACAGTGGCTTCCACTCTTATTCAGTCAGTGAGATCCACAGAGTCTTTCATTTTTCAGAGACAAATCTGCTAAATGCTGTATTCCTTAACAGGAGGACAGAGAATGGAAACCAAAGCAATAAAACCCCAAACAGATGTTCAAAGTATCTGGAAGGGAAAATGGGAATTTATACAGAAATGCAGTTTTATTACAAGTGTTCTGTTATTGCTACCATTTAAGTGTGCTAATGCAAAAATGTATTTATTAAAGAAAGACCCAATTAAGAAAATTGTTTAAGTAACTCTCAGTAGTGCAAGCAACAAAACTGTGAGTGATGCTGCAGCATTGGTTTGGTATTAAATACCAAAAAAAAAAGGTAGTATGAAATCCTACATATAAACTTGTAGGAAAAGATGAAGAGAAGAAATGAAACAAAAAATTACTACTGAAATTCTGTATGAATTTTTTAATTCAATACTGGGGACCTGTGAACACTTTTGTGACTTCTTCATTTTGTCCAAGAGAATGGACAAAAAAATTTATTTCACTAACTGCAGGTGCAGTCCTTCAGTTCTGAGGAATTGGGAATTTTGTCTCTGATTTGAGCAGACTGAGGTTGGCATATAGAAGCTGCAGCTGCTGAAAGCTGGGAGCAGGACAGAGGTATAGTGCTTCAAGAAAAAAAGGCAGAGAGGAACAGCTTTGCCTTAACCATTTCAGACAAATCAAGGCTCACAACTTTTTTTTTCCAGAATTATTGCTGTTTTATTGAACAACGTCAATTTCAAGCTTTTGTCACAGAGACTTCTACTTTAAGTAAGAAAAACATTAAAAGATCTCTTGCAGGAGTATTAGCAATATGATGATCTCTTGATAGAATTAAGTCTTCACACTTACAGGATGTCTATGCAAAGCAATCATGTAAAATATTTAAAAGGAGACAAGTATAAGTTTAATATACATTTAAATGCCTTGGTCACTGTCATGAAAAAGGATCATCAAGCACTGCTGAAGTTAAACTCAAACAGCAGTAAAATGGAGAATCCTGAGAATTCTGTTTGTCTGAAATTCATCAATTTGCTAATAACCTGAGGTACACTGGAAGAAAGACTTCAGATGGGACTAGTACAATGTCGTGAAGAAACTGTGAGAAATACACTCTGACAGATAGATTGAGACTTCAAGCTACGGCAGGCAACTCAGAAATTGCAGGACACTCGGGAGGGGGAAGGCGTGCACAGCACCAGGAGAAGCAGAAAGATCTGGGTGGCAGCACTGGCAATGCCACATGCAAGGCCTGTACTGAGAGAAGGCTTTTCACGCAGTTTTCTACCTTGTTCTACTTTGACTTTCGTGTTGGTTTGGGTGTTTTTTTTTGTTTTTTTTTTTTTTTTTGCTTGTTCGTTCGCTCGCTTGGGTTTTGGTTTTTGTTTTCGTTTTTTTTTTTTTCTTGTTGGTTGGGTGGTTGGGGTTTTTTTTTGGGTTTTTTTGTTTTTTTTTTTTTTTTTGCTTGTTTGTTTTGGTTTTTTTGGGGTTTTTTTTTTTTTTTCTGTTCTTTCTATTTTGTTTTGCTTTGGTTTGGGCTTCTTCACAGAATTCTTTTACTCCGCAGCCGATCCCCCGTTTCTCCCGGTGCTGCCACAGCCCTCTAGCTCTGCCGGCGCCACCGCTTCCTCTGGGTCGCTCCGCGCTCCCGGGAGCCGCCCCTGCGCCTCCGGGACTGCCTGGCGGCCTCGGGGCCGGAGCGGCCGCTCTGCGCGGCCCGGAAGGGGCCGGCCGGCTGCGAGCCCTCACGGCGCTGCTCGGAGCCCTCACGGCGCTGCTCGGAGCCCTCACGGCGCGGCTCCGGAGCACGGCTGGTGCCGGGCAGGGCGGCGGTGCCGGGCTCGGCCTGCGGGCGGGCCATGCCGACGTGGCGCCGCGCCAGCTCGGAGCACTGCTCGGACGCCACCTCGATGAGCCGTCTCACGAAGATGGGCGTCTGCTCCCGCAGGACGGGCTGCAGCTCCCGCTCCAAGGCCTCCTCGTGCAGGCCGTAGCGGCACAGGCTGCCCACGATCCTGCCGTGCGCGAAGGCCACGTCCCACCAGCAGGCCCCGCACAGCACCTGCTCCAGCCACAGCTCCACCGGCCGCAGGATCTCGGCGTGGGTGCGGAAGCAAAGCGCCCAGGTCTCGGGAGAAAACTCCTCCACGCGGCCCTGGGACAGCGGCTCCGCGACTCTCGGCAGCTCCGAGAGCTGCGGCACGGCCATCTCCACGAAATCGTGGTTGGGCCCCGCTGGGTAGATAATGGTGTGCACCGTCTGCCGGCACAGCGGGCACGAAGGCTTCTTTTTGGTCCAGCGCAGGATGCAGCTGTGGCAGAACTGGTGCAGGCAGTTGCCCACGTAGGCAATGTTGCTGGAGGCTTCGCGGCAGATCGGGCAGTTCCAGTCAGCGCCCGTGGCCATGCTGGCGGTGGTGGCAGGCTGAGGAACGGGAGCTGCTCGCCCTCGCTGGTGTCGCACGCTGTGGGGAGGGAGAGGCCGTGGTCACTGGCTGTCCCAGGGAGAGGAGGAAGGAATGGCCAGGCCCTTGGAGAAGCCACCCTCCCGGCTCCCTGCCACCCACCCAGAGCGCACCCGGGGCACGGCTCACCTTCCATTGCCTGCCCCAGGCGGGCAGGGTACGGAAACTGGAGTGGCGGCCCGGGCCTGGCACCGGGACTTCAGTGGGAACCACCCAGCACCACCGGAGGAACCCTCACCTTCTCTCCTTTTCATTCGATTTTAATTACAAATAACCAGCGTGAGGATCGGGGAGGACTGAGTATAACATCTTACCAGGGGAAGGGATATATGTCTAGCATGGTGGGAGGTTGAGATTAGTGGTTTTTTGATTTGGCAGTCTACTGAAGCATACCGAAAAGCTTTTGCGGATAGCTGGAGCGAATGGCAGGTCCACTCTTCGAAACAGCAATAATTTTAAAGTTTCAGGCTAAACCAGAGGCCTGCAAAATGAAACAATGGTATTTTACTGGTTTTGCTGTGGAAGTGTGCTTTTGAGACAAGATCCTCAGGGACAGGTAAAGTTTTGTGCATAGTGGTTTACAAAGTCCTAAAATGGGTGTTGCATTGAAGGAAAGTTGTGCTTGAGCAGATAACTGCCAGAATTAGCTAATTCTGCACTATCTTTGCTTCCTGAGCAGAAGGCTCAACAAAATAACTTCTTTCCTGCTTACTTTTGTGATCAAGCTGATAATTTTATGATTTCTAGTACATTAATTAGGTCTAATAATACGTAATATGAGTTAGAATTTAAGGATATGCTTGAAGCACGGTGAAAATTCTGCTGGAATCAGGGAAGTAATTTCACCAACATTAAATCAACTGTCAAACTGCCAAATCAGAGCCTGTCCAAAATTATGTTTGGGCAACAGTTTTCTCTTGGGAAATCGCCTAAGTATTTTGTGCCTGGAAGTCTTAAATCAAATGTACATTGCTTTGCCCTGAAAGCTCCTGTTTTAACTTCCTGAAGTAATCAGATTATCTAGGATAGTCCCAAACCCTCTTGTGTGCAAGCCCTGAGAAAATACCAATCTAACTTCAGTCCTGGTGCTGTATCTGTAAATTTCAGAGACATATTAGCACATTCCTTCTGTAAGCCTCTGTGAAACACAGGATACAATTACATTTCTCTTAAGCAAGGCAAGTAAACAAGCCATAGCAATGGCACTGTTGAACTCATATTCAGCTCTGCTCAACTAGATCAAGAATTCAGTGTTGAGTTAGGATTTTGAATTTAATGTACAATGCTTCTCTGCCTGGTCTTCAGCAGTGGGACACATTTCCCAGAGAGAGACGAGGACCTTCTACTCCTACAGTCATTGGCCTAGTGGAAACTAGTGGAAATATTGCCATACCCCTGGCAGATCTTGGACAACCCGTCATTATCTTCATAAATAATAAATGTCAAAGATGTGTCTTTCGTGAAGGGCTGTTTCCTGTTGCAAGAGTAACTCTCTATGTTCTCTTTAAAAACAAACCAAACATATGCATTAAACTTACATAAAGTACAGTATCCCAGTAGGAGCAGTTGATTTGTTCTGGGTGGGCACGTTGGTGTGGTGACCAATCCTTGAGGGGAAGGAAACACCTAAGAAAGGAGAAAAACTGCACAGAAGAAACAACATACAATGAGCCATAACCCTCTTTCCCCATCCCCCTGTGACTGCTGAGGGTGATAAAGGCAGAGAAATTGGGAACAAAATTAAGCCAGGGAAGAAGGCAGGAAGTGGTGGGAGGACTTTTTAAGATTTGGTTCTAATTCTCATCATCCTGCTCTGATTTGATTGGTAATAAGTAAATTCCCCAAGCTTAGTCTGTTTTGCCCATGAGGTAATTGGTGAGTGATCTCTCCTTGCTCTTGACTCACAAGCCTCTTCTGATATTTTCTTTCCCCAGAACAGCTGAGAACTTGCTAGAGTGGCTTTGGTGGGCACCTCTGATCCAGCTGTTGTCAACCCACCACAGGTTTTCACCAGGGAGCAGCATTTTGTCATTCCACACAGTATCTACTGCACATGGCTGTAAGCACACCCATGACAACTGGAATGTTGTTTTTGCAGTGCATAGCCTTTCTCTTCCCATGTGTCATGGTGATTTCTGCCAGGCACTGAAATATAAGTGGTTTCTTAGTGCCCTAAGGTAGAAAAGGCATTTAAGGAAACTGAAAATACTTCCACATAAGCTTTGTTATTCATTGAACTGTTCTGGAGTGTGGAGGCAGGTCAGTCTCCCCTGCTTCTGCCATGGAAGGATGTCCCTTGAATGGGCTGTGATGAGCTTATCCCAAGCCTTCTAGAGAGATGTCCCTTAGGTGGGCACATCCTCCATTGTCATGGTCAGCAATCCCAAAAGCTTCTGTTGTCCTACCATGTACCTTAGTACCCATGTTAATACTTTGAAACCCATAGGTCTTTCCTCCTTTGGTGCCCCCCTTGCATTCCCCAATAAAAACCCCAGCCTCTGCCCAGCTCTCCAAGGAGCTGTCACCCCTGGCCCCGTTTCACAGAGCTGCTGGATAATAAAGGAATCTCTGTGGAATTGCCATACAATGCTTCTGTCTCTCTGTCTCTGGGTCAGCCTGTGATGGCCTCACAAGCAGAGCTGAAATCACTGATCTGAAATCACTGAGAGCTGATTTCTTGCAGCCCCTGGCTGCCCACTTGCTGATGTTTATCTGGTGGTTAGGAGACCTGCCAGAAGACCCCCTTAGAAGGCTGTCCCTTGCCAGAGACAGACAGACCTCTACAGACCCCTAGCCTAGCCACTGCACTGTAGAGCCAGCAAAAGCCCACAGAAATAGACAAACTTGCTCCCTGACATTAAAGATTGTGTCAAGGACCAGCTTCCTTAATTCCTGTGATCCTGACAAAAATTCACCGAGGTGCACCACAGTTCTCATTGCACCAGTGCCAAGACCTGCTGTTCTGCAGAAAATGAGGTAATTAAGAAATCCCTGCTGGAGACAGACTGTGACTAAAATACTTCTTATTTAACATTTTCAACATGTTTTCCCTTGAGGGGTTTTTGATAACACTCTGATGTAAGATTGTCAATAAAAACTTACTGATGTCTTTGTAAGGTGATTCAAGAGAATAAATTCTACCCTGCAGATGAATCCTATGTACTTTCCCTACAAAAGCCAGTAGAGAAATGCTTAACACAAGAGTTGATTTGTCACTAGATAGTCTTTTGAAGGGATGTGTTAATTTACAGACCAAGACATCTCTGAAAATTCCTTGCATTGTGAGAGAGGTGATAAACATAAAATGAACAGACAAAGCACAGTCAGTGTGAAAAAGATTTTGAAAGTGAGAATATGTTGAAATCGCCTACAATACAAATGTGAACAGGAAATGCAGATGTTAGCAAGGACTGAAGGAAAAAAGAGTCTAAACACTGCAAAATTTATGCTGTACTCACAAACTCAGATTAGGGGAAATTCAACGTTTTCCCATGGAACTGAGAAGTAACAGGAGGTATTAATGAGAATAAACATGTTATCGTTAAAGTTTTTCATTTTCATAATTCTAGAATAAAAATGCCATTAAGCCTGCAAAAACAAAATTACTACACCTTTTCTTCTAAGCATAAACGAAACAAAGTCAAAGTTAATTTAAACTGACCAGATTTGAGTTTTTTTTTCTTTTATCAAAAACAATGTCCCAACAGGACAGAAAAGATTCAGTTTCCAGTCCTTCCCCTCCCAAAATCAGTCAACTCAGCAGAGTGTAGAGATTGGGGCTGGCATCGAGCTGGTTTGTGCCAGGGAGGAGGCAGGGCAGTGTTGCCAGTAATCTCCAGCTGGGACAAGCATGAGACTGAGAAGAAGTCCTTTCCAAATAAAATACAAAATCACAGAATTACAAGGTTGGAAGAGATCTCTAAGATCCTCGAGTCCAAACTGTGCTCTAACACCTCAACTAAACCATGGCACACAGTGCCACATCCAGTCTTTTTTTAAACACATCCAGGGATGGTGACTCCACCACCTCCCCAGGCAGACCATTCCAGTACTTGATTGCTCTTTCTGTAAAAAAATTTTTGCTAATACTCTTTCTATGTTTCCCTTGGTTCAACTTAAGACTGTGTCCTCTGGTTCTGTCAGTTGCTGCCTGGTGAAAGAGACCAATCCCCACCTGACCACAGCCACCTCTCAGGAAGCTGTAGAGAGGGATAAGGTCACCCTGAGTCTCCTTCTCTCCAGGCTGAGCACCCCCAGCTCCCCCAGCTGTTCCTCACAGGGTTTGTGTTCCAGGCCCTCACCTCGTTGCCTCCTCTGGACGCGCTCAAGCGTCTCAACGTCCTCCCTGAACTGAGGGGACAGAACTGGGCACAGCACTCCAGGTGTGGCCCCACCAGTGCTGAGTGCAGGGGAAGAATGAGCTCCCTGCTGCTGCTGGCCACACCATTCCTGATCCAGGCCAGGGGCCATTGGCCTTGGTGGCCACCAGGGCACACTGCTGGCTCCTGTCCAGCTGCTGTCCACCAGTGCCCCCAGGTGCCTTTGTGCCTGGGCACTGTCCAGCCACACCATCCCCAGCCTGTAACAGTGCAGGGGGTTATTGTGGCCAAAATGCAGGACTCAGCACTTGGACTTGTTAAACCTCATCCCACTGGACTCTGCCCATCCACCCAACCATCCCAGGTCTCTCTGCAGAGCCCTCCTACCTTCCAACAGATCAACACATGCTCCCAGCTTGGTGTCATCTGCAAATTTACTAATGGAAGACTCCATGCCCTCATCCATGTCATAAATAAAAATATTGAACAGAACAGGCCCCAGCACAGACCCCTGGGGGACACCACTGGTGACTGGTCACCAGCTGGATGCAGCAGCTTTCACCACTCCCTGGGACTGGCCATCCAGGCAGCTCCTAACCCAGCACAGAGTGCTCCTGCCCAAGCCAGGGGCTGCCACTTTTCCAGGGAATGCTGTGGGAGACAGTGTCCAAGGCCTTGCTGAAGTCCAGGTACACAACACCCACAGCCTTTCCTGCATCCATCAGGCAGTCACCTGGTTATAAAAAGAGATCAGGCTGGTCAAACACAACCTACCCCTCCTAAACCAGTGCTGGCTGGGTGTGATGCCCTGGCCATCCTGTAAGTGCTGTGTGGTGGCACTCAGTATGAACTGCTCCATAACCTCACCTGGTACTGAGGTCAGACTAACTGGCCTAAAATTACCAGGATCCTCCTTCCCACCCTTTTTATGAATGAATGTCACACTGGCCAGCTCCCAGTCATCTGGAACCTCACCAGTGACCCAGGACTGCTGGTAAATGATGGAGAGCAGCTTCACGAGCTCATCTGCCAGCTCCCTCATGAGCCTGGGATGGATCCCATCTAGCCCCATGGATTTATGAACATCCAAGGCACTCAGCAGTTCTCTGACTGCCTCCTCCTGGATAGCAGGGGGACCATTCTGCTCCCTGACCCCATCTACCATCCCAGGAGGACAGCTGTCCTGAGGACAAGCCATCTTGCCACTAAACACTGAAGCAAAGAAGGCACTGAGCACTTCTGCTTTCTCATCTGCAGTGACTAAGTTCCCTCCCTCCAGTAGAGAGCAAAGTTTGGTCTTACCCTTCCTTTTACCCTTATGTATCTGTAAAAATAATTTTTATTATCTTTTTAAAAAGTTGCCAAATTAAGTTTGAACTGAGCTTTGGGCTCCCTCATTTTTTTTCCTACATGCCCTAGCAACACCCTTACATACTTGCTGAGAGACCTGACCCTCCTTCCAAAGATGATACATCCTCATTTTATTTTATTTTATTTTTATTTTATTATTTTGCGTTCCTTCAAAACCTCGTTGCACATCCAGGCTGGACATTTGTGTTGTCAACTCATCTTTCATTACATAAGGAAGAAGTGTTTCTGAGGTCTCCCAGTCAGTTTTAGCCTCAAGTCAGCTTTAGTAGCAGGCTGGTGCATTGCAGTGCCCTGCAGGACTTCAGGCTGCAGTACTGCAGCAGAAAGGAAAGCAAGACTGCTAAAGATATATTTCAAAGACAACCCCCCAAACTCTCTGTCTCTGCCTTTTGTTGTAAATGTTTCGTCTCTAGAGCAGAACTCAGCTATCAGCTTTCATTATTTTTGCAATATGTTTATCACTCAGCTCACTGGACACTTCCACAGTGGACACTTGTCCCACTGTGTGTGTCCTGCTTGAAACAAAAGTATGTGATATTATGGGGACTGAAAGCTGAGCTTAATTTCACTTATGTGGGCCGTTCACATAAGAGTTAGACTTGATGACCCTGGTGGGTCCCTTCCACCTCAGAACATTCTGTGATTCTTTGTAGTGGTAGAATTGTAAGAAAATGCCCTAGTGATAAGAGGTAAATGCCCTAGTGATAAGAGGTAAATAGCAAGTAACTGGAATGGGATCAGCGTTACTATCTTTAGAGCTGGTTCTTCTTTAACCATGTTAGGAGAGCTCCAGAGTTGTCATTCAGTCTTAAGAGTTTTTTGATTCTGTGACAGATTTTAAACAAGCAGTAATCACACTGTCCTGTTAGCATAGGTTCTGTAGTGTGCACTAACAGCTTTCAAAACCAAGTTTTCCATAGTAAAATGCCTAAACTCTTGCTCAACTGCTGGCAAAACCAAAAGAGAAACATTTGCTGAAAATGTGATTTTAAATTGCATAAATGAGAGGCCTGAGGCTTCTCTGCCTAAATCTGTCCTGTTGCTGGTGTTAAACCTGAGTCCTCAGCATGACCACTCATTGAAGCCCAAGGCTAAATCCTACTCACAAATTCAAAACCAGAGCACAGAAATATCTTCTCAGGCTTGAACATGATGTGCAATCGACTACATTAGATCAAGGGCACTGAATTCAAGGCATCATAGATTAAAACTGTTTATGAAAATAGTTTTCCCACATCTCTTCTTCTTTTCCCTCCACCAACATTTGCACAGCTGATCTGCTAGAACAGGGTTAATAATTTATTTTTAGGTTTTTTTTCTTTTCTAAATAAAGTTCATTTTTGTGCCTGAGGATTTCTCTGACATAGCTCTGCATGAGGTCATGAAAGGTGTATAGAAGGAAGATGGAATCTGTAGGAAAATTTTCCCAAGTCAAACAGGGAACAGAACTCCTAGATACAGTGTAGAGCCAGCACCAGGTAGTAGTAGCACACAGGTAGCACCTGTCTATGTCCTGTCTATGTTCTCTCCACTGTTTGGTGCCTCTCCACCAGGAAGATGAGCAGGACAGCACTAACTCTTCTACCTCACCACTGTTTAAAATTACCACTTGGAGTTTTAATTTTCGTGTTGGTACTTAACTGAAAATGAGCAATAAAGGGCCTTATAAGTGAAAATGGGAACTAATATGTGCTAATGAATTCTGGGTTTAAGTTACCCCTTTTGCCTTTCTTGGACCCGTGAAAGGCTGACCAGGTAACTTGCTGACCCTATAACTTCCATGTCCACCCTGCTCAGGTAGCAATTAAATAAAGAGCAGGTGATGGAAGAGTAATAAATTAACAGTGTCTAGAACTGGGCTCCTTCATTCCCATTTTTGATTATTTCTTCCTTGTGTTTCTGTGGTAGTTACAGAGCAGATCAGTGACCTTAGAATTGCTGGAACTACTTATAGGTTCCTACAAAAGGCACTGCAGGAGGCGTAGCCTCACCTTCATGTCAGGCAATCATTTTTGAGAAATAAATAAAACTACCAAACAAAGGTGTTTTTCCTCCAGAAGCCAGACACATGTCCTGCTCTCTGTTCCACCTCTTCTGGACATCATGTTGCCTCTTTCCCATTTTCTGCTGCAACTGCATTGCAGGTACTTCCACAAAGATCAGTTGTGGTATAACTAATTACATCGTGAAATTAGTTGTGCTCATTTTCAGATTCTGCTAACTTAATATCCTTGTTGAAGAAATCAGACTGAAAAATACATTAGAAAGCCTGTCAGATAAGTTCACTTAAGGTGTTCACTGAAGGTGTGGCTAAAAGGTACACATCAAAGAAAATCTTCCAGCTGAAGACTCAGAACAAGAAATGAAACACAATCTTTCTGTTTTTGCAGCTGAAGGTTATCAGTGGCTAATTGCAAGTTTCTGTCAGCATTTCAAAATGAAAATACCAGGAATGACAGACAGGAAGGATAGAGTTTTGTTTCTACAGGCCCAGTGAGAGTCCATGGAAGTCACATGGAATCTGTCCACACCAGAGCCTTTCTCTTTGCCCAGCAGTCACCCTGAGCCACACAATTGAATCACATCACTTGTCTTCCATTGTTACTGCTAGAGTAGATTGAGATACTCTTTTGTTTTCTTCCGTCAGACAAATAAACAAAGACAAACCAACAAACAAAAACCAAAAAAAAACCCAGTCACTGCCTTAAGGCTGAGAGGACCAGATGCTTAAAGATTGCCAGTCCTTTCTTTGGTGAAAGATAATTGCTTGATGAAACCTAATATTATGTTTGTACTGTATTCAGGGGATTATTTAATAGCAGTATAAACCTGCAACATAGCATTTGAATATATTTAAAATATATACGTCCCTTTTAAAATGAAAACATAACTATTGAGAACAATAAGTAGGTTTATAGCAACAGCTCTAACATTTATTCTGTGTGCAAAATCAGGACACCTTCAAGCTAAATTTTTTTGTCATTAGTATGTTAGCTGTTTGAATGTAAAATAAGTCAGTCTTTATGCAAAAATTCAGTGCTTTCGACAGTATTAATGGTTTACAAGGTTGTATTTCTCAGGTGTTCAAAAACCTGAAAATATAAAACCCTAAAAATCAAAGTCTGTATTTTAAATCATGAATCGCAAACATTTGAATTTAAAATATTTTTATATCTGTGATGCAAATAAATCAGATCTAGGAGAAGCAATGACCATAAATGAGTGTGAAACCATTCTCTTTCATCAAGAAGTCTACATCTTTTGTTGACTGTAAACATATCAAGAAGGGAAAATATTTTGCTGAGTTTTGGGGGGAGGTTTGTTCGGGTTTTTCCTACAAGGGAAAATATTTTTCCTCTCTGTTTCCACTGCATACTAGCACTGAAACAGTATTAATGCAGTGGAGACTCCTTTGAAGTATTCCCCTTTAGGTATCATTCGATAGTACCATGTCACAGATTCCTTTCACTGAATAAAACAGTGATTTAAAGAGATTCTTTTACTGCAATAGAATTTTGTTCTGTTACGTTACTCTGTGATGCTTATATTCATACCTGTGTTTTAAAAACTCAGTGATGCAGGAGGAATGTGAGGCTGAAATAAAGGACAAATTGGATCACTGAGACAGGGGATCTAAATCAAAGCCCTCATTTTGACTCAAGGAAACAACATTCTGGTTAAGGTAAATTTTGGACTCTAAGCAGGCACCAGTGGTATGAGAATTGGGAACTCTTTTGGTAGAAGTCTGAAGAAAATCAAACCAGCTGTGGTGAACCTAAAAAATACCTGCAGGGGAAGAATACATAATCCAACTGTAATATTTTCATTATAGTCATGTCCAACATGACATGGATAATTTCTTTCTGGAAGAAGCAAACCCAAAATCTTAAACAGCCTGAACAAAAAATGAGAATGTTTTAAGCTGTTTAGATGATTTGTGCTGCAGATTACTGACCTGCCACACACTGTGTGTCTGTGATAACACCAAGGATTCCATTTCAAATCTCCTTTTGCAGAGGAATTGAAAGCTGGTTATACTGGGGCTAATACGCATAGTCACATTAATGATTTAGTGACAATCCAGAGGTGAGATGCTCTCAGTTTCCTTAGGCAGGGGGGAAAAGTGGGCATTGGAACATGTGTCACTAAGTCCAGCTCACTGTCTCATGTACCACAAGCCTCCCTGATCACTCAGCTCTTTCTGGTACTGCTGTCCTCTAAGATAGCAGTGTAAGCATCCATCAGACATGTTAAAAAATGCAATTTCTTTCAACTCTTCATCACTACTTTAGTGCATTGCTATCACTTCATAATACTTCATGCATTTGTGTTTCAATGTAATTTATACTCATCTCTCACAAACATTTTTATGTCCTTTTGACTGGAGTTCTGTAATAAAAAAAAAGACTGTCCTTGCTCTGCTGTTAATATCTTCCAAGTTATAGAAGGAATAGGCTTTGAATTAAGGTCTGCTGGTTAAATCTAAAGACTTCTATGCTACTGTAACCAGTATGAATAGTATGAATATTTGCTGAATCATAATTAGGTTTCAAAGATGTATTTACCCTTGCATTTTCCATCAGATTTCTCTCCACTAGCATGGCATCTGCCCTTAAATTTGTCCTCACAAATGCTGGAGAGCTCATATGTTAATGCTCTCCCCTCCACCGAGAATGTTTGCAAGGCAGACCCCTATTGAACAACTGTGGATGGAATTTTTATATTCTTCTGTAACAGCAGTCATCAATTGACTGTAGATCACAGACTATAAACTCTGTTTATTACTAGAAAAATTAAAAGCGTAAGCACCATTTATCCAATCTCTTTAAGTATTTAAACACAGAAAAAAAAAAAATGGAGCTCCAAAGGAAACCCAGGCCCTGGAAGCACATCAGCCCCCGATCTTATCAGAGACCTGTGTCAGTTCTACCAGTCTCTCCTTTGTGCAACACCAGCTCTCTGTCCCCTCAAGGTGGGACTGCACTCTGCAGCATCTGAGTTCCTGTGAGAAAAAGGAGCCAAAGACAGAGTAGGCGACATAAAGTCCCCCTTCTGTGAGTCTTGTTATATAAGATTTTGATGTCACTGTGGAAAAATCTTTGCAGAAAATGCTACCAGGTGATTTTCTAAGTACCAGTAAGCTTTCCTGGACACCCTCACTCATTAGATGTTATTTACTCTCACAGCATTCAGGCCACTGCTGTAGTTGTTAAATCACTCCTGTTGGGACATATCTTGGTGACCTGGGAACTCTGTGCAATGTGGAGGGAGGCTGGTAGAGTCCCACCATCCTGGTTAAAGTCACTGTGCTGCTGTGCCAAGAACCTTGTGCTAGCCAGCTTACAATGAAACTATTCTTAACTCAAGCCATATCGAAGTAAAATGCAAATAAAATAATTTGTTGCATTCAGTATAGAAGCAGCTACAGAGGCTTGAGTGAAGAATGAAGGAAAAAGCACTTCTAAATTACTTATGGCTAAATTCAATCAGAAGTGGTATTGCTCCCCCACTAGCCAACTGACTCATCACTTTTCCTAACACTTTGCTAGAGAATTTCTGCTCACTCATTTTAATGAGTAAAAGTTTCTTACAGCACATTCTGGTGTGTAGCAACAACCTGGCCTTCTGTAGAGCTGAGACAGACTGCAAACCTCTTTACAAACCTTGGCCATTCTTTCCTGTTCATGAAATGATCTGTCTTTTCCTCTCTGCTAAAATAGTTTCACTTCCTTCAGGAAGTCAAGTTTTTTTAACCCAGGTGTCAATTTCTGTGTTTGGTTAATTAACTCTCACCTAACAAATTAATCTCTCTCCTTTTAGTTTGGAACCCCCTCTAGATCTTCACTTATGAAGTGTCTTTTCTCCTAAATCTTTTATGAATCACTCTGTGAGGACAACAGATTTGGGGTAATCCCCACCAACACCTCACATCTGAGCACACTGAATGCAACATGCACTCCATGTGCAGTATTTCATGGCCCTTTTGTCATCCACATCTGATTCTCCTTTACAGAAGGGTCATTCCTTCAGAAAAAAAAAAATCAATAAAAGTATTCCTTCAGTGGCAAAATATCACTGATGAGGTACTCTAATGGTTGCCTTCCAAAAGGTTAAAATTCAGCTAGCCAGTCTTAGATATAATATCCTCTTATTATCTTTAATTTCTACCCCTCCTTTTTTTTTTTTTTTTTACTAAATGGTACCTGTTACCTGAGCAACGTCACATTTATTTTGATTTCTTGGTTTTGTGTTGCCTTTTTTACAAGCGAGTTTACAAGCTTCAGGTGTGTTAAAGAACATTATGCTTCTATGGAAATATAACAATTTTAGTTGTAAAAGGAGCAGCGCCTCTGTCTTGAAGA
Organism: Oenanthe melanoleuca; assembly: GCF_029582105.1. NCBI lineage: Eukaryota > Metazoa > Chordata > Aves > Passeriformes > Muscicapidae > Oenanthe > Oenanthe melanoleuca. Next base: position 17,385,244 of record NC_079362.1, on the reverse strand, counting down.
ATGTCATCTTTTATGCCCTGTGGCTCACATCTAATTAGTGTTCTTTTCCTATATCCCTTTCCTTACTTTGAAAATTAATAGACTTCGTAGTGCACTGTGAAGCTAGAAGGAAGCAGAGGGTCACTAAAGAGATGATCTGAAATAGTCCAGCACACCCTTAGGACAAACTTCAGAGATAGTACTGATCACCAGCAGCTTAGGAGGAAGAAAAAGCAGCTCCCTAAAACAAGAGTTGAGTAAAGAGCACAAAGACATTAAAAATCAATGTGCTATAACTTCTGCTACAAATCAGCCTGGTCAACTCTGTACCAATGGGCTGGCTGCTACTGGATAGCTCATAAGAGTTCACAATCACTAAAGGGAAATTCTGAGCTAAAAGTGAGTTTAAAAATTTGGAATAATGCAGAGTTTCTGACGAGGAGGTTCAGAGAAGTGGGCAGTGAGCAGACGTACTCACTGCCTGTTCAGCCTTTAGAGAAAGTTGATTCCTTTGACAGGGCACTTTGCCAGCTCTGACTTACCTGGCCAAGCCATTTTGGAGTAATTAGGACCATTTCAGAGTAGTCATGTCCCACTCTTGCTGCTGCTCCTTGGAAGAGGCAGCAGCTGAGAGTCTTGCAGAACAGATAATAAAAGTGCAGGTGTGCTGGGTTCTGCTGCTGCACATGCATGTTAAAACACAGAGAACTCTGGGGCAAAAGTGGCATTTTTAGACATCAAGCACAGGGATACCTACTGTCAGGGGAAAGGGTGGCATTGCTTAGAACTGTCTGGTGGGGAGAATTTAGGTGGAAATTATTACATGAAAGTTATTAAGTGAGGAAAGAACAATGCCTAGGAATTCTAAATTTCCCAATCAAAGCAGATGGGTATTTTCAGCACATTTTGGGAGGAAAAACATTTTGAATGATACTTCATTAAGAAGTTAATCTTCTTTTCTTTGTTACAAAAGATTTGCAATAATTATTTGCTGTAGCTTGGCTCTAATTTAACATACCTGGGCATCTGCCACCACATGATTGTCCCACTCAGAAGAATAATTGTGGGAGGGTGGAGAACTTCAGCAACCATATTTTATACAATTACTGTCTTTTTCCTCAGCACTTTCCTCTCCTACTCTATCTGTCCCTGATAAAAGCAAAGATCTTTATATTCTTACAGCTGCTTCTCAGCACATCTTGACCTACAATGTGCTGCTGTGAGTATTGGTGTAGGCCACTAAAAAACTTGGAGATTTGGATGAAGCAATAAAAAAATTCCCAGCCTGTGAATTCTAGACAAATTTGTTGTGTGGACTTTTTTTTTTCATTATGCCTTTAATCAACCTATTTGTACACAATTCTTTTCAAGCATAGCAATAAGAGTATTTAATATAGATTAACAGGAATTCTGTCAAACCTCAACAGAATGTGAAGCAAAAGTGTCATCAGGTGCAGGATGACCAGTTTCAACTTCACTTTTAAAGTAACAGTGTAGCAAAAGACACATTTCTGCACCTGAAAATGCCTTACAAGCATGGCAGTGCTTTTTCCCACAATTTTCTCGTGATTGTCACAAAAAACTTACACTGTCTGGAAAAGGAAACGTTCAAGCACATATAATCAGTTATTAATTTCAAAAGCTTCTAAAATTCCACAGTTCCTCCATGTCTAGAACAAGCTTTTTACTTCAGTAATTCAGAGCTTTCCTTTGAGGGGAAAAAACGGAGAAAAAGAAAAGAAAAGAACAGAAAAACACCAAAACCAAAACCACCCAACTCAGAATTACTAGGTTTCACATATTTCATATCAGATTTACCAAAGCATTCTAAAAAATATAATAGAATAGCAGAATTAAATAGGAGACACTGAAGAGGCAAAGGTAACAAAAGGGGTTTTCACCTTTAAAAAATTACCAAAAAGAGCAAAAATTCACAGGAGTTCTAGACAGTTCCCATGGAGGCCCCAGAACTAAAGCAAAATCATGTTGCTCAAAGGAGGGTATAGAATTTGGCAACACAGCAGAAATCAGACTAATGGAGAGATGAAGAGATAAGGGGTGAAGGTTTTTACAGACCACATTTGAATCAAGTACCTGGCAAGTCTTTAGGCAGAAGCTGGGTCTGAGGGGAATTTTGCTCTCCAGTGTGTTGAACTCCAGCACCCGGCTATTTGGATCCCAAGATCTTCATCATCATCATATCTTGATGCCTAAAATTAGGAAATAGAGGGATGGCTCATCCACCATGCAACTGGTTTGCAAAGGAAGGAACAAACTGCAGACCTGATGTTGAAATGGTTTTCGTGCCCTCACAACCCACGTAAGTTACCGTCCCCAAGCCGTGCTTTGCTTATTCAACATACAGAAAAAGGAATAAGTGCTGTGTTTGGCATGACTGTACGTGCTTCTGATGACATTCTTCTAAAGACAACCTGGTACACTGAGTTCCAGAGAGGGCATTGATACATAATACAAAAAGATCCCAGTGGTTTCTAAAGGCAACAGGCAAGTGAATCTTATGAGCTCAGAAATGAACAGGGAAATCTAGAAAAACAATCCTTCAGCAAGTGATGTGAGGGGTTTGTGCCAAACCTAAGGACTCTGGAGATTGTGCTGAAATTCACAACAGGAACACTGTTGGGAGAATACTGAAACACTGAAAGACAAAGCACTGCAAGGAGAAGTGTCTGTGTGGGCAATAATTCACCAGAAACAAGAAGTCTGCAGCCCCAGGAGCAGGGACACTGAGGGAGCTTGGTGTGCTGCCCTGGGAGGGGCAGGAAATGAAGGATGGAGTGGCACAAAGGGGTTCTGGCCATGCTCTGCTTAAAACAATGCAGCCAATGGGAGCTAAGCCAAGGAAGGGTCCAAACAGTGACCAGAAGTACAACTTGGCTTCATTTACTCAAAAATACATATTGTTTTTTACACTCCCTCATATGCCAACAAAATAAACCTGCAGATGCATTGCCTGTATGAATAAAGTCCCTCAAACTGCACCTGGTCATGAAATGACATCAGTTAGAATTTTGCCTTTTTCCCACTCTCAAAGTAAACCATAGACATGTGACTAAAGAGGGAAAAGAAGTCAGAGGAGACTGCACCTTTCTATTCTGGGGCCATGTAAGGGCTGTGCCTGTCTCCTCTCCCATAAGGAGGCCTGTGGAATAAACTTCATTCTGTGGTGATACCACTGACTTACCCTTTCTGATACCAGTGCCATGGCAATTTCTGACCCATATTCTGTCACACCAATCAATAAACCACACTGTTCGTGAAACATCATATTGACCATGACTGGACTTACAGCACTAAGTTGGTTCTAATCAGAAGTGGAGCCCAGCCACACCCAGCCCCTCTGACCTCTGAGGTCCAGCTGGAGCAGAGCACAGGTGGGGTATGTTCTGCCAGATTTCACACTCTCAAAATATTTTCTTTGAAAGTGTATTATTCAGTTTTTCAGGTATTTGGACAGACAGATAATACGCAACTAAGAAGGGGGAGATCTTGCTGCCTCTGGGCCCACTGTGTCTGCTTCAGCTCTGCTCTGAAGTTTTCCCAGGGTGTAGCTTTTTGGCCTCCTGAGCTCTTCAGCTTTCCTTTCCACGTGAGACAGAGGTATATGTACAATCTGCATGTTTTCAGTGTGGGCTCTGCCCCTTTTTGGAGGCAGGGCTAAGCAGAACTCTCTACAAAGGGAATGCAGTTTTTCCTTCTCTCAGATAGCAGCCACAGCCCGACCAGGACAAAAGCACCATGCTGCAAAGCATGGCAATCACACCAGAGAAAAAGTTGTCACCACTCTGGAAACTTGCTAGTCACATAAATAAAGCAGGGCATTGTGTCAGGAAACCACAAACATATAGTTAGGCTTCATAAAGGAAGAGAAATCCATCTCCCTTCAACTACTGTGAACTGCTCAAGGTTCACTGCAGCTCCCACTCCCAAATTTGACATTCTTCCAAAGACAGAATGGGAAACTGAGATGGAAATTGCTTCCAGTTTTGTGCTGATTTCATCACTAAAGAGTCTTCCTTTTTTCACAAAGCAAAATGGAAGTCACACCTCATCCAGATTTTTCTGGTGTTTTGGGTCAGTTCTAGATAGATCTAGTTCACAATGTCTCCAGCCTGAAGTCCTTTCACTGCTGTTTTTTGACATGTGAATCCAATTCCTCCAGGCACTTAGACCTGAGAAGATCTTGGTATCTGCTGGTTTTATTAGGGCAGTGATGATGCATTTGTTGCTGCATGTTTTTCAGACTTAATTTTCCGAAGTTCATTTTCCTCATCCAGATGATAACAATGGCATTCACTGATAATATAGAACTCAAAGCATCTAGAATGGAGGAATAGTGTGATTTTCTGCTTTTTTTTTAGTGCATTAATACTGGTGTCCACGTTTAGCTCAGTGGATTGTAAAGTACTCATTTTCAGATGCAAACTTTGGTTATTACCCTGCTGGCTGAATTCATGCCCCCAGGTATTCAGGTGTTCTTTCTGTGCTCAAGTCTTAAACCTCACACCGACAACTTAGAGCTACAGTGAATTTAACTATACAAAACAATGATTGCACAGAATCAACTGACAATGTGTGATTGCATCAGGAAAAAGAAGTATGACACAAAAAGGTTTTGTTGCACCCATAAATGAGCTACCTTTATAGAATTCCTTAATCTACTAAGAATCTCTAAATGGGTTTACTCTAACTCTCCTTCAAATCTTGAATTTATGACTTTAGTTTTAATGGACTTATTCACTGAATTCTGGGTGTTCTGAACAGGTCAACTAAAACATTTATTTTAAATAAGTGTAAATTATACACTTATATTTGTTTTCTTCATAGTATACTGTTTCAGTTTATTACAAAAGACTTTTTCCCATTGCTCTGCTATTTCAGTTTGTCTGTTATGGATATAGCTGATTAAACTTCAATAACTTAAGGATAGGGTTTACATTCTCCCTGTTGAGCCCTTATATTTGATACATTTCACACTTGGATTTACTTCCACTCTGCAGACAAATGTAATGTGTGCTTCAAAATTGTCTTCTAGTCTTTTCCATACTCTTTACTTTTGTATTACCACTACTGGTTGCTAACAGCTTTTGAAAAGAGGAATTGGATGTTCTACAGTTTTTATTTTCTTGATTGTAGGACTCATAAGAATTTGGTTCATTGCTCTTTGCAAGAACATCTAGGGCTGTATGAGCTCTGTGTCAGCCCATTCCTCTTGTCCAGAAGAAAAAGATAATTATATTTTATATGATTAGTATCTTTTTCATATATCTTAATATTTATTTATTTATTTAATATTTAATATGTTAATTATTAATACTGAGGTGACGACCTGCAGATCTTCTCCGTTCTTTTCCAAACAATTCACCAAACAATCAGTGCCTGAAGGCCATAAATAGCCACATGACAACGAGTCAAGTCAGCACTTTTTAAAGATCAAAATTTTCCATGTAGCCCAAATCAAAACTGAGACTTTCAGTAGTGCATTACAGGGGTTTTGTTTTCAAACAGAGGCACAGATAAACTAGTAAGGACTGACTTCTGGCAAAATGACCTGTCTCTCCATCCCTCCTATTGGGCCATCCAATAAGCTGTGGAGCTCCTCAGGGAAGAGACTTTTTGGCCTGTGAATCAAAGAGGTGTTCAGGCACCATGGCTGCATTCACAATTGCTCTGTGCTCAGCAGCTTCTAGTCCAGTCTGTCAAGATCCCAGACATAGCTTATGATTGATGAAACTCGAATTTCAGGAAAGCATCCAGGATTTTTCACCTCAACTAACATTTTGGAAACAGAGACATATCAGCAGAGCACAGCTACCTGAAACTTTGGCTCTTTCTGTGACATTCTATGTCTTGGTAGCCAGAGAACACTAGGCAGAGCTAAACAGAAATTATCTTGTTTGTAAATGAAAGCTGAAATTAGGAAATATCACTTAAGGGGAGCCAGTTAATGTTACCTACACATTTCATTCATGCAATCAGAATAGCCTGAAGGAAGAAGGAGAAAAACTGGGGAATTACCACAAAAAGATGCAGAAACTCCTTTCTCCTACGTCCTCAATTAACCTTACAAGGATCAATGGCTACAGGCTGTGATTTGTTACCTTTGAATTATTTATCATATATTAAAAAATAATTAAAAAAAAAAGGCTACTATTTGACAAATGGCTTCTGGACAGGGACTGCTCAATCTCTGCATCCTCAGAAGTTTCCATGGTAACAGGCAAGTCCTTGGCAAAACTCAAAAGAAGAATTAAAACCAAATAGTTTTTTGTATGTATGGGATGCTTCCACTGACAGAGAGCTTCAAAAGAAAAGGTGGATCCCACTCAATTACCCATCCTTCATAAAAGTCTCTCAAGAAACAATAAGCAGACAGAAAGGAAGAGCTTTGTGTTCAGAACTTCCAGCCAGTTTTACATCTTAGGTTTAAGCACAGGATGAAACAAGTTTTCTTGTAAGCCAGAACCCGACAATCTTAAAGACTGTCTCTAAAATAGGCCCAGAAGAGGATTAATATCTTGCAAAGTGGAGGAATTAAATGCTTTTACTTAATTCTGAAACCAGTATACATGCTCTTACTCAGCTGTGGCAGTGGCAAAGTGTTAAATGTCACACTGAAGAATTGAAGAACAGACTTTTTTTCCCTCCTTGTAGTCCTAACAAAGTGCAGAAATGAAACTGTGAAAAAGGGAAAGATGACAATGAAGTCTTGGTCTAGCAGCAAGTAATTCCTGGTGTAAATGGAACTGGTTGAATTCTGTGTCTCTGCTCCCTATCTAACCATTATCAATGTTCAGTGTGTCCAAGCTGTCAGACCCCTCTCCAGGCAGCATTCCTGCAATGCCTGACTGCAGACTCGGGGCTGGCTGGAGACTGAGACAGGGTTTTGTTAATAATGTGCAGAAAAGCTCTTCAGACACATTGTTTAAAGCCTTTTTTAAAGTTAGGTTTCATTTCTTGTGTTCCTTCTTACCTATAGGATCTTTCCCATGAGTTCTTGGGAAACCTGGCTGTTCCTACTGATGGGTACTTGAGGAAACAATGGATGGGCTGTGCCCAGGTAAAAGCAGGGCTGGGGCAGCTGCAGCTCTGGGCCTTCAGAGGAGGATGCTCGGAGCGGTTCTTGCTGGAAAAAGGACATCCCGCAGCTCCAGCTGCTGCCGCAGAGCTTCTGTACAGCTCCAGCAGCCCGGGGTTGCTGCTCATTCCTGCCCTCCAGCCTGCTGCTGCTCGGAGCGCTGCAGGGCACCGGGACTGACCGCCCGGGCTGGGGAAGCAAAGCCTCTCCTCCCTCCTTCCCTGTCTGGCTGCCGCGGGGCCCTGGCTCTGTTTGTTACTGATTCCACAGCGGTTCCTGTTGTTTGTGTGCCTTGCTATACACACCAGTAAAGAACTGTTATTCCTATCCCCATATCTTTGCCTGAGAGCCCCTCAAGTTCAAGATTATAACAATTCAGAGGGTGGGAGGGGGTTTACATTCTCCAGTCCAAGAGAGGCTCCTGCCTTCCTTCCCGAGCAGACACCTGTCTTTCAAACTGAGCCAGACCTAAAGTTGCACGATCTGAGTCACAAAGACTTTTTCCTGTTGGCGTGCAAGATCTGGTCAGGTAAGTGTAAAGAGAGAGGAGCACTTTTGCAAAACAAATCATAAAACTAGGTACCCTAGAGTGAGGATGCTCTGGGAAGGTCTCTAGATCAGCTCAGCAGCTGACAAACTGCAAAAAAAAAAGTAATGAAAAATCATGACGAATAACACATAGAAAAAAGCCAGAGAAGCAACCATGACTGGAGGAAGATAAATTGCTTACTGGTCCTAAATATAATTTACAACAAAAATCTTAAATGATCACAGCAAGAGAAGGATCTGCTCCATTTTCTTGGGCATTTCCAGCCCTGGAGGAATGGGTGTCTCCTTTCAGCAGAGACAGTTGCTGCTGCAGTTTGAGTGATCTTTAGAAATACCCTTCAGAGGACCATGGAAAAGGCAGAAATTTCTACTGGGCTTTGTAAAGGATTGTCTCATGTTTATTTATGACAAACATGTACACAAAATCCTCTGGAGACCTACCAGAAGAGGGGAACTTTCTTTATTTCAAACAAAAATTTAAACTAGTGTACTTCCAGTGCCTGCTCTCTGGTAAATTTGTCAGGCATACTGAGGGACCTGGAACTATTTAGTCAGAATAAATCCACACTTGCTTTCCCTCTTTATCAATTTCTGTATTTTAAAGCAATCTTTTATGGCCCAAATGAAGTGCATTTAACATCCTCCTGTGAGTTAAAAACCTTTATTGCTAAGTTGGTCTGTCCTTCTTACTCCTTACAGGACATGTGACTATTTTCTTTTTGTCATCCAGTTAAGAGGCCATCAAAAACCATTGATCACACCAGGATGAAGAGAAAAATTTCTTTCACAGTGGACTCTCATCACTGTCTTGGTTAAATACGGAATATCATATTGCCTGAATTTTCTTTATTGATGGCTTTAAATCTCTAGCTACCTTTCTTATGAGTGCCAAAAAACCTTGGAAGAGAAAGTAATAAAGATAAACAATGTCATTGAAATCAGGCTGTTAATTTCAAGTAGCTCTTTAACAGTGATTATTTATCACTAAATCAAATATCAAGGAAAATATTAAAAGGTTACTGAGTCAATAAGATGTAAGTGCAATAAGAATTTGAAGCTGTAAGAACTAAAGATTTTGATCATTCAGCCTGACAATCTTATCACTGCACTCCAGTTTTTGTTTGCACTTCACGTTGCCTAAGAGCCACAATCCTCCTCAAAAGACAAAGACATTTACAAATTTCACTGTGAATTTAAATATCTCCCCTCACAATAACTTCTCTTATATCACCTGAACTGAAGCATTTACACCACTAGCATCAGCTACCAATTACTTGTGTGCTCTGTAGCAGTGTATCAAGGAATTGAGGCCATCACTGATTTCTCACGCTCAGCTCCATTCAAACCTGAATAAAATTGCAGTGCATACTCCAAAGGCTGTACATTTTAAACCATGAACGCTTTTTCCATTACTTTCAATGACCTTTGTAGCTGACCCTTGGACTTCTTTTCAGATGTTTTCAGGTTTACACCAGCACAGAACAAGGGTCTGATTGACCAAAGTGACTGGAGAGAGGAACAGGGATATATTTTAATTAACTTGAATTTTATCCCCACCACACTTTTCAAAGGGCTCTTCTGCAACTTCAGATTGTAGGTTTTAGACAATTGCTGATTGATGCAGCTGCACCAAAGGCTTTCAGTCAAAACCAGGGATGGTTCTACAGACATAAAGGTCTGTCCCACCCTACCAACTGATCTACACGAGGTTTGGTCACACAGCTGAAAAAGCTTTCCTGTGAGGCACCCAAAAAAGAATGACAATTTTTAAACTGACCTTGACCTCAGAGCATGGTACTTAGCAAATTAGCCAGGAGACACTGGCTTGTAAAGACGCAGCCTCAGTGATCAGCCTGCAGAAAAGAAATCAACCTACTGCAAGTTCTTTATGAAAAAATTTGCCAAAAGCCATCTGATTGTTTGCAAATACTGAGTTAAGCAGCATTGGTGTAGCAACAGCAGGCATTTCACCCATATTCAGTAAGGTGCAGTGACAGTCAAAGGAAGCCTTTTCAGTAAAGAAAAGCTAGAGAAATCAGAGATCACCTGTGCTGAAGTCAAGAAATGTTTATGAAGTCAGGAAAAAAAGCTGGCATCATATTAAGATATTAGGAGATAATCAATGCAGATAAAAGAGAGGGAAAAAAAGTATTCAAATGTGATTTTTATGAATTGGGTTTTACTAATGAGCTTTTTTCCTAATATTTTTTGTTGTTTTGCGGGGGGGTTGTTTGTGGTTTTGGTGTTTTTTTTCTGGTTTTGGGTTGGGTTTTTTTTTGTTTTGGTTTGGGGCTTGTCTTAGGTTTTTGTTTTTTTTTTAATTTTTGTTTGGTTTGGGTTTTTTTGATCTAAATAGGTTTTACTAATACAGTTTCAAGAAAGCATGAAAGATATTAAAGTGAAATAAATCAGCCAGTGAAATTCAACAGTATTAAGGTAACTGAAATCAGGTCAGAGAAAACTTGGGAAAGGTTATCAAACTGAAAGCAAAAAAACCAAGCAAATGATCTGAGGAAATTATGACAAACCAGTAACTAGAACAATTTCTTTTGGAATGACTTGAGGAGCTGTTTTTAAAGGCCCTGACCTGTACTCCCCACTCACTTCCCAGCTGAGACATGCTAAACTGTGACATTATCAAAACTATTGCAAGACTCAGCAGCATCACAACAGGGTTTTCTCTTCTGAGCACTTGATTTGAGCCAAAAAACCTTCCCCCAAATATTTATTCACAATAAGCAAGGTCTCACCTCAGATGCAGCTTGTACCTTCAATAATTCACATTGAGCCCACAAGCAACTGCACAAGACCATTTCTGAACCAGTAGAATGGGCTTGCTAAGGGGGCAAATCATGTTAAGGAAAGAAATGTAATCAAAAATTTGCACGCTACAAAATGCAAAGTAAGATTTTCAGAATGAAGCACTGCAGTCAAGGCAGCAGAGTCATTCCATAAAGTCAAAATCTACAAAGACAGAGGTCAGCCTCTGAAAGTTTTCTTTTCCCAAATGTCAAAATGCCTGAAAATTTGAACAATTGATAAAAGAGCCAAGAGATGTGTGTGGAAATTAGAAGTGGAAAAGGTAATTATTAGGTAGTGCTAATGACAGGATTGTTATCACAACTTTGTGCCCCAGGGGCAGTGGGTGGAGAGGCTCAGGACACATTCTCAGTGGGTACACATGAGAAAGCACAGCTGTGTAACACCCACATTCATGGATGCACAAGCCACACAGGCAGAGTAACCTGAGGAACAAGGGCACACACTCACAGGGAGTATCAGCATCCTTTCACATATGGGGGAAAAAGCACAGCATCTGTAAAGACACTTTGGCAGGTAATCTAGTAGTCAAAACCAAAGGGAAATACACTGCCTTTATAAGCTTTCAAATCATTACTGTGCTGGTTTTAGCTGAGATGGAGTGAATTTCCTTCACAGTAACTAATATGGGGCTGTGTTTAGGATTTCTGCTAAAAACAGTGCTGGTAACACAGGGATGTTTTCCCTACCCAATGTTTCCTGTAGAGTTTTATTTACAAATTAAAAATCTTTATGGGGCATTGGGATTCAGGTTGTAAATACTGTATTGCAAATCGCTGTGTTTTGCTTGTTGTCACTTTTGACTTGTCAGACCCACAGATGTTTCCTCTGGCAGAGGAGCAAAGCAGGTGGAAGATTCCCAGTGTATCAGGGTGCTTAGAAAATTTGGAGCAGTGAGTATGAATGCCTGGTTCTTCTGAAAAGGACCAGTGGCTCAGACAGGCTGCAGGCTTTCATGTCCTTAAATGCTTTCATGTCCATAGATCCTACAGCTATCCCAATAATTGAATTTCTGATTTTCCAAGAAGTCAGTTGAAAACTTTCAACTTATTTCCAGTAAGTGCTAATTAAGTTTCTAAGTTCCTCAGTGAGCTTGATAAATAATGCTCAGGGAATGTGAAAGCTGTTAAAATACCCAGCTCTGCTCCCTAGCCCAGAAAAAAAACCACATTATCTGGTGATGATACAATAGATTTCAGATGGAGACAGTGAATTGAGCATGAAAACCATCGTGTAACACTGCAGAGGGCACTGCCTCCCTCTTGGACTCTGGCTTCAGCTTCCCTTGCCGAGGGCTGAGGGAAAACATCACACAGCCCTGCTCAGGACTCTGATAAAGGGAAAATACTTCTTTTTATATTTTATATAACACTTTTTTTTTTGAATCTTACTACAGCCAGTGGATGGCACAGGCACCAGAGGCATGCCATGGTGGAGCTGTGTGTTTCTGCTAAACAATACAGAGCAGTTAATGAACGTTTCTTACAGCTCATTATTGAAATGCTGGCAATTACATTGATCTCTCCCTCTTTTCCCAGTCAAGGCTTAAACTTCACTTGTACAAATCACAAGAGCAGGCTCAGTCCTCACACAACCAAGGTAGGTGTATGTTCTCAAAAACAACCTGACTTTCCCTCGTCTTCTCCTCCTATTCTTTGATTTATGCCACATCATCCTTGTAGGGAGCTACTCACAGCTTTTCTCTGGCTGGACTTTCAGGGGCTGCAGGGGCAGCATCCTGTCAGGTACAGTGGTGGTGACAGGGACCATGTGTCAGAGAAATTCTGAGAAACATTAATCAGAAAGTCAGGCAATGGCAGACCCACCACAGAAACTGTTATTCCAGTTATTGCAGGGACTGAAAATCTGGGTTTTTTCCAGACTGGCTATGTCCTCTCTGACACACAGACCCCCAGGTGGTCATTTTTCGTTGTATTTGCCAAATGAATGCAGGAAACACTTCTCAATAATGCTCAATCTGTTGATTACTATAAGTCATAACAGACAAATGGCCAATTCAGAATGTCAGTATGGAGTCCTTTTCTTGTACCATGGAGATCATCTGGAGGGAGCAGAGGACACTGCAGAACCTTCTATGTCTTATGACAGTTTCAACTTCAAGTAAACATGATCCTAAAATACCAGAGTGACAAAAAATACTGCTGAGGGAACCACAAATAAGTCATCATGTCATAGCATGTAGTCATCACTTTGTGCAATGTTCATTGACTTGAACAAAATGATGAAACTTTATTCCCTGGTGAGAAGTTGAAGTAGTGCAAGCATATTTATAGCCCACAAACAAAGAAAAACTGTCAATCTCTACAGTGCAACTTCCATCTTGCCTTTCACTCATCGTGAATATTTTTGGTTACAGAAGGCAGAAATAGATGGCAAACTAATTAACTCATTGACTTGATTCCCCCATTCCAAATGTTGCCATCTTTAGGAAATAGCAGAGGATGCAAAGGGTCATCTCTTATTGCAGAACTCACTGTACTGCACGTATTTTGGGTTACACTTTGGTTGCACTGGGTGGCTTTTCCTTTTACAAAAATATCCCTATAAATGCAATACATAAAATAATCTTTGGCTCCAGAAAGTTTATGCTCAATTCATGCAAATATTTAATCCTGTATTACATAAAACATGAGCTGACACTGCACTTATTGTCATAAGCATTTCATTAAACACACTCTTGGTCATGTATAATGTGGTAGAAATTGTTTGCTAAAGGAGCAGGTGAGTTGGCATGTATTGGCTTACACTTTGAACACCCCAGGCCATGAAAGTAATTTTCAGTCTGATGGTCAGATGTAAAAATGGGAGAAAAAACTTGGAGATATAGCAGAGTTACTCTTGAACAATTCTTGAACAAATTTCAACAGACAGTGTTGAAATATCAATTTTAAGATGTACTTGTAGATGATTAATTCATCCAATTTGATTAATTGTATACATAAAAATGGCAACAACAATTTTATGCAGCTTAATAAACTAATATTTTCCACTTTTCCTCAGGACAGTCATCCAGCTAAACACACAAATCTCCCAAGGGTTCCACTAAAGTAATTATTGTTCCTCCAGACTGCAAAAAAATCATTTCCCGAGTGCTCCCTCTCTTTAAATTACTTGGGAATGAACCTCTGGATGCTGAAGAAATCCTTCTGCTCTCTCTGCACTCCTCCAGCTCTGGGGTGGATATTCACAGGTGTGTCAGCACTCCAGCCAAAGCAGAGGCTCACCTACAAGTCACAGAAGTACCAATCTGCATCAAATTAATGTCATTTACCTTGAGCTTGGATAGAGGTGGAGTAACAGTAGGATGCAAGGTTTCTGTACTCCTGGAAGCCAGGCACAGTTTTAGATAAGGATGTGACTGGTGTGATCATTCCAAAAGGCAACAGAGGGTAAAATTACACAAGAAAGAAGAGTCTGGTGAAGAAAACATCCAAATAAATGGAAAAGTGAGTAGAGGAGAAGCCTTCCCCCTGTGGGCAGGGAGGACAGGAGGAAGAGGGAGAACCTGAGAAGAAGGAAACCAAATTCAGCTTAGTTCTGGTTTTTTTCCCTGAAGCTCTCTTAACCCCACTCCTCCTGATTTCAGGGCAAGCTCCAGCTGGGGACTCCAGCCCTCAGGGCTCCCTGTTTGGCATCAGCCCCACAGCACTGTAAAAGGCACAGCTAATTTAGGGTGCAATTGTTTAATTTAATGGTTCAGTGTATAACAAGTGCTGATTAACGTGGTGTGAGAAGTGGCCACCAGCAACAAGGGCATTGCTAATGAATTAATTCAATAAAGCTTAAACCTGGCCTGATTTGTGAGACTTCTGAATACTCCCATCACAGAAATCCCAAATTTCCATAGATAGACAGATAGATAGATGATAGATAGATAGATAGATAGATAGATAGATAGATAGATAGATAGATAGATAGATATGTACACATATATTTTGTTGCAACACCACACATAGAAAAACCAAACCAAGCCTCAAATAACTTCTAGCAATAGGGGTTGAAAAGAAATAATGATTAAAAATAGTTCATTTAAAAAAAAAAAAAAAAAAAAAAAAAAGTTTAAAATAAAATCTGCTCTGAATTGGGATTGGTAATTTTTCATATTATAGTTAGAGCAAATGTTTTTTGCTGTATGTAGATTTGTTACCATGGGATTCTTTTCAGCACATGTAATTCACTCATGGATATTCTGAAGTCTTTTCTATTACAGCCTTTAAATAAATGTACAGTCTACCCTCCAAGCATGACCATCTCTCAGAAAAAAAGTTGTGACAACACCTTTCCCTCAGGACTTCTCACTTAGGTGAAATAACGAGATCCAGAGACTCTGAGGTTGTCAGGCTGTTTTTTTACTGCAGTTTGGGACTTGGTCCTATTGGCCATGACAAGGTGCAGTCAGTGAAGCTGTTAGATAACAATTTCAGTATGCCCCACTTCAGAAATCAAGCAGTAAACCTACATTTTCTCACGTCATGTGCCATTAGAAATAACCATTTTTTCCAAAATTCTCTCAGTGTACAGGAAGCTAATCCGCCTTGATCTCTCCATGATTTCACAGGAAAATCTCTGGGGGCTTGGATTGTGCCTGCTTTTCCACCTCCCCTGCAGCTGAGCCTGCAGCCACTTCTGACCTGGGGGCAGACCACTGGCTGTTCCTCACTGGCAGAATGGTGAGAAAATGGCACAACTTCACCTTAGTCACAAGGTCAAGCTATCAACCACAGCAAGGTTCCCATTCTTTACACCTCCAGCAGAGAAATTCTATTGAATTTCACTCAGCATTCAGCCTGTGCATTGTTCTTTGGCAAGCAATGCTCATTCTGACACAGCCTCACCGTGTGAGTACACAAGTGAATATATATTTACTTTCAAGCAAAGCCTTGGCTTAGAACAATATATAGTGTGCCGGGCATTTAACCTGTGGGAATAAGATTCAATGTCTTTTTAATAAAATCTGTAGGTTCAGGAAGTATGTTTTTCTTGCAAATCCTGCTGTGAGAGGAGGAATTCTCCACAAAAACTATGCAATTCAGCAAGGGGCAACAATTCTTCCTTAACTTTTTCCATCCTTCTATCTCCTCCTTCATAAATGAATCTAATGTACTTTCACTAACTACAAAGCAGGAAGTAATTTAATTTAATATCAATAGAAAATGTTGTATTTCTTAATGCTACATAAGCTCCTTTTGGCATAGTCAAGTCCCACCCATGAAATAGAGTTAGCAAATACCTGCTTTTAAGTGTTCCTGTCCATTTCTTAACTGGGAGCTCTAAACTTAACTACTATTGGAGGCAGAAGCAGGAAGTAATACACACCAGTAAATGTCTGTACACACCCCCAAAAAAGTTGGCTTTGCTTGTGAAACCCACAAAACTCTGATGTTCAGATTTAACAACAGCAACAATAACTGAGCAGCTGAGACTCAAATATGATCACTGCCATGTGATACCCCACATGCCATTAATATGTGCCAGTCGTGTGAAACCTCCATTAAATTTCTCCATTAAAAAATTAACATTATAGCATACTAGGAATGCAGATGAGGAAAATATCCTGGATCCACTGATGTGTTGGACTTGAACAAGATGACTAAACAGTTACCTAATGGAAGCTAAGCAAGTCCTGGAGCAATGCAGTTTTCCACTCCATTACCAGCTCAGAGTCATTGAGAACCCCCTAAACTGGTTATTTATCTAAGTGGTTTTTTATTGGCAGTAAAACTTTCAAGCTATAACTGATATATTAGTATGTATTTTCTTCTCATTTGTTCCTTTCTTGAGTCCAAACAGATGGAACAACGACAAAAAAAGTGCTTCTAAACCCCTCTGTATTTCTACTGTTGGTTACTAGAATAAACAGTTTCAATCTTTTACAA
This sequence comes from Oenanthe melanoleuca, assembly GCF_029582105.1. Lineage (NCBI taxonomy): Eukaryota > Metazoa > Chordata > Aves > Passeriformes > Muscicapidae > Oenanthe > Oenanthe melanoleuca. The sequence continues at coordinate 17,368,903 of NC_079362.1, read as the reverse complement.
TACTAGCAACTCTGCAGGAGAGGTCGGATTTCATAAAAACCCCAGGGGGTTTAGTGAAAGTAATTTAAGAAAGCAGAAAAAGGTCAGTATTCTCTTCCACACATCAATGCAAACAGCTTAAAGAGAAACACAGATGAGCACAAGATCTGTTTCCACCTCATTGTAGGATGATAGTAATAAATAAAGTAAATTTTTCAAGACAAATAGATTTGGTCATGAAATGGCTGCTTCTAAAACCAGTTAGCCTGGCAGGCAGCCCATGCAGTGGAAATTCAGCTTTCTGGGCAGTCAGTGGAGACAGGTAAGCAATTTCAAAAGGGTGAACATTCTGAGCAGCACAGAAAAGAGCAGCACCTGTCTGCTGGCAGCTTCACAGCTCTGAATATGCACTTTGTTCAGAAACACTACTGTGATCCAGAAGGATGTGTTTTCAAGGAGGCTTCTCATCTCAGGCATTCAGAATCTGTCCTTCACTCCAAGTGCTTAAATATCCTTGAAAACGAGGAACTTCAGTAAAAACAGAACTTACAGATATGAAGTTATTATTAAATTCTATTTTACTCTCATCTTCTGTTTTAAATCACAGATAGAAGCTACAGATAAATATTACAGGACCCTTTTTGAAATGAAGTGTGTTTTGCAGACTCATAGTCAGCATGACACCTTGATGCTCACAGGAGCAAGGGACACAGAGAGGAGTTCAGCAGAGAAGAGGAGAACAGACTATCATCACATCCTTCTTGCCAGGACTGGCTAAAGAAACTTCACAGGACCTGCTGTATCAGAAAATTTCATTTCCTGAGAATCTCACTGTTTCCTGTGAACTGCCTCACTTTGATCAGGTGTTGTCAGCATATTGAGCCCACTTTGAATCACAACAAAGCATTTCATTCTGACCCCTCTGACAGCAGTTCTGAGCCAGGCATTCCAAACAACACTTGGATAAGGACATTACATGTTTATTGACCCTTAAAATCTTTGAATTTTAAAACTTCCACTCCATAAGGTTCTTCCAGCTTGCTTGTGCTTTGGACTCTTGCAGAGTGCAGAAACTGCTTATGCATTGAAGCCAGTCTGCTTTTTTTCTTCAAAACACTGGTTTTCTAATCAAAGAAGAGGACAGCAACCCATTAAATAGGATGCTTAGGTGTAGCATTTCTCCACAGCATGCATATTATCTCAGTGCTTTAAGGAAGAGAACTTTGTATGTGCCAGGTTTGCCACTGACTGCAGAACTGGCCTACAAGGCAATAAGTAATTCATTTATCAGAATCAGAAAAGGATTGCAGGTTTACTCACACATTGCAGCAAATAACACTCAAAGTTCATTTCTGCAAGAGACTGGCAACATCAGGTCTCTTTTTGCTCAAAATAATCAATGAGCTTCGAGTTCACAGTTCTTTTTATCTGCATCTAGTGTACCTCTTGCACTGCAAAATGTTTTCACTTATACCCTGTGTGCTTAATGAAACCTCAGCAACCACCAGTAAAGTAGGAGTAATTTAGAGGGTACCTGCAAAATTAATTAGAGCAACAATATTAGCGTGGCCACAGTTTTCTCTAAACCACTGTTGCTGCTACAGCCCCTCTGTGATAGCACCAGTTCTGACAAAACAGTAATGCTGTCAGGAAGTCGATAATAAACTGCTCAAAGCTGGTGATTTTGTACTTTATAGTGATTTCCTCTGTTTTGCACTACCTTTTCTTCCCTCCCCCCTTTCCTACCCATCTTCTCTTTTCCCTCTTCTCTCACCACTACCTTACCCTTCCCTCCCCTCCTCTTTTTCCCTTACTTCTCTCTCCCTCCCTCCTGAATCATGAAATCTGAAAATTCAGTAGAAAGAATCTGAGAAACACAAATTCCAAGGCAGTAAAAATAATTTTAAAACCCTAAATGCTTAACAACCCATTGAATTTTCACACCTGCATGCCAGGTGGGTGTATTTGTGCTTTCAAAGGAAACACAGATTCAAGCCTGTTCTGCAGGAGGATTTGGTGCTGTGACTGCCCTGTCTTATAATCCAGTTTACACATCCTGAATTCCCATTCAGCTGTCCATTGACTGAATTAACCCTCCCATGTGCAGGATCAGGAAACAGCAGCACTTGAGTCCATCTCTGAAATGCTCTTGGGGAATTTCACTGTCTCTGCTAACTCTGAGTGGGAATCCAGCTTCCTAATTTGTCCTCCCAAGAAAAGGTCTAAAGCCTGGGTAATGTAGACCTTTTCCTTTCTGGCCTTTTTTCCCTTTTCCCTCACTGGATTGAGCATGCTGTGACTGGGCACATCTTTAATCTCGAGGGTGGAACCATGTAACATTCCATCTCACAAATTAGAATTTGCTCCAGCAATACCTCGTGTGGCTGTTTCTAAAATAAAGCTTCCCATTTCATGGATGGAAAATACTCAGGTAACGTGAAATTGGAAGCATTGATGGGTAGTTTATGGGGTGGGTTCTCTTGAATATCTTTGGTGAAACCAGGTCAGCTTAATAGGTTCTCTTGAATGGGACAGAACACTTTTTTACTGTAATTTTCTCCATTGCCAGGGGATATACAAGAAGACCAGAATCTTCTTTCTCTTCTATAAATTTATCTGCCTCATGCACATTGCAGATCTGCTTTTGATCAGAAATAGTTTGTTGACTTTTTATTGTATTTTCATTTGACTATATAAATGTAAATTATCCTATATGTACCCAAAGAGGGAAAAAGTAATTTATATTTTAAAAAGTTCATCAGAGAAAACATTAAAATTTATCATTGTGGGGGAAAAAAGTCTTAGTTTATCCTGAGGGGTAAAGGTTGGTGTTGAGCCAATTATTTCAAAACTGGACGTCTACTTTCTAGTGCATTGTTTTGTGATGCTTAATACACTGAGCTCACCCATGCTAAAATTAATTACTGTCCTTTGATAATCTGTGAAACATTACAGTGGATACTAATTTTGTTAGCAAAGGGAAGTTGGAATCATAATGTGGAATTGTATGTGTTTAGTTTATTCAAAGCCAAAACAGAGAATTACAGACTCATGGAATCAAATGAGATTGGAAAGGTCTTTTAAGACCATTGAGTCCAGCTTGAGCATCTAACACTGAAAATTCAGTAGTTCAAATCCTTGGTTCACATATGAGTAAACAATGAAAGAAGGCATGTAAATACTTCAGCTAATATTCTGCTGAAATAGTCAATATAGCAATATCACCTGCAGGGTTTAAGATTTTAAAAATAATCTAAAATGTCTCCACCAGATTTCCTAACTTCATTTAGAAAATGTTTTTCCAGCCACTGAAGTAAGGTGATTATTAAAATGTTTAAAATGCAGAGCACTGATATATTCCTTGATATCATGGCTTAGAGGAGTAAAAAAAAGTTGATTAAACCTAAAAAAGCCTAATGCCAGAATATTAAAACATCTGCAGGATTTAGCAGGGGATTGATAATAAGACTGTAATAATTTTCTCAGCTGCTCAGTGATTTTTCATAAGGAAAAGGACTGCAGACCTCTACTTAAGGACACTACCTATAAGAGATGTCTTCTGCTTCACTAATACAGAGCTGCAATCAATCCATAAAGACTTTTTTTTTTCATGCAGGAGCCTGATTCTACTTATATGCAAGACTTTTTCTTGTGCAAAGACATGTAGGACCCAGCTTTCTCTTTACTCTAAAACAGACAAAACCCCCCAGGTACATTCTGGCCATCCAGAGTAAATGAAAGAGTACAAAAATGTATTCACTAGCATGAGACCTAGGGAAACTCTGGGTCTGGCTAGGGAAATATGCCATATCCTTAAATATTTCACATTTCAGAAGTTAGTTTGGTTCACTTTTGAAAAAAAATCCAGAGGTTTTGATTGTATCTAAAGCAAATTAATCAGAAACAGGCAGGCACAGTTGTGAGATTTTTTTGCTGTTGATAACTATCACAAGTTTAAGTTTAAATGTGGATATTTTTAGAGTTGATTCAAGCAATAAATTAGGGGGTTTAAACATCCCAGCAACCAAAGTCTCAACACTCACCTAGAAATTAGTTTTCTAAGTTCTCTGTCCCCCACCAATGCTTGATTTAGATAAAGTGAATAAAAATTACAGGAAAATTTTTCCTTGCCCTCAAGATGCCTGATAATTATGAGACTAAGAACAATGCATGTGCTAATGAGAATAAAATAAATGAGAAAAGCAGGTTTATTTAAAAAAAAAGGTCTGAAGGTCTTATGGCAAAACATTCTTCTGCCTTCACTGAGTCACCCTCCTGTAACCCCCATGGTTACCAAAACAGAGTATTTGAGGGGTAGCACCTGTGCACAATGGCTGCACAATATGTTTTCTGCTTCTACTGGGACATGGAGCAGCAGTGAACCAAAATCTGACAAAGATAACAAGGAAAGGAAACCTATTAACACTTTGTGATAAAGTGCTGTGAAATTTTCGAGATAATGTCTGTATTTGAAATGGCAGTGCAAAGAGGGTGCATATGGCAAAAGATGAAAATTGTTCCTTTTTTTGTGAATAAAATATCATCTAAATGAGAAAAAAAAATATAAGTAGAAGAGATTAGAGACAATACATTGTTTTCAGAAACAAATTTGCAAAAAAAAATAATTGTTTACGAAAAGAAGGGGTCTTTAAAAGCCTTTTAATGCATCACTAGTTTGTGCTATTTACGCTGAGTTTTACTTCAAGTTAAAGTTTTAGGCAAATATAGAACAAAAGGTGCTATAAATTTACCAACAGAAAACTCTGCAAGAAAATACATAGACCCTGTTTAAAAGCTTTGATGTTAGCAAGCACTTTAAGGGCAGGCTTATGCTTCTAACACTGATAGTAACAAACCACTATTTCTCTCCATGGCACAATACCCAGAACATAACATTTGTTCATCTCCCAGCACGGGGTCAATAGCTGTTAGGGTGAGATGTGGCGCAGAAAAAAGAGAAAAGACAGAAAAGTGTATTTCTATCTCCTTTTGTCACACAGATCATCAGGCTGCCCTGGCAGGGAGCATCCCCTGGCACAGCCCTGTGAGCTCTCTTGGGCACCCTGTGTGACACATGGTGCTCCACAAGTGCACAGTCCAGGAGAGAGAGCAACATTTCCAAAAAACTGATTATGGCTTCATTTTTGTTTTTCTCCAAGTACTCACTAATTCAGGTTGTATCACTCACATTACTCTGGATTTATCCACAGGCAACTGGAGCAGAATTTTACTATGGGCACCCTTGAATTCTTGACAAATTCAAAGCAAAATAGAATTAAAAACCACCCAGATGAGAATGAACACTTAAGCAGCTTTCATTATAAAGAATAATTTAACCAGAATCTTTAGGTTGCAGCTAAGGGCAGCCTTCAAAAATACAACCACAGCTGTGTGTTCCCTGGGAGCAGCATCCATTTTTCAGTTTGTTTAAATAAACCAGTAAAATAAAAGCTAACATATCTCCAGACGCTGGTCTGTGGTGCTCCATCTCCAAGCTCTTCTCCATTTCATGCCTCCCATCCTCCATTCCTTTCCTTTCTGGGATTTGTCACCCTCTATTTTTTATAAAAAGAGCTGCTTCTGCCTCAGGAGTCCTTGGGAGCCACCAGTCAGCTGCCTGAGGAAATCCCCAAGTTTCATGATGAATTCACTCTCCTCTAGTTTTTGTCAAGCCATCCAGTCCCCAGGGCTCCCTTTTCCTCCAGCAAAGTCAGTTTGCTGCTTACAAATCTACCCTGGGAAACAAACCTGCCCTCTGCCACAAGCCTTGTCCCCCTCAGCACTGTCTTTTAACCCCAGGCTCCAGTCCTGAATCCAAGTCCTTCAAGATGTTTTTTGCAGACGTTTACAAAACTGAAAGAGAGAGAGCATGCAATTCAGCAGCCATTTTTTTAATATTGCCTTTTTGGGGTGAGGACAGTTTGAAATTAAACCAGCTGGAGCTTGGCTTGTCAGTCGAATCAGCTTGTGAAGAGCTGTGTTACCTGAGTGACACATACCTCTGCCAAGGTACATGGGCTGCCAGGGGAAGTGTGAACCCCATGAGGCTCTCAGATAAATCCACTCTACTGAAATCAGTCCATGCAGTCTGCAGGCCAGGGTCTTGTTTCTGTCACACAGTTAATGGTGTGTGGTTTGGGACTTGCCTTCTAAACAGGCACAAGCTTTACTCCTTTGTGTATGTATAGCATTTCTTAAGACATAACAGGTCAGCTTCTTAGCTGTTATGAAATGTGTTCAATGCCAGAAGGGACTAGACCCAGACCTGGCTGTCTGTGTAAGAAAACCTTGGTTAATTATCTGTTTGACAAAAGCACATGGAAAACAGTGGCTTCAGATGTTGAAAATTTAAACTGCACATATTTTATCAGAAAAGTGTATCAACCACTAGAACACTAGCTAGGTAGAATGGCCATGGAGAATACCCTATTGCTTGATCCTTTGGAAAAACCAGGTAGTTTTCTATGATCTATGCTCCAGTTCCAGTAAAGGTTTTCAGGCGTGACACAGGAATTATCTGCCGAAATTCTGAGGTTCATTTTACATGGGAAGAGAGGCACAGTGATTGCAATAATGGCCCCTTCCTTCCCTAAAATCTATGAAAGTATTAAGTTCATGGAACAATGCCAGCTCATATCCAGCTGCTAATGTGAATTTGAATAAGACAGTCCTACAGTGGGGCTGTGCCTCATCAGCTGTAAGAGTCTCTGCAGTGTGTTCCTCATTTGGTGGGTACAAACACACACTCAGCTGTTCAGGTCACTGCACAAGGAGCAGCATTTTTTAAAGGGATGACTCAGGAAAAAAAATATGTGCTTTTCTGAAATCAGATCTGAAAATATCAAAGAGCGAGCCTCACACTAAGGGCAAGGACTGCTCAGGTGGAAGATACATGGGAAAGAAAACTGGGTTTTCTTGTGCCCTCACAGAGCATGTGCATGGTTTCAGAAGAGCATTTTCAGAAGAAACTCCTGCAAAAGTCCTGCCCCACAGCATGCTGTGATATATCAGAAAACTCACTTGTATGTGTGTGAGGGCCCTGGTGACACACCTGGCACAGCAAGGAGCAGCCCTGCTCTCTTCCACACTGAAGCTCCCAAGCCCCAGGCTGTTGGTCTTTGCTAGAAAACCAACTGTGATGCTCTAATAACTTTAATTTCTCCGGCTTGTTCAAGTTGATTATAACACACAGAATTCATGGGCCACTGCAGTAAAATAACACTTAATGGCAGCTTAGTTTTTAACCTGCATTTGCTGATTAGAAAGCACAGCAAATAAAAATTGCATTCAGAAGCGCATTGCTACATAATTTTTGTGACACTTGATGGTGCCTTTAATACTACTCAAGTCCGTGAATTGTTCATGAAAGAAACCTGTTGTAAAGTAGTTTCGTGGTACCCTGACTTCAATCAGCTTTGAATGACAAATTGGATCGTTGGTAAATGCAAATAACATCTCATAACATCTTCTCTTAAGGTGCAAAATAAAACCTAGGAACCTCTGTACAGTCCACAGAAATTATAGCACAGTGTTCTTTTGCTTAAGGTAATTTCAACTCTCAATAATCTCAAAATTTTTTGGCACTTTGCTTTTAGCAAGGATTTCTCTCACACCTTTTTCTCCTTAATGACTTCACAAGAAGTCCTGGTCTGCTGCCACTCTGAATACACTTGAGCTACACAACACTCTGCTTTCTCATGGCCACTCAGCCTTTTTTTTGTGCTGGAAACAAAACTCAGTAGCCTTTAGGATACTGAAGCAAACCTGACCCATTCTCACCAGCCCTCTGATGCAAACACACAAAATATTTAAATATTATTTCATTCCATATTTTTTTCAGCCATGTGGCAGCTCTGCACATAAATGCCTGTCCCATGCATGCAGCTCCACACTCAATTCCTGAAAATAAAGGACACACTAAAGTTGCTTCTTGTCAGAGCTCATGAAGCTCTTGGTCTATAACTCTGCATATCTTTGAAATATGCAAAGCAAACATCTTCCAGCAGTAATTTTACATATAATTATATGATAATAAAATCCATCAGTTGAAAGAGGATATGACTTATCTGCTGCAAAGGTCATAAATGAGGATTTTAATGATATGAAGTGTAACATCTGAACTTGCAGGCATCAGAAGGAGCATTTAATTGATGAAGTATTTATGAAGCATCAAGCATCACTTACTGGAAATGCTTTAATTTATGGCTGATATAAAACCCAACTCCCTAAACAGGTTAACAACAACAGCAGTTCTCTGGGAGGTATTGCTGCTGTTAGTCCCTTTCTGCAGATTCAGCTACAGGGTTTGCAGTCTGTTATTTCATCTCTTCTGGTAGAAAATAAGAATTATGTTCTGAGCCTCTCTTGAATCTGAGTGGCCCCAAGGCCAACTAGTAAAGCAATTAATGAGAATGAAGTGACCATCTCACAAGGCAAGCTGTTCACACACAGCCATGCCCCAAATCTCTGGGGAGGCAGGAGTGAAGGCACTCACTTGGGCCACCAGTTCCAGTTCTTCCCAAGTAGGGGCAGCAGCACAGAACATCTCACAGGACACATTCCAAGAACAAGAAGCTGCAGCAACAGCTGACAGCAGCTTTAAGGCTGGGGAGGATGAGAGAGCATCCATCCATCCATCCATCCATCCATCCATCCATCCATCCATCCATACCACCATCCATCCATCCATCCATCCATCCCTACAAGTCATCTTCAGCAGGAGGAAGGGAAGAGGGATGGGAGGGCCCAGAGAGCTGAAGGGATTTTGCCTGCCAGGTGCTGCTACAGGCAGGTCCAGCTCAACTTGGTGAAGTTTAATTTACTGCTGGTTAAAACCAACGCAGGTTTTAAGACAGAGCACACCCCAGCACCTTTCCCCCAGGGTCTGCTGTCCCCCCATGCCCTCACCTGGAGCCCTGCAGGGACAGGTGACCCTCAGCCCTCTCCAGTACAGCTCCATCTCACCAGACCCAGCACACATGCTCCAGCTCCAAGCTGCTTGGCAGCACCTGCCCCTTTGTGCTCTTCCCCCTTCTGCCCTGGACTTGCTTTTCCTCCCTCCTTTACTCACCCAGAGGTTCCCTGTTCCATTCAGCCCCACCTGTGGCTGAGGGGCACAGCTGGGCTCAGCTGTAGCTCCTTGGAACAGATGGAATTGTCTGGAACAGACCCTGGGCAGCCCCTGGCAGTAAAAAAAAAAACCTGACTTCCCATCTGTTCCCTCTCCTTAAATTACTTGGAAATGAACCTCTGGATGCTGAAGAAATCCTTCTGCTCTCTCTGCACTCCTCCAGCTCTGGGGTGGATATTCACAGGTGTGTCAGCACTCCAGCCAAAGCAGAGGCTCACCTACAAGTCACAGAAGTACCAATCTGCATCAAATTAATGTCATTTACCTTGAGCTTGGATAGAGGTGGAGTAACAGTAGGATGCAAGGTTTCTGTACTCCTGGAAGCCAGGCACAGTTTTAGATAAGGATGTGACTGGTGTGATCATTCCAAAAGGCAACAGAGGGTAAAATTACACAAGAAAGAAGAGTCTGGTAAAGAAAACATCCAAATAAATGGAAGAGTGAGTAGAAGAGAAGCCTTCCCCCTGTGGGCAGGGAGGACAGGAGAAGGAGGGAGAACCTGAGAAGAAGGAAACCAAATTCAGCTTAGTTCTGGTTTTTTTCCCTGAAGCTCTCTCAACCCCACTCCTCCTGATTTCAGGGCAAGCTCCAGCTGGGGACTCCAGCCCTCAGGGCTCCCTGTTTGGCATCAGCCCCACAGCACTGTAAAAGGCACAGCTAATTTAGGGTGCAATTGTTTAATTTAATGGTTCAGTGTATAACAAGTGCTGATTAACGTGGTGTGAGAAGTGGCCACCAGCAACAAGGGCATTGCTAATGAATTAATTCAATAAAGCTTAAACCTGGCCTGATTTGTGAGACTTCTGAACACTCCCATCACAGCAAGCCTGAATTCCTCGAGCCCACAGGCAGGAACCTGGTGAGCCCATTGGTGTTTGGAGGAAATTGAAGCTGCATGTGGGACTTTGGCATCTTAACACAGTTAATGACATCCCATAAAGGACATGGACCCTTTCAGGAGACTAATGAAAATTTAGCAATTTGAATTGTTATGGAATCATAGAATCACTAAAGTTGGAATATATATTTGAGATTGTTGAGTCCAACCAATGGGCTGGTGCTGTCAGAGACACAATTGGTGTTCCTAGAGTAAACTGCAAAAGTGTGAAAGTGCTTTGACAGCCCAGGGGGAAATAAGGTGGAAGTGTAGCATAGCTGAGCAAGGAAACAGGGGAAAATCAGGTGAAGGGAAAGTTAAAATGAAGTAGTATTTTCAAACAAAACTTTCTCTTATTCAGAAATAATCCAAACACATGAATGACCAAAGTTTCTTGGAGGAAAAATAGACTAAAAGGAGAATTTATGGGATTTATTATTACCAAAAACAACTGCAAACCCTCTACTTTTTACATACATGAGATAATGGCAAATATGCAGAACATCTGCATATCCACATGGAGTGGGAAGAAATACCACCAAGAAACAATGTTTAAGAAGGATTTCTCAGGGAAAAGGAATCTTGTCCATGTGTTGAGGACCTCCCTCTTACCTCCTTCTCTGTATAATATACCAAGGCATAATAACTCAGCCCTGGATAGTTGTGTTGGGATGATTTCAGAAGTAGCCACGTGTAAGTGGACACTCACCCTTTGCTGGACTCCTACAGGTGCTTGGGCTGCAGCCACATCCTCTCTTTTGTGGCCCTGCTGAGCAGCCAGCAGCCTCTCTGCTCAGTTCCTCCTCATTGTGGGGACTGATTGTCCTTCCCTGCCTTGAGGAGACACCTTACATGGTTGGAGCCCTGCAGGTGACTTGGGCAGGGCTTCCTCATCCACCCCAGCAAGTCTGGATCCAGCTCCTGGGGCACAGCAGAGCCCAGTCACCACTGTAAGCAGGAAAATCAGTGCTGTGGACCATGGCAACCCCTGCTGACACCAAAAGTGTGGCATTTTGGAATAGATCACCACTTACTTTTCATTACCAGCCCAGAGAGTTGCCCAGTTGTCTTCTGAGAACTTCTCCAGTGAGGCTTGGTGACTCATGTGATATGATCATGGTTTGTGAAAGGAGCAAAGGAGGCTTGGGGTGTTCCTGCTGCTTCCTACCTGCTCTCATCAGGAACTCCCCTCCTAGGAAATGAATCCAGGCTATAATTTAGGCTCTATCTGAAAAATTAGGCCTACATCCTCAAAATTCTTCTGTCATTGCGGGGAAAAAAAAGATGATGAAGAAACAGATGTAAGAACTCTGTAGGACTTTGTTTGTTTGTTTGTTTGTTTGTTTTTTACAGAGCTGATGGAATGGAAAGAGTCAGAGCAGTAAAAGGTTGTTTCTAGCTGGCTGAAAGTCTGCACAGTCACATCGTGCAGTTTGTAAAAGTTACTGACAAACTGCAAAACAATTACATAGTACCAAAAGCATGCAAATGTTAAATTTATCTCACTTGCTAAGGAGCAAAGGCTTGCAGGAAGTAGGAGAAACAAGGCCCAGCTAAAGATCACACTTTCCCCTTGACCCCTTGACTCAATATTTTGTTGCACTGAAGGCCATTCACTAATTTAAATTCAGCTTGCAAGTCCAGAACAGACCAATAAAGTTTGTAGCTGGAAATATTTTGCCATTTCAGCACACTGAGTGTTCCTGCAGCTACTGGCTGTTTGGAGAGGAACAGGATAGAAGAACAAAGATGTGTAATGGGAATATCCAGAAATCCTGGAATCAAGGACAATACATCAGGTAAAAGTTTTTTATACCTTAGTGCAAGGAGGGAAGAAAAAAAAAGGGGGGATGACTGAGGAGTTCAGACAAAGGAATAACTTGGCTGGCTTAGATAGCCAAATCAGAATGGCTGGGGTGGCATTCAGGAATTCAGACAGATTAATAAGCCGAAAAATTTCTGGTTTTAGAAGGGACACGAAAGAATATACAAAATGGGAAATAACTGGCACATTTCTCTGTTATTTAAATACTTCCAGCTCCTTTCAGCCTATTCCTAGAGTAATGTCCAAGAAAAATGCCTCTGTCACTAATTACATGGGCAGCAGTGGCAACACTCCCCTCCTCCCCCAGATCCTCCAATTCCCAGTTGCTGGCATATACTGATTTGTATTGTGTGCAGCAGTTGGGATGTTTTCTTTTGCAGTCTCCTATGAGTGTAAAGAACCCCTGAAAATTCACGCCGAGATGCACATTAATTTTACTTAACTACTGATTTATTCTAACTGCCTCAATGTAAATTTGTATTTTGAAATGGAGAGCTTCCCAGTTCCTTTTTGTTTGTCAAAAAGAAAGATTTTTTCTCTTTTTTTTTTGTTTTTTTTGGTTTTTTGCTTTTTGTTTTTTTTTTTTTTTTTGTTTTATTTTTACATTTATTACGTTTATTTTACATTTTTATTTTTATTTTAACACATGGTGACCATCTCTTTTCTCTTAGTTCCTGCATATTTTTGTGTTCTCTTCACATCCTATTTTCCCATCAAAAAACTTTGGTTGTTCCTGTGTTTGAATTAATTCTGAAAACAGAGGAAGTATTTTAGCAAACACCACTTCATTTTAAATTATCCTTCTCTTGTTTTTCCCTCTTTCCCTGTTCAACTATTCTACACTCCATCTTACTCTCTCCTCTCCAGGAGCAAAGTAGGGAATTTTGTTTATAAGCTAAATCATGAGCCTGACCTCCAAAAAGATGTGCCTGTCCCCTCTCTGACTTTTAGAGATTTGCCAGGGGTTAGAAAAGTTGGTCACCTGGGAACTTGTGTTCTGAAATGATTTAGTAAGCACAAGAATGCAGCAGAGGGAAAGAAAATTAGAGCTAAAGCTGACCAACTATTTAATTATTAATCCTATTCATAAAGAATTTAGCCTCTGCTTTGTTTAGCAAATAGTTTGGAAACTTGTCCATTCCTCCCCTGTGTGAAGTGTTTGGTATTTGAAAAGTCTGGAAAGCATTTTCCAGATTAAATGTTTGCCTCTGTTTTCTTCCTTCATCATTTGCTTTTGGTGTGACATGGTGTGCATACACTTGGTTCAGGCAACAATTAAGACACCATGGCTGGAAAATTTTAAATGGAATTGTATCACTGGGGGCAAAAGCAATACACCAAAATATTTTTTTAGATCATTTTTGCAATTTGCCAGTCATGGTGTCTTAAAAAAACACCAGCTGACTGAATTCATCCACATTTTACACAGGTAAATAAATTCAGAGTGACAGCTCAGCATCACACAACATCCAGACATGTCTTGAAAACCTCCTGAGATAGCTGCCTTGGGTCCCTGCTCCCCTGCCAGACTCACTACACTGCACTTGCTTTTCTCTTTTTCCGAATCAGAATCTTCCCCTTTCCAGATTATAACCATTGCTGGTTGCCACAAACCAAGCCAGATCAGATTTTGTCAGCATCAGGGATCACAGACCCACAGGGTGGGCGAGGCTGGAAGGACCACAGTGGGTGAGCTGGTCCCACCTCCCTGCCCCAGCAGGGCCACCCCAGGGCACAGGATTGTGTCCTGATGGTTCAGGGATATCCCCAGTGAGGGATATTCCACAGCCCCATCCTTGGACTTGGTCTCATCTCCACGTGTCCTTTAAGGAATTTGGCCTCTTGAAAAATCTGGTTTGTGTTTTTGCTCTTTACAGGTGTAGTTTAAGACACAGGTCAGTTAAGCCTCACTTTAAATTATTTAGCTGTGGGACACATGCAAATTCCCCTCCATTCTGGCAGGTTTAGGAAGCTATTTTTACAAAGAGTTAATAAGGAGACCTCACATAATGGTGAGTTGTTCCAAAATATTTCTCATTACTTTATTTCCTTACCCTTAGACAGAACCCTTGCTGTGACTTCTCTCCAGAAGTGTGCACACACTTTGCAAGCCCACACATCCACAAGCTTTTCCATAGAGACAATAATAAATGGGCAGCAGAAAGGAAGGGCAAGTAAATCACTTACATGATTACAATTAACCTCTTTGCCTGAGTAGAGAGAATCAGCTGCATAAATTAATTTAAGGAATTATTGGTCAGTCAATAGCTCTATAAAATGGGATTTAATTTGTCTGAGAATGTATCAGCAAAGCTCTGCTGCTTCAAAGCAATGAAGCAAAACAGTGGATGACACAAACCAAACTTGCCACAGTAAAGCAAAGAAAACTATAACTTGAAACTCAGAAGCCAAGAAGTTCAGAAAAAAAACCAAAGCCCATAAAAATTGAAAAAATCAGGGTCACTTAGACTAGGTAACAGAATAACATCCTTAAATAATGGAAAATTTGCTCCAGAGTTGTATAGAGTGAGCAATCATCTAAAACTGCATCATGATGTTGATTTTTTTTTCTCTTTAAATCAGATAATTAGCTTTTATCCTGGAGCATGAGAGGCATCTTGTCTCATGGTCTTGCCCTCCTTGTTAATGATCTTTAGCTAATTAGAAGTTGGGAAAGTAGAAGCTGACAATGTACTCAGAGACCAATTGACACAGAAGTCATCTGCAAGACTCAGAAAATAAGCCCAGGCTGGTCATAGCCTGTAAATCACCCCCTTGATGCAGTGCTCCAGCAGCAATGAAGATGAACAATTACACTTTGCAAAACAACAGCTACTTTACTCCTCCTGCTGTCATCGAGCTCTATTTCATAAGCTTGTTACTAAAACTCAAAGCTGAGCTTATCTCAGTGCAGAGTGAACTCTCATTGCTGCTCCCAGCATCTGTGCAGACTCACATCTCTGTTTGGATGCATGCTCTGAAAAGCTGTCTTAAAGCCATAAATATCTAATATAAAATATATAATTTTTTTTACACTATTGACCATACTGCTTTTTCCAGAAAAATGTCTTCTATCAAGGCTTTTGTCAGTATTCCTATTAAAACCAATTCTCAACCTTTACCTGTTTAATCTATTTTCATTTTCTTGCTCTTACTCTCCTTCCTGACCTCTTTTGTCTTCCTGTATTTTAAAATACTAACCAAATAAGCTGCTGGTGACAAGACATTCTAATAATATCATAATGTATGTCCAGAGCATGATAAAAGTTATGAGGAAAACTGAATGGCAAAAGACATTCTCAGCCAACTAATTCACTTAGAAAGCAAAATGTGGACATCTTTCATAGCAAATGATAGTGATAAAGATCCTTCTGGACTGTAGTCTCTAAGAGCTGATTTCCACAAATGCTGTTTCCATAAGTGCTGTCATAAAGTTATACCCAAAAGTCAAGCTCAGCTGCTGCACACTCTGCAGCTCATTTAACAGTACACAGGGAAACTCTAATCGCTAATTTGTCAGAACAGAGCAAAACACTGGTGCAGAAAGTGGCTCCACACAATCTGCCTTTAGGCACCAGAATCAGGAAGTCAGATAAGTGGGTAACTAAATCATTAACTCCAGCAGGATGGAAAACACGGCTCCTCTCTCCTGATGAAAGGAACTCCCAGGCCTGGAGCTTTCCCCTTCCCACTTGGACACTGAGCATCAAAGCAGTCTCAGGAAATTACTGAACTCTGGGAAATGGAATAACAAAAATGTACTCTGCTCTTCCTTCAAGCACTATGGTCAGTAAAAAAAAGAAAACAAAAAACCCACAAACAAACAAACAAACAAACAAACAAAAACCAAAAAAAAAAAAAAAACCAAAAAAAAAAAAAACCAAAAAAAAAAACCAACAACAAACAAAGAAAACCAAAATGAAACAAAAAGCCCCTCCAACACCCGAATTATCAGCTTTTCACCCAAGGACCTGCTACTTTCACCTTGAGGCAACTCTAAGGTAAACAAAGGTGCAGGAAGGTGGCAATTGCTGTCAGTGTGTCATAATTATTCCCAGGCATTTTGTGTGCAGTTTTGCAGCCCCTTGTGGAAGTGGTGACTATTTATTTTAACAGTAAAAATAAATTATTTAATTTAACTGCTGCCGAGTTGCTGACCCTTCCCATTCTGGGAATGCAAAGTGGGGAATCCCCTGGTGAAACTCACAGCTGCTTGGGCAGCCTGATCTTCATCTTGTGCTTGTGTTCAGCACCAGAAATACAGATCCTGTAATTTCAAACACTCATCCAAGAAAACAGGGGACAAGGAAAGAAAATGTATTTTAAATAGTGGGTACCAATTTTCATTGCCTGTTTTGTTTCAAGCCTATCAGACTTTATTCTGTGGAAGCTGTACATATATTTAACAAATGGCTATGTCAGAACTGTTTATTGTTAAAGAACAGTATAAAAAGATGCCTTTTGTCCCGATGGATAAAAGTTACCTAAGTAGTTGTGGCATCAAATGTAAATTTTTAAGGCTGTCTCAATTTCTCCTAATCCAAATTAATTTGTAGAGCTTAAAAAACCAAAATCATACCTTAGCTAAATCCTACCACAGTGCTATTTCTAAGCAAACAGTTCCTTTCAGCTTTATTCAGTAAAACTGCAGCAATATTTCAGTGGTGCATGTATAGTCAGTCAGGGACCTGAAACACCAATAATGTGTATTCCCAGGCGTGGGCAGCAGTGATTCAATGCTTTGAATAAAGCACAGTAAAAACATTAATCAGAGATCTGTAAAACTTTCATGCCACGTGATCACAATTGATCAAACTTTCTGCAGCCTGGTGTAGTCTTGGGAGGACTTTACAGGCTCTTGCATGTAAAGGCTCCTTTTTTCAAGCCTGTTCAGAAACCATCACTGAAGCAGAGGCTCCTGCTGGTGAACTGGGTAGGAAGAAGCATCCCAGATGTCAGTCTCTCTAAGTAAAGCTGGCTTAAGCCCATTAATAAAGCAATTCCTGCATGGCAGGAGGCACATAAAACTCTAGTACCTCCCTTACTCTGGGAAACAACTCCTGATGAGGACAAACAAGAGCAATTACACCTTCAAGAAGTCCCTGTTATCACTGATATGATAAAAGCTACCATATTTTCTCCAAAGAAGTTGTAAATAGCCAGGAAAAAACAGACAGAGAAATTAAAAACTTCCCTTAGAATATGCCCTAAAGGTGAGAAATACCATGTTATTCATTTGCTTTAACTTGCTTTCAATGCAAATTAGTTAGTCTGAATTTATTGGGACACAATGAGAGACTCAAACAAGAGAGATTTGCTTTCTCTTCGATAAACTATCTCATTTTTTGAGTTAACATGTCATTTATGAGCATGCTTTATGCAGAGAGCCACAAATGGAGGAATTTGTTCAGGAATATCATTCTAATATATTTGAAAATAAAAGGATCCTCATTTTCATGGCTTCTATATTCAGCTCAGTTCAACCTAATAGAAACTACACCATCTCTGATATTTGACCTTCCAATTGCTCTATTAAAAACTGGATTAATACTGATCTCATGAATGATAGTCTGCCAAAGGCATGACAGCTTTTCTCTAAGTCTTTAAAAGAGAAGACAGCATAAGGACTCTCCAGAACAAAAATTATAGATTTGAATGAGAGGAAAAAAGATTTATAGTTACCATTACTGAAAAACTCAAAATTATTCTGCCAGCATTTTACTTAAGAAAACTTTCACTGCTTGTGAAACTGGAAAGAACATGTCTAAAATATGAAGTTAAGATGATCTGCATGCTTCCTGTAGTCAGATTTTTTGAGGGATGAAAGTAATACCCTTTTCATCATTATCATTTTGCATAGTAGAGATGAAAGGACTAAATTTGAGTCCCTAAGTACTTGCCATGGGTTCTCAAGGGAGAAGGCACACAGGTAGGTACAAAAAAAAAAAAAAAAAAAAAAAAAAAAAAGTGAGAGAGGTGGGGTAAAAAGCCCTGCTGTGATTGACTGCAGGGATTTACTTCATCTCCCTCTCCACAGATCTCCTGTGATCTCAATTCACCACTCACGTGTCGCTTCAATGTGATGATTGGAGTCACTTACCAAAGCCAGACTTAGGTTTTAACTAGAGCTACATGGCTAATTCAGTGATCCAGGGAAGAACCTAAAAAAAAAGGCTTTTCTTCCAGTTCATGCCACGAAGGATTGCAGACAGAGGCTTTTGACATGACAAGGACAGCTGAAAAGTGTTAAAACTGCTTACAACAAATGTATTGATGGCATGCCAGTCAGCAATGGTCCCTGAAAGGAAGGAATTAATACCTGGGCTTCAAATTCAGTCTTTGTGCAATTATTTTACAGTTGCTTAGGTGGCATTTCTGGCAGGTGTGTTGTCCTGATTGTAGCTTGCTGCTAATGCTTCAGGGAACCCAGATTTCATCCTCATTTACCCAGCAATTTTTCAGTGGACTGGCACAGGTCCCCTTCAAGGAATTCCCTAAATCCAGACCTTGCTGAGGCCGGGATGGTGGGAGGGTTATCCCAGATATTGGGGAGAGGTGACCTGGCCACACAACGACCTGAGGAATTTGGCAAAACCCCAGCTCACCAAATTCCTTGGCACTGAAAGTCCATGAGTAATTTTCAGCAAACCTACCCTGTATCACAGTTTATGATTTGTTTCATACACTTTCCCCAGCCTACAGACACTGTCCTCTGTAAAACACATCCTTTATGTGTCACATATTATAACTGTGCTGTAGTAACTTTATCATGTTCATT
The DNA here is from genome assembly GCF_029582105.1 of Oenanthe melanoleuca. Classification (NCBI taxonomy): domain Eukaryota; kingdom Metazoa; phylum Chordata; class Aves; order Passeriformes; family Muscicapidae; genus Oenanthe; species Oenanthe melanoleuca. Next base: position 17,350,314 of record NC_079362.1, on the reverse strand, counting down.
CATGCATTCTATATTAGTCAAGCTCCCAGTTTTCCAAGCAAAAATTTCCCTTTTTCCCCTCCTGTTGTATTTCAAAGTCTTGTTGAATGGGGAAAAGGTGGAAGAAAGACATGAAAAATTCTGAGAGTTTTTCTGAAAACCCTTTTTCTATTCCTTTCCCTAAAGGAGCCCCTTCCATTTTTAAGGATAGATCATCAATCAGCTGGTAAGTGTTTGAGGTTTTAACCCTGAACTGAAGAAGTAACCCAGGAAACAATGAGGTTGTTTAGTTAGATGATGCATGTGTAGTCCCTGTTCTTTAATTTCTAGATTTTTCATTTTCTTCTCATTTTCTAGCTGTCCAACAGGACACAATTAGTGGTGAATGTGAAGCATTGGTGCCATCAAACTCCAACCTGCTATTAGGCAAATCTAATACTCAATGTTAAAAATACCTAAAAATGTTTTGATATAGACAAACATATATTAAGCTTCTATGTGAAAGCCTTCCCAACATTTACTATTTTTCTGTCAAAATCTGTCTTGTATAACAAAATGTAGTTTAACTGCTAAGTATTATTTCTAGCAGAATTGATTCTTAAATATTTCCAGATTACCTGGTTATGAAATAGAAGGTTTTCTTTGGTACCCAAATTTTAATCTTGGATAAGTGTGTACAGTATTCCTGAGGGACTATGTCTCTGTGGAGTTCGCCAAGAGCACAGAAGAAAATAAATAGTCATTAGAATGATTATTTATAAAGAAAGTGAAAACTATTTCTGACAAAAATAATCTGTATTGTATTCTAGCTGCTAGGACTGTTAACTGTACCACAGGAAGAATACAGAAGAAAATTCCATCACAAAGGCAGATTTATGTCATTCTTGGAAAAAAATAATATACTTTTGCAATGCTATGGTTGTTTTTAATCTAAAGCTACTTTAGGGTTTCATTCAACTTGTGTAAGCTTGATTTAGGAGTGCAGCTCTAGGTCAAAGAAGACTAGCAGTATCCAAGCAACAAATGATTAAATAAATTATACTTTTCAAGTTGTCTTACAGAAGAAGATATACCTAGCAGAAGTGAAAATAAGGGGGTGAGAACACAACAGCTCAACCCAAATTCTACATATATCACTTTCCATCTAAACATACAATGTTTTTCTGAAGAAACTTTGAAAGCTGAAAGCACAGCCTGTCAGCAATGCACCACACAGGGAAATTATTTGCACATACCTGATGTAATTTGATTCTTCTTCTGCTTAGACCTTGTCCTACAGAATGCCATGGGGGAGGAAAACAGAAGGAAAACATTAGTTATGGATTACTTTGCTCTCTCTGGAGCAACTCTCCATTGCAATCCCAGGGAAAAGGATTAAGTTAATGGATTTGGTGACTCGGGACACCATAATATTAGAACTTCACAATCATCAAAACTGTAGCTGAACTTTATATATTTAATGTCATGGATTCTTCTCATTGTTTCTTCTGGTTTTCGGTTGGATTTTTTTTTTTCCCCTGTTGGTTTGGTTTTTTTTTTTTTTTTGGGGAGGGGGATGGTTTGGAGTTTTTTGGGGGGGGCTTGGGGGATTTTTGTTCATTTGTTTTTTGGTTGTTGGGGCTTCTTTTTTTAAGGTGTTTTATTGTTTTGATTTGTTTGTTTGTTTTGTTTTTCACACATATTTTCCATAAGTTTTGACAATTCAGAATGCCAAATTTCCTGAGGTATTCAGAGCAGGTAAAAAGTTCATCAGGAGATCTTAAAGGTACTGCACAAAATGATCTGGAGTGAAAAGGGCACAGAGTTCTCATTATTATTCAAATTATAATATCACTTGTGAAAGTTACCATTACATCATCTTCTTCTTATCTGCCCTGTGACATACTTACAGCAATGCATCTGCTGAATATACCAACCTGTTTTTTAACATTCTGCAAATATAAAAAACATTAAAACAAAGTAGGATTTAATTTATCATCATTGAACTTATTTTCATTTTACCTTTTGTCTCACCTGAATTCTGTAAGAGAGAGGACTCCTTAGTCTCAGAAATGCCCTTCTACAGGAACTTTCTTTCTTCTGGATACAACTTGGTTCCTGTTTGAAATGATTATTTTTTTTTTAATTTCCAGTGACCTGAAAATTCCACAGATAATTTTTGATGGAAATATCAGCACAAAACAGTTCCATTTCTGCAGCTGTATACTTATATTCTAGAAGCATAAAAAGATTGGGAATCCTTCATAAGGTAAGAAACTTGTTTACATTAAATCAAGCAACAAGCAATTATATGGGGAAACTAACCACAAGAGGGAGAAATTAACAGTTACTTCAGTTCTGTGTCTCTTGAGTTACAGCTGGGCACCCTAACCTCTGAACTAAATGCTGTGGGAAGGAAAAGAAGATTCATAAACACAGATTCTCCCTACCCCATTTTCCAGCTTTTTTTTGTAGTGGTTTGGTTTGGTTTGGTTTTGGGGTTTTTTTGGGGGGAGGGTGTTTTGGGGTTTTTTTTTGTTATTTATTGGGTTTGTTGTTTGTTTGTTTTTTTTTAAACACAGATGTGTTGCAAGCACATCCATGGAACTGAAACAGCCCTGTCCTGCTTTTTCACAGGTGGTCAGTTGAGTGCTACCAGCTCCACACGCACACACTTTTCCCTTCTTGTTCAGCCAGTCAAAAGCACCTCAAAGATCATTTGGGACACTCCTGTTTTCTTGGAAATTCTAGAAGGGGGAAAAAAATGCTAGGTTGAATGGGCATGACAGAAGTTTAAGAAGCTGCATGCCTGGAGTTTAGGAACAGCACCTGTTTGCAATAAAAAGAAAGTGCAAAGCAAAACCAGTTCATGTCTATAGCATCATGCAGAACCTAGGGATTAAACCCAAGGAAGAGAAGCCACACACCTGATACCTGAAGTAATCAAGAGAGAAGGGCATAGGCAGATCAGTGTGGGAAGCAAAGGACATTTTCCTTTAGAGCAGACAGGTGCTCAGAAAATTCCTGCATTAGGCATCACTGCCTGTTCTCTCAGCACAGTGACATCTAAGGGTGCCTGTGCTAGTGCCTGGGGAGATATCCTTCCTCATGCCCTCTTGTGCTGCTGAGATCTTAAAGCCCCTGCTAGTCCCAGGAGAACAAGGGAACTGCTGCCCCCTTATCATTTTAACTTGCATGCTCCAGTAAGGATCCCTTGCTGGTTTGACACCTGTGACTGGAAGCTGATACTCTCATCTGAACCAGACAGAACAGAAAACTTTGACAGTTTTGTAGTGCAATGTGATTTATTGTGATTTGCACTTCTTTCTTCCCCCTCTTCAGTAAGTAAACTCAGCCCTGTGTAGCATGCAGGGTCTACAGTCTTGTATAAAAATATAAATTAATATTACTATTTTCTTCAATCAGAATAAGCTCTCTTATAGGTAAAATGACCTTCTGAGGGTGACTGTTAGCTATGCTATTTATTAGAACATAATTAAACTATGAACAGCATTGCAGTAAAAACTGGCATTTTGTCTCATGTCATGGTGCCAGCTCACACTATAGAAGGAAATAGCTTAATGGAAATCAGATTCCTCTAATCAGCATCATTTTATCCTTCTATAATAGGCAAGAGGAGTACTCAGAATGCAAAAGTACTCTCTTTAATAACATGTGGGTATTTGCAATTTTTGGATATTGTAGGTATTCCCTCATCTGAAATTTACAGAGTAGCATCACAAAATTGTACATAATTAGGCAAAGGGTAACCATCTTCCCACTATCATAAAAATCCCTCAAAGTTGTTTTTTAACTGACACCCTCACTTTTCAAGGGTTTCTATAAATAATAGCTGTTCACTTCAGACATATCCACCACATATTTAGGGGTCAGGGAAGGATTTCATGCACCTCACTACCAATCTTCCACATAAATTTTGAACAATGTTTCTTGTCTGTGAGCCCTCCCAGCAGCAAACACTTTAATCCCCCTGTTAATATTTTGCAGCTCACAAACATGGAATAAAAGTATTACCTCTTCCCTCTTACAGGAAAGAAGATTTTTGAGTCTTTTTCTCCCATTTTTGTTCACTTTCCTCCAAATGTCTGGGCAAAGTTCTTTCCAGTAGTTTCTCAATTTTTTATGTGTGTGGGACCTTAATCAGTTTCTTTAAGGAAACCACAACTTAGTTGTCACCAGACAAAAATGTTACATATTAGGCAACTATTTATTAAAGGGATTTTGCCTGTAAGCAGAGGCAAATAAAATTTTAGCGTGGGCTGTGTATTCTACTCCCTTGAAAATTCATTACTATATGCAACTTAAGGAAAATGAAAACTTCACATCAAAATGGATGTGGAATTCTGTCACAGAGCTTTCAAGAGACAGAATTCCTGGCTGTGCACAGACACACTTCATGGTACCGGTAAAGCTCAAATGATGCAAAGCAGTTCAGGCTTGCATAGCTTCAAACTAAATTTAAGCAGAGCCTAAAAGATACGGACAAATGGTCTATTCCATGCTCTGCATCACTCAAAAGGTATGTTTCCTTCTCTTGTATTTTTTGAAACTAGTGTTGTGATACGGGTATAGAACTCTGGCAGGGAAAAAAACCAACAACCCTCCGTTCCAGCTGGTCCTCAGAGATCAGAGGGGCTGGGAGCAGCAGGGTTTAATTTCTCTTTTAACCAATTTGGCACTATCAGGCTGATCACCTTCAGTAGGAGCTTTTGTGATCCTGGAATCACAAACAATGCACTTTACCAGCTTCTGGTGCCATGGCTCAGTTCATGAAGAACCCACACAACACAGAATCATGAACTTTTATATTAATTCACCCAAATTTCACAAAAAGAGTCATGGATCAGTTCACTGAAACAACAGAGGGCAGATTCAGAGCTACCAATGAGAGGTGCAATAGCTACAGTGGTGGGTGCAGTAAGGGAGATCCTTTAGAGGCATATAGATAATACAATATATACATCATATTTTATACTTGCAGATATATATATTTATAATCTATCTATGAACACATATATAAATATATTTATAATCTATCTATAGATACAGATATATACATATATATATAATCTATCTATAGACACAGTTATATAAACATTCCCTCTCTGCTCCAATGCAGCTGGAAGTGCAGAACTTACCCAAAGGTTGCCCTTCAGGAGAAGAGAAGAGACGAGAAGAGACAGGACTCGTGGAGTGATCCAAAGAGAGCAGAGATGTTGCCCGTCTCCCCCGTTTGCCACCAACACCCCCCTTCTTTTATACTCTGATTTTTGCCCTTCACAAAGGGGTGGACAGCTGCCTGCTATAGGGTGGCATGTTGGTGACCGTGGCCATACGTGTAAGGCGCGTTTTCTTTTTTTTTCTAATATGCAAATGAGAGCCTCGGTTGGTTTTGATCAGAATTTATAGTTGATACAAAAGGCAGAAAAAACACTTGGGTCCTCCTCCACCCTCTGAGGCAGCAGTAGAGGCTCTCTGACCTTCAACAGAGGGTTTTTTTGTTATCTCCTTTAGATTTATAACAAGGCTGGGTTCTCACAGTGAAGGGGGAGTGAGGCCAGTGGCTGGTGCAGAGATGCAGATGTTTGTCCTGCACCTCACTGAAACAACATCAGCTGAGAGGATTCACTTGACTCCAGATACATTTCAGTCTTCAGGCCTTGCCTGAGCCAGGTGCAAGATAAGCACAGGGCCCAGCTCATGTTGTTATTCATCAGTTTCTCACCAACTTAAGGCAACTCTGAGGCAAATCCAAAAATGAACCACAATCTGCCAGCTATTATGTAGCACAGACATTCAAAATTATTTAAATACTTAATCACTTGGTCATATTCAAGCTTACTTGAAGATATTTACCTTTAAAATAAGTCTTTATCATAGTAGGATTAAACTTACACAACATTTACCCCCAAGGAAGGACAATTTTCACAGTATATAACAGTTTTCAGTTTTTAGGCTAAAGATATCAAAAGAGGCTCTTAATGTTAAAAGAAACCAGTCATTTCAAAATGCAATAATAATTAAGAGTTCTACAGGAAAGTTACCAAACCTGTATTACTAAAATAATTTAGGAACATGTCAAACTAACAGATTTTAAAGCACAGTTATTTTTGTTCATGCCTCAGAAAAGGCAGACAGCTTAGATCAATGTGAGATGATGTGTTGATAGGTAGCAGTCACTGTTTTCAAGGATTCAACAAAAAACAGGATTATCATCATTCTAGCTATGGAACTTATAGTGTCTTGGTAGATTGCCAAAACACAAGACATCCAAATACTCAAACTGGAAATACAGCCACATTTCCAATTTTCTTTTTAAAAGAGTTTTCAAACATGTGACTTTGATTAGAAATATGCAGGACATGGAGTAAAGGAGGTGTAAAGTATTCCCTACTGAAATTTAAGAAGGAAAGCACCTTTTATACAAGTCTCATCATTAAATTCATGTAAGGAAAAAATACCCAGTTAGAAGAAAACAGAGGTGCTTTTGGATGAAAAGGGCACAAAAAGAGATCTTAAGAACAAAAATGGTACATTGGTGGTGTCAGGAAAACCTGTTCATTTGACATTCTGCAGACCCCTGTGAGGAGATTGGCACCTCACCCAGTGCCTGTGTGAGGAGAAGAGAAGAGAAGAGAAGAGAAGAGAAGAGAAGAGAAGAGAAGAGAAGAGAAGAGAAGAGAAGAGAAGAGAAGAGAAGAGAAGAGAAGAGAAGAGAAGAGAAGAGAAGAGAAGAGAAGAGAAGAGAAGAGAAGAGAAGAGAAGAGAAGAGAAGAGAAGAGAAGAGAAGAGAAGAGAAGAGAAGAGAAGAGAAGAGAAGAGAAGAGAAGAGAAGAGAAGAGAAGAGAAGAGAAAGAAGAGAAGAGAAGAGAAGAGAAGAGAAGAGAAGAGAAGAGAAGAGAAGAGAAGAGAAGAGAAGAGAAGAGAAGAGAAGAGAAGAGAAGAGAAGAGAAGAGAAGAGAAGAGAAGAGAAGAGAAGAGAAGAGAAGAGAAGAGAAGAGAAGAGAAGAGAAGAGAAGAGAAGAGAGAAAAGAAAAGAGAAAAGAAAGATACTTTTGCAGAAAAGACTTGTGGCAACACAGAAATATAGTTATGACAACAAGGACCTACATCCTTTTTCAAGCAGATGCACTGCATGCAAATGTAGTTCCTAGTCCTAGGAAAAATTCTGCTGTGAAAATGAAGCTGACTTTCTGCAGCCTCTTTTGTAACCCACCCAAAAAGAAAGACAGAGGTCTCAAAAATGCTGCAATTTGGAAGTGTGTACAAGGGGCACTGAGCAGTGAGAACCTGCCTGACTCCTCTGATGGAGGAGCAGGGGTGGCCACAGGAGACAGCCCTCGTGGGACACTACAGAACCCTCACAGAGGCTGCTCACCTGTGGCCTTGCAAATATCACTATTTGCTCTTTTTTTTTTTTTTTTTTTTTTTTTTTCTCCTATAAACAGGGAAGACTGAGGAAGTCAAGGACTGATTATCTGCAGGCACACCAGCTGCAGAAAACAATCCCCAATCCTGTTTTCAGCTCCCCATGAAGATACTGCAGAACTTGGGCCCGTGCATTATCTAGACAAAGGAGAGTAGCATGGTAGTCCTTCCCTAATCCTGTGGAGAAGGAAAAACAAAACGTATTTTTCCCTTGAAACAGCTCAAACCCTTGAATTTTGTTACCTGATGAAAGCTACCTTTCAAATATATTCTGTTCAAACTTCAGCAGAGAATCATACACGAGAAGAAAAGAAGGAAAATGAAAAAGGAAATAAAGCCATGACAATGAAATGAGATTTAAAAATAATTTTAAAAGACCTCTCCTTATGCTGGAGAAAAGCAGGACAATCAAAAAGCATGGGAATCCCAGAAGTTCAATATAAAAAATTAAGAATTGACAAGAGAAATATTTTCCTATCTGAAAGCTTGTGCTTACCCCCTGAATAAGCCACAGTTTTAATTCAAATTCCTGAGAGTCCATCTAACTATTTGCTTTTTCAGCCAGATGCTTCTATCTGGTAAGTGAGGAATGCCTGTCTCATAGCTAGCATTATGCATAAGTAACTGCAAGCCAACCAAACTTAGGTGAAGAAAGGTTTTGTGGCTTTCTTTTTATTAATTTAACAAAGTATTCTAATTCTTGCACTTAGAATATACCCATTTCTGCTTTCATTAATGTTATTCTGTCATAGATTCTAACTGAAATACAGAAAATTCCATTTTTAAATTTTAAGGGGGAAAAAAGAAAACTACACTTTTATTACAGAGAGTGTGAACAAACACTGGAAAAGGATTTGTAGAGTTTCCATCCTTGGAGGTATTCAAAACCCAGCCAGACACAACTCTGAGAAATCTGCTCCTCCTCTGTCTGGTTTGTGGGGTTGAGCAGATGATCTGCAGAGCTGCCTTCCCACCTCATTGCTCTATGACACAGGAAAAGGAAAGAATGTACCAGAAAGGGAAGGAGCTTCTGAAATAGGTGCAGCTGCTCACAAACAAATCCCCTTGTTTCAGAGGGAATGAAGAACCGTGGTAAAATACAGTGAATTTTTGCAAGCCATCTGGTGCTCTCTGAGGTTTTTGTGTGTGCTGCCTGTCTTGATTGTAATTCCCTGTGAAGAGTCCAATAGTCTGATGTATGAGATGAGCAGATCTACTTTACACAGGCTAGGTTATGTGAAGGAAAAATAAGTCCAATAAGGGTACAGGAAAAGACTAAAAGGATAGAAGAAGGAAATAAAGTGTTTGTAAAAACACTAAGTTTTCCTGGTGGTAAATGTACATAATTGTGGTCAAAGGATCAAAGATCTCTCCCACTGAGCTGTTTTAGGTCTGTTTGTGCACCCTAACACAATAATCTTTTTGTTTGTTGGTTTTCAGATAGCCCTGTATACAACAAGATTTTAAGTAATAGCTACAAGAAAAAAAAAAATCTTTTACGTTAACAAAAAATGTTCAGTCTGAGCTGGCAAAAATTTTAATGCAATAACTTTCTGGAAGCAAAGCTCTTGCCTTCTTGGTTACTGAGTGTTCCCTGTAGTTTTTGTGTGCTTTTGAGGAAGTGGCACCTTCTAAACTGACATCCCATGTCACAGGGACCACTTCCAAAAGCCATCTTTCTGACAAATGGATCTTCTCATGATAAAGACACTTAGAGACTAAACACAAGGTGACTCCTATTATCCAAAGCCAGAAGTACAGCTGATGCAGGTGACAGGAGGACCTCTGGGATGAGGATGGCCAGAAACCACTCCATCCTCCCTCCTCCTCTTACTTTCCCAGGATCAGCTGGGTGACTCAAGTGCTTCAATCTCGAATCACCATCTGTTAATGGTATCCACACCAGTGCCTCTGGGAGATTCATAATGTTAGACTCGGTTACCCTGGAAATGTCCTTCAGTTTCACACTAAATGAGGAGCTGTAAAAACTAAACCATAGTACTGGAAAGTTTAAAAGGCAAAACAATGTGGGACCTCTGCAGTACAGCAGAAGAAATGTTTAGGCTTAGCAAACATCTGTCTTTTTCTGAAGTTTGTCTTTAATGGCCCCTCAGAAAGACTAAGTTCTCTCACTATTCAGAAAACCATTCTTTAAGAAGCCATTAAGATAAATGAGTGAAAAGGGAGAAAAAGTTAATTAGAAACTCTCCTGGCTATGTTAAGGATAGATTTGTGTACATTTTTATGAATACCTAGGGATTCTAGGGAGGTGTAGGAGCTGAAGTCTGCTTAAAAATTATTTATCTTTTAAGGAGACTATTTAAACCAGGATGGGCAACACAGTGAGGGTTGTTAAGTGCTAGAGTTAAAAAAAAAAAAAAAAAAAAAAAAAAAAAAATCACAACAAAACAAAGTAAAATAAACAAACAAACAAACAAAAGATTTTGAAAAGCAATAGTCTCAGGTTGAAGGCATAAGTTTGTCCTGACCTGCCAAGAATATGGTGTGGTCTCCCTACTGTGCTCTAGAGAAAATATGATAAGGGTTACTTAGCAATAACAGAGAGGCAAAGAGATTACAGAGATATGAGATAGGACTTCAGCATTATCCACTGGGATCTTAGCTGTACAGAAAAGTACATAAACCTGTAATTAAAACCTTTCCATTTTCTTATATTTTAAATCTAGCTAGGAGAAACAAAATAAAACACAACAACATTAGTCCTAAGCTATCCCTGTTCTTCCAGCTAGCAAACACAAATGTTATGTTTGACCTGAACAACATGCTGGCTAGCTAGTGAGGAATTTTCAGTGAGTTATGAGCACAATTAAAAGCTCATCTCAAATACTGTGATGACTTTTAGTTTTATGACTGCTATGTCGTAAAGATATATAAGACCCATCATTACCTGTAATATCTGAGCCATAAAGACATTTGTGTGTGCAAACTGAAGATTTTAGCACCTCTTAGTTCTTAACTGATCTGGTTGGGAAAATAAAACACAGGGGTCCAAGTATGAGAAAGCAGCTACAAAATACTATAGTTAAAACTGTAACTTTTTGTTTCAGGATAAGAATGTCTTAGAGGAATTAATCTCAGGAATGACTAGAAGATAGTGAGTGCACCAGAGTCAGTAAATAACAGTAAAAGTTAAGATAGCAAGAGACGTACTCGGTAACAGCCATAAGTGCAGTATTTCAGCATAACTGGGACAGATAGAAGTGGCAATTGTTCTTGTCACTTTCTTCTTCTTCTTCAGCCTTTCACTTTTTGGAATATGTCAAGAATAAAAATCCCATTTTGACCAACACAATTGTGCCCTACATACAGTAAAGAAGCTGTGATCTTCAGCTGGCAGAAGGATGCCTCTAATCAGGTCTGTCAAATCCTCCATCTCAAGGGTAGCTGTTGTTAAGTGCTGCAATTTGGGGCAGAAAAAGTGTATGTGCCACTTCAGTGTGTGGAGAAACACTGAAAGACAAAGCACTGCAAGGAGAAGTGTCTGTGTGGGCAATAATTCACCAGAAGCAAGAAGTCAGCAGCCCCAGGAGCAGGGACACTGAGGGAGCTTGGTGTGCTGCCCTGGGAGGGGCAGGAAATGAAGGATGGAGTGGCACAAAGGGGTTCTGGTCATGCTCTGCTTAAAACAATGCAGCCAATGGGAGCTAAGCCAAGGAAGGGTTCAACCATGAGCAAAAGCTGAACTCGGCTGCATTAACTCATAAATACATACTGCTTTTCATGCTCTGCCTAATCTAATGAAGTAAAACCTGTAAATGCTTTACACATATGACTGAAGTCACTCAAACCCTGATTGTGCAATTACACTGGCTTTACTTTTCCCTCATCCTCAAAGGAAATAATCTAAGTGTAATTTCAGAGAGGAGGTGTGTCACCCTTCTGTCCTGGGAGAGCTGACAGGCTGTACCCATATCTCCCCATGAGGATGACTATCAGGTAAACCTTGCTCCATGGTAACCAGTGTGCTCATGAATAGTAATTTATGAATCTGTTCTGTCACAGCAATCACTAAACTCCACTATCTGTGAGTCTGTGGTCATCAGTGTTCCCAGACTTAGTCTAAACCACACAGTGAGCCTGTGGTTGTGAAAGTTCATCTTGAAAATTAGCAGGTTTATTGTGTCAAACTGGTTGCTCTAAAAGATTATCTGTGACTCTGCATCACAAAGGTCCTTCCTTGGAAGACAGATAACATTCTGACTAAGAGCAAGGTCTAGTCAGCCCTGGGCCCAGTAATCTGTGGATAATCTGGAAAGCAAGTGGGTCTCTTTTTCCTGAATTCTTACATAGCATGGTCCCATCATGTCTTTGCTTTGTTTTACACTAATTTCTTCCTACCAGCTGCAAGAGACAAATTCCTTCTGGAAAGAACACGAGCTGTAGATCCATTTTAAAGTGTCCTGTCGCAGATTTTGCAGGGAGTGCTCCTTTGCTGAGGGCCATGTGAGAACACAGAGAGAGCCTTTACTGGTTCACTTCACTCTCCTTCAGTGACTTTGAAGATACACAAGCAGCTTATAAAGTGAACTTCCAATGGCAACGAGTTTAGAAACATTTCTCTGGTTACCCTTTCCCTGACTTCACCTTGTTCTTTTCTGAGGAAGAGGAAAATTTTTTTAAAGTGGACATTCCTGATTAAAAAATATATCAGTGATTTGCTGCATCAGTTTTATCTTTCAACAAAATTTTTTGAAGTGCCATGTGTCTTTGAACAATATCATGGGAGACAGACTTTCACTCCTCTCCTTGTTATCCATAAGTTTCTGGAGAAAGATGCAGCAATCGATATCTATCTCTACTGGGCAATATCAATGCTGTTAAGCTTGCCTGAATCAATCATTCATAAGGCCTGATTTAATTTGTCTCAAACTTCTTACAACAGAGAGAGTAGTCTCAAGATTAATTCACTTCTGAGTAGAGAAGAGCAGAAATCAGGGTACAAAATCCCCTTTTTACTCTGCAATGCTGCCAATAAGCATCAGGGGTATCAAAAGGAAAACAAATTTTCTGTCTCTCCTAGAAAGTTATTGCTTCCATTAGGCCACTCTCTAACTTTAGTCAGAAGATTGAGACACACATCAGACAACCAGAATGAGAACAAAGAGGTATATTTGTCAGAAAAGGTAGGGGTGACTCTTACTGCATAGACTTTTCATCAAATACTCCCAAGAATCCTGTTGAGACACTGAATGTTGGGTTGATGGAAGCATCCCACCTGGAACTGCACTTCAGTGAAATTCAAATTTCAGTAAATAATCCCTGTGATGAACGGCCTGCACTAATAAGCACCAAGTAACATAGAAGGATGCACAAATATTTAAAATTTATCTGTGTGATTTCAGCTTCTGTTCTTCCCCTGAGTTTGGGTACCTTTCCATGCCCAAATGTACTATCTTGGGCAAATATTGGTACTCCATGAATTGATTTCTTGTAGTGCATTTTAATGGAAAACTGATGCGATAGATCACATTCATTTCACACCAGGCACTGACAGAAAGCTGATGGGTAGAAGTATGCACTTCTGAAATATTATCCCAAGAACAAGATGTCATGGACCTAGAAACTGTGTGGAGCTGTGAGTCATTCTGACCAATTACATATAGTAGTACTTTTTATTTCCTTACTCTCTTTAATGCAGAGAAGATCACAGCTTCTGCCACCCATGGAAGCAGATGTTTCTGAAACTGAAGTGATGTAAGGTTCTAGAGAGGGTGGTGAGAACAAGCAAAGACCACCACATCAGTTGCCACTGCATGCATGGATGCAGATCCAGAGGCAAACATGGGCCAGAAAGTTGTTGTCAGCTTCAATACCCTGCTAGTAACATCAGAGGAACACCAAGAACTGAAAGGGGGTTTGAGTACTTTGTGTTAACTCTTCTGGAAACATGAACGAGTGCCTGGAATAAATCAGTTTGGTGCTAATTGGATCTGTGAGTCATTTGGTATTGGATTATGCAAAATCTTCAAAACACCAATATCCTTCTTCCTCATCACTGTGTAAGTGATACTGAAACTCTTCACTGGAATAAAGCAAAACTAAAATTCTACTTCTTTCTTGGTCAAATAATTGACTCTGCAAGCAAATACCCGGGGAATGGTAAGAAGGTTGTCAAAGTTAAGGAGTGTTCTGCAAATGTATTGAAAGTGCTTCTGCTAAGCATATGTTCTTGACAATAAACTGGTATAATAAATATTCAAGTTAGAATGTGATTTGTGTTTGATTAAATTTTGTGGAATCATTAATTAAGATCCAGTATCTTACCTCAGTTGTTCCAGATAGAAAGATGATTCTTCTCCTCCACCTTGTCCAGCAAAACTCCAGACTGACCATTCAGGAATGTCAATGTTTTGTCATACAACAAATCATACCCTAAAATACAGGTTTTAGTGGCACCAACCAATATTTCAGTACTGGTTAACTTCTTATCATCAGGGAGCCATTAGGACATGTTTGCAGTGAGGCATTATTTAAAATTCTATCAATTCCTGCAGTTTTCACTTTTTTGGTGACCAGCCTTTGTATTTAGGTTGCCTGCTGCTTTATAGCAATTACAGCATCTGTTCCCTTGTGTCAACAAGGGAGTTTACAAAAGCTTGCTTCAGCCCCATAAGGATATAAGGAATTTATTTGTACTGGGACAATCAGAACCTTCCTCCATCTCATTGCTATCATCACCATGCCACATGTCTCCATGCCATATTTTGGGGTCTGCACAGTTTTCCACTTTTTTGCTTTCTTTAGTTAAACCAAGAATTTAAACAGGTTCTGTAAGAGGCCTGATATTTCCTGCAGCTGTTTTTCTTAGTTTTCAGCTGCAGACAGTACCTTTTCAAGTTCCTTATTCCTGTTTTTAGGTTTTGGGTTTCAGTCATGAGGAGACCCACTCATATACAGAACTTTTCTTAGTACTCTCTTTCAAAAGTCAATATTGTTTTCAAAACTTTGTTTTTGGATTTCAAAGCAGTATATTCTAAATCTGGAATTTTGTGGGGAGACAGTACGCTTTGATTTTCTTTCACGCACAAAATACGTTAGACCCTAATACTGTGAAAATAATTACTTTGTCATTATATTTTTTTTAACATTTTACACACTTCTATAGTTTCATAACTACTATACCACTTTATGCTCGTTTTCCCAAAATTTTTGGGCCCATTCTATTCCCTCTCAGAATCATGCACTGTTATATTTTTGCAGCAGTTCATCCATGGCAATCCTGCTGACTATGCTTTTTTTTTTTTTTTTGTGTTGCATTAGAGGATGAAATTTGGCAGAAAATAAACCAAATTGCATCCCAGCTGGTACTCAGAGATCAGAGTGGCTGGGTGCTGCTGGGCTTCATTTCTGATTATGATCAATTTGGCACTGTAAGTCTGATTTCAGTAAGGACTTGCACAGTTGCTGATTCATGACTAGTGTGGTTTACCGAAGCAACAGATTATGCAGGTTGAGAATTGCTGCTATTAAATGCACTTAGTTCTGTTAGTACTAAATATACTGAGGCCAATGACTAGCTAAACACTCTTCACTAAGCTCAGCTTCACCCTATATTTAGCTCAGTTTCACCTGGGTGTGCTCTGATGCTGTCAGAGGCACAAATCACAGCAAAAAGTAATGAAAGATAAAATTCCAGCTAGTGCCATTCCATTATCAGATGGAGTCTGAGTGACTTTAGTCACATCTGTGAAGCATGTGGAGGTTTTCCTCCATTAACATATGACAGGGTGGCAAATGCTGGGTTGAAAAAACAATGTGTATTTTTGTGTTAATAATGCAAAGTTCAGGTTTCAGGCACCAGCTGGGCTCTTCCTTTGGCTTAGTTCCCACTGTATTTAACAGGGCATGGCCACAACACCTGGGTGCTGCCCCATCCTTTGATTCCTGCCCCTCTCAGGGCAGCACCCCAAGCTCCCTCAGTGCCTCTGCTGTTCTGTCCCTCCAGTTTGCTGCTGGTGAACACTTGCTCACATGGACACATCTCCTGGCTGAGCTGCTTCTTTGAGTATTTCTCCACAGGAGTCCACCAGATTTCCTTGGTGAATATTAAACAAGTTTGGAACAGCATAAGAGAAACCTTCTCCCAGCTTCACCAATTTCCCAAGCAGGAAACCATGAAAGATTTTCAAACTCTCTCGAAGTTCAAGCTTCATGGTTCCAGCTTAACTAGAACAGATAATAATTTCAGGAGTTTCTAGATCTGTCTGCATATGGATTGTACTTGCATACTTGAGTGGCTGACACTCTTTGCTTGTTAATGGAAGGTTTTCCAAATTTGGCATAAGAAATAAATTCTGTCCCACCACCTCCATTCCCCACCACTAAGGTCTAGTTGGATCAATTAAAGATATTTGTCAGCAGTAAACTGATTACCATGCCCTTGACACCTTTGGAGGAGGAGGAAGAAGAAGGCAGCCAGATACCATCAACTAACAGCATTTGGACTCAATAATACAAAATGTTAATGATGTTCCTTCTCTGTAGGGCATCAGGAGCAGTCAGAAGAGCCAAATATAAATTCTTCTCTTAGCTTATATAGAAGTGACTGGCTCATGACTAGTTTAGTACACCTAGAAATTATCTAGGAGATAAACCAATTTTTTTATGCAAGGCTTGTTTTCCTTGCCTGCAGCCTTAACTTTGTAAGTACCCTGCTAGACAGACACTCATTAAGCTGCAGATAACTTTGTGACAAGATTGATACAGAGACAAAAAGGTAAGAGGGAACAGTTTGACTTCCCTGCTTCAGCATAGAATGCATAAATTCCTGCAATTTGAGGAAGATCACATATGCAGTATTTTTGGATTTTCTTCCTCTGTACTAGAACTTTTTCTTTATAAAATGTTTAGTGTATGTGATCTAGCACCTATTTCTATCCTGCCTAGATAAACAGGCTAAATCTGTGCTCTCAGTCAGCACAACACTAAGCACCCCAAATGAGATTAGTCTAACCCTTCTATTTCAAATTATTTATTGATCTTTTGGAAGAGATCCCATAACTTGCCTGAAAACATGCTAATTTTGAACTTTCTTCTTGAGGAAAGGCTGTAGATCTCAAAAAAAGCATCCAAGCCTCTGTAGGCTGCCATATTAACGAGATGACATCTCTAGACAACCCCTAACGTATCTCATTGTCTCAGCCCATCGTTGAATAAACTACCAGCTTCAGGCTGTTTCTGTTACCTTCTCTGTTTGGGATCAAAAACATCCACTGCTAAGAACAGCAACTTCCTCCTCTGCCCCTTATCTAACACCAGGATAAGGACTGGGGAGATGAAAAGTAAAACTTGTGGCAAGAAAGAGAATGATATTTCTACCTCTGCTTTCTCTCCTGCTTGCAATTGCAGCTGTCTTGCCAATATGTGTATGGAAAAGTTTGACAAAATTCCCTCTGCTTCTCATTTGTTTTCCTCAGAGCAATCTGTAATCTCTTCGTATGCTACAGTGTATTAAGGGCTTGAGAGAGAGAATATAACCATCTCAGGTGCTGCTCCAGCAGGAAGAGTGCACACTTGGAGTCCTATAACCCACTGTGGGAGAAGGTCTGCATCTCCCCTCCATAAGGAATATGTCTTTCCAGGAACAAAGTTCTGAGTTGAAAGACTGGCAGGTCTGACTACTGTTTCATTTTGGTTTTCTTTGAAAAAGATTATTTCACTGTAAGCTGAAGTTGCCTTTCATTCCATTGTTTGAACCTTTGCTCATTTCTGATTTCTCCTCCCTTGTCTTTTTTTTCTTCTTTTTTCTTTTTTTTTTCAGTTTGACCTTATCTTTTATGCCCTTCAAAAAAACAAGGTTAATGTGATGCCTTTCAGTTAATACTTCTGTTATGGTACCACAGGCTCAGTGCCTGTCTTCTGCAGAGTCAGTCATCCCTCTGGATATAGGAGCCTCCCAAGATTGCTTGGTACAAACTATATCTGTGCTGAGAACAACTCTTTTCTCAAACATCCATCCATAATGGATTATGTTATGTTCCACTTTCAGCTCCTAACAGGAGCCATCCTAGCAGAGCACAGAAATGTTAACTTTGCTGTTTTAAGAGGCTGCTGACTGCTTAAACAGAAACTCCTCTCAGTCATCTGTGCCATCACTGGCTGTCAAAAAGGGTCAGTTGTGCTTGCCCTATATTGTTCCTATCTGCATTTGCACATCAAATATCCCCAAGACTAAATTGTACTACTAAAGTAAAAGAAGTTGTGGGACAAAGAGCAGTGATACCCTCCTGTATGCCTGTCTCCAATATGTGTTTGCTATGACAGATCCAAAGACTGAACACAAAAAAACCTTCCCCAAGTTTGGCTCTTTCTCTTTTGCAACCTCTGTCTTTCTGGCAATGCTCATAGCTGGAGCATGTCTAAAGAACACTGAAAAAACAAACACATTACTGTTGTGAAAGCTGCACAAAAAATGCTCTTTTTTTTAACTGAAATTATATCTTGGAAATGATAGCATTCATCCTTTTCTGATTCCTTTAAATGCAGTGAGGTGTATCCTTGAAAATGTTCTTATCTACTGATAACTGCATGGAAGCATCCAGTCCTGTAAAAAAACATCAGAAATTTGTGTGCTAGGGATTCTTCTTGAAGGTTGGATTTGGTTTGCTGATGTTGTTGTTGGTTGTGTGATTGTTTGTCGTTGGGGTTTTTTTGGGTTTGGGGGGCTTATTTGTTCATTTTTCTACACAACTTTACTCCAGTATTGCTATCTAGTGTTTTACCCAGATTTGAATCATTATATAGTAACAGCTGAGGGGGAACACACATTCTTTAACAGTGCAGCTTGAATTGTCAGATATAGGCTATGAAGTGTCAGAATATTAGTTTATTCCATCTCCATGTTTGGAAGTTATTCTGGTTCTAATCAGAAGACCATCATTTTTGTGTAAACTCTTCCCTGTCAGCTCCTGTGCAATCACTAACTGGCTTTCCGAAATTAGGAATAGTAGTAGTGTTATATAAAGATAAATGTAGAGATAAATGTATAGTGCTGCAGAGGTCAGCACTATAGGTTGTCACCAAATTGTGGGACAAATGGATCCAATGGGAAAGAACTGCTAAATTTATATTGGATTTTCTCTGTTTTTGTTTGTTTCTTTGTTTTTGTGGGTTTATTTGTTTGTTTTGTGAACTGATGGATATTGCTTCACATTTTGACTCCTAGCCTGGATTGACCAAGAATCTATTTTAATACTGTCCAGTTTTGATCCTGTTATGCCTCATCTCTAAAATGAAGATAATAAAATTTGAATGTGTTGAACATCCTGGAAGCTAAACATTTTAGTATTTCATGATACCCAGACTACTGTGACACAGCATCACAAAGCAGTCTGAGGGAATCAAGACTATTTTCAGAAAGAGGTTATAAAAAATGCAAAATGAAATGAAGTGTTTTCCATAAGTTCCAGGTCCTCAAGCTCCTCATCCTAGTCCATGGCCTCCTGTGAAGAGACCTCCAGATGCAGCTTTGTGCTCACCATTCCCTCAAGCAATTCTACAATTCCTTTTGAATGCCTGAGGAAAGTCTTTTCCACTGTGGCCTAGAGCCTTTCAGAGCATCTGTTTAGGTACTGAGGGACACCCAGAAGAGATTTATGAAGCTTTGCATTGCCTGTGGGGTAAGTTCAGAGGTGTTCTGACTTTCACCCCACATGACATCTCAGCCCCAACCCAGTCACTGCCCCCATGCCAGTGGTGGGTGTGGGGGATAGAACTAGAAGGGTGAAAGTGAGAAAAATCATGGGCTGAGATAAAAACAGTTAAATAAGTGCAGCAAAACCTGTGTGCACAAGCAAGGCAAGGCAAGGGATTCATCCAACACTTTGTATGGACAGGCAGATGCTCTATCATCACCAGGAAAACAGGGACTTGGTGGGACAAACGCTGCCTCTCTGAAAGTAAACCCCTTCCTTCTCCTCCCACAGCTCCCCATGGTGAGCACGGATATTATTCTGGAATATCTCTTTATTCAGCTGGGATCAGCTGTCCCAGCTGTGCTTCCCAGCTCCTGGCTGAGAGGAGCAGAAAGGCCCTGGCAGTGTGCAAACACTGCTCAGCAATAACAAAAACATCCTCTGTTTTCAACGTGGTGTTCAGCACTAACCCAAAACACAGCCCACACCAAACCCTGGGAAGAAAACGAATGTGATTCCAGATAAAACCAGGGCAGAGAACCTGCATCTGTGACAGCATGGATTCAAGGAGCAGGGAGCAGCTGAAAGGGTGCAAATGCTGGGGATAACTCCACTCCAACCCGTTCCACAGCAGGCTCAGTCTGCTCCTCTTATGTTCTGTAAAGCAGTGGAAAGGAGCAGCATGCCTCAGTAAAACCAGCTGCTGAAAATCAATTATCAGTGTCTATCAATATACAGGACCTGGAGAGTGAGCTTCCTTCAGACACCTCTCCCTGATTTCTGAATGGGGATTTGTAGTATGGGTTGTCTCCCTATGGAGTATGGGTTGTCTGGATCTAAAAGGAATGAAAGACCAAAGTCAGAAATGGACAGATACGTTGTTTTTTTCCAAATTAAAAAAAATATCCAATATTTTTACTGCTGAAATCCATAAGTAAGGTTTATCATTATATTTGTGGGCATCTCCATTCTTCTTTATGTCCATGAATACTCTGATTTGAAGTTCACAGCAACATTGCAGAATTACACATTCTGATTCTTTCAATTGGGCCATCATATCCTCAGAAGCCATTCAATGCCACAGAAATTTAGATACCTGCTAGAATTCAGCAAAATACTGACTGCTTCTGGAAACTTACAATTTTCAGTCTTTACTAAAGAAAGGAACCTGCTTAATGATGTTCACATTGTCTGGCACATGCTGTGTTAATTCTAATACTTAACATCAAAAATCCCTCATGTGCTCTTTGTTTAGATCTGCTTCCCCATGTCTAAACAGTGCCACACACAGTAGATTTTGGTTGTTATAGCAGCATCTTGAAGCCATCACATCATATACATAATATTCATAAAGTTAAAATTTTATCCCAAGCATAGTTAAAATCCAGAATTCATGCTGCATGTAAGAAGAGAGCAGAATTGCACAAAACAATGGGGTGGGAAAGAGAAGAGAAAGACCTTCAAAAGCACGTAGTCTCCAACAAATACCGAATTATTTTCTGAAAACACCTAATCTTTAAATAGCTGCAGTTTGCAACAGCTGTGCTCAAATTCAGAATGTTTTTGGAACATTAGGAAAAACAATCGGTGTACAGCAAACACCGCAGTTCATGGAGCACCCAAATACACTCCTGGAGAAATCAAGACTTGTGGTGGAAAATAAGGTTTTTTTTTTTTGGTTTTTTTTTTTTTTTTTTGAGGCAGCAGATTAAATGGGAAAAAAAAAAAAAAAAAAGTATAACCCACCAAATGTAACAAGTTCCATCAAAATTAACCCTTCACTGAGTTTTAAAAATATGCAACACATCCATTTTCCATATTTTCCTTATTACAAGTGACATGTTCTGAATGACTCATACCTGCATTTCTCAATCAAGCATATACCTGCAAATATAAAAATTCCTGCCCTCAGATCAAGAGCTAATGGCTTCAGTTCAGCATATCCATATTCTGCATAGGGATATTCCCTTACTTGGGCAGTCTTGAAATAAATGAAAACGTCATGAATTCAGGTTTATGGAATAAGTGTAGAGAGAATTTGGAAAGATTGGGAAAAATTCTGAAAGGAAGCAGCAGCTCATACGTGATGCAGCCTGTGTAACAGTGAGGTGTGGACTCAGAGAGTGTGTGGATGGGTGCTGGGGATTTCTGACAGCCCTGCTGAGGCTTCCAGAACTCTCAGGGACTGGTCCCACTCTGGGGCTCTTACTATCCACTGCCCTCACTGGATTTTTAAGGAAGCAAACAGCAGGATTAGAGCTAAGTATAGTTTCATCTGCTGCATTTCTTATCAGCCTAGGAAATAGGTTTTTTTATTCTCTAAGTACTACTTATTACCAGACCTTAAATTCTAATGGCTCCTCTTTTTATAAGTAATTAAAATTAAATTTAAAAATTCTATTAAAAAATTAAATTAAATTTTAAAATAAAATTAAAATATTAAAATATTAAAATTAAAAATTATAAAAAAGCTGAAGAATGAAGCTGTGTTTTGCAGCAAGTGTAATTTTGATCAGCTCCACTGGCCATGTGTTAATGGTGAATGGGGCACAGAGAAGTCTGTATATCATTATATACCCTCTGCATATCCTTCTTGTTATAAGTACACCTGATGCTTGAACTCCACAAGGCCTCTAATAAAAACACTCTCAAGATGCTGGATCAGGATAATAGTCCCTAGAAGTAATACAAAAAGTGGTTCAGGGACTTTTGAATTCCTCTTAGTGAGTCCTGTTCTGTACAAATACCTTTCACCAATAAAGTAATCACCCCAGGAATAATCTCTACATCACTAGGACATTGATTAGGTTAAGATTATTTTATTCCTTTGATGCATTACTTTCTTATGTGATTGGCAGTTAATTTCTTTGCATTAAAAGGGTTTAAAATACTCACCATTCAGCCTAAAATTACTAGCTGTAAGAAAAAAAGGAGAAGTAAATATCAAAGAGCTACACTGTAGAAGAGATGTTGGTGTGCAGGAAGGCACCACTCCCTCACTTCAGCTGACCCTGCTGTAGAACATCCATCACTCTGGCATTGGTTAAGCACAAAGTCAGGTCTGCAAGCACAGTTTTCAAGGGAATTAGTGGAGGAAAACTGTACAACAAGAAACTATCCTGACCTTTCCCCTGTGACAGGAGAGACCTTAATCTTTGCACCTGAAACTCCCTTCGCACCCAGGCTCAACCTTTCCTCCTGAAACTGCTCCCACAAAGGCCACATAGTCAGGGTGAGAGATAAGGGATGGTCTCTGGAAGAGGGAGAAGAGAGAGCAGAAGGAAGAAACCTCTTAATTTGTTTCTGCAAATCTGTGAGAAATCTTCTCTTCGAGTCCTTTGAGGCTTCAGTATTGTGATGAGAACTGACCTGGTGGATCAACATAACCTGAAAGAAAGGACTGCTCCTTCTCCCCAGGGGTTTCCCTTCATGGTGAAATTCATTCAGAAATGTCTTATTTCAAGTCCACCCCAGCAGCAATCTATGTACAGTAACCTGGCCTTGGTCCCCTCACAGCAGGCAGCCCTGTCCTGACCTGATGTTCAATTTCAGTCAGCTTCAACTCTTATTCTCAACAAATATTTTTACTTTTCAGTTCTGAGGAGAGCAGCCAGGAGTACACCAAACACCAGACCATGACAAGCTCAATCAGGGCTGCACTGCCCTTCTGGCATATCTGTGAGAGCAAGTCATCCTTTTCACACGTGGTCAAGCCTGGCAATTACCTTAACAAGGACAGCACAGGAAACCAGTGAAGAGCTGGATATCAGCAGGATCTAAGCTTATCAGGGACTAATTCAGCACAGCATGCTAAATAACTTCATTGACCAAACCTTGTGACATCAGAGATGGACTTGGCTCATGGCAAAGAAAGGAAAAAGGCAAGAAAGAGGAAAAAAGGAAGGGATACTCAGAAGTCACTAGGCTAATTCAGCACACTATAAAGGAATGTTTTCTCTGGCAAACAATGATCCCAATATTTTGAAGTGAAGACACAGTGCATATGCCAATTTATAGGTTATAATGTAGCACAATACTTCCAAAAGCAAAGCAGTGACCAAGTTTAAACTGGGGAAAAGGGTTGCATGAAGTAGCAGCAAATAAATCCACCGGAATTTCTTATTATTCTTATGCCATGTCTCTTTCCATTTCCTAGCTCATTAGAGGTATTTCCTACAAGACACAGTTTTCACAGAAGTCTTTAGAAAATATCTGCCTCACATGCCTTCTTCTCATAGAAATCTGCAATGATTTGCTGGTTAATTTGCTTTTTCTCGCTTCTGTGAAGAGATACCACATGTAAGATTAAAGCATTTATGTTCTCCTTGAATTTTTATCGAATTTAGAGCTACCTTAAGGCGTTGGGACAGAGAAGATTCTTGTCACCCAGGTATCTGCAGGCAGAAAAAGAGATACAGCAAAGGCAACAAAATTGAAAAGATTTCACTCTTCTCTCTGTCTAGCAACAAGGTTTAAAATTCTTCAACTGACAGCCATACAGCAAAAATGCTGAGAAGTTACATTTTTATCTTTTGTCTGAGTCTCTCCTCTTTCTCATGGATGTACAGCAGCAATTACATTCTTTATTTCTAAGTCATTAACATTGTTCTATTTATGACAACACATATGTTGCTGACAGGCCAAACACTTAGCAAATGCAAACAAAATTTTTGGAGCTACACAATGGAAAATCTATTGCACTTGTACAAGAAAAACATGGTGAAAATCATGCACCAATGCACACCAATGTGCATGCCTTCAAGTAATTGTGTGAAGGCATTAATTGTCTTAAGCAACCTAAATATTTTTAATTCAAAATGGCATGATTTTTTTTTTTCAGAAATAAGAAAATCTTTATTTAAGATTACTTTAATCTTTTACTTAAAAAAAAAAATCTTTACTTTAATAGAAAGATATTTTAG